>NC_088381.1:170242500-170587500 GCF_037993035.2 Macaca fascicularis
TCTTTGGGGTCCCGGCGCCCCTCAGGGCAGGGGGGGAGACCGCTGAGGAAGCACCCTCAAGTTCACCTCGGGCTCCTGACACCAGCCCCGCCGCGGTTCCCCCTGATCGGCTTTCCGTTGGTCCTAGTGGCTGCGGAACCGTCAACTAGACCCCACCGGCTGGAACCAACATCACCTGGGAAGCAGCCGGGCCGCCCGGAGGCCACGCCCGGGGGAGGAGCCTGCGGACGCCCAGCCGGGTGGAGCACGCCAGGTGAGCACGCCTGCGCAGTCGGGCCGTAAACAAGCCCGCCCCTTCCCTTCGGCCCGCCTTCGCGGGGCTGGCCCGCGGGTGGGAGGGGCGACAAGGAAAAGGCAAGGGGTGGGGGAAGAGGGAGCACCGGGAACAGCGCCTGCGCGGTGGGCGTGATCCGGGCACTTAGGGCAGGATGAACGCTGCTTTCCAAGATGGCGACGGAGGGAGGAGGGAAGGAGATGAACGAGATTAAGACCCAATTCACCACCCGGGAAGGTCTGTACAAGCTGCTGCCACACTCGGAGTACAGCCGGCCCAACCGGGTGCCCTTCAACTCGCAGGGATCCAACCCTGTCCGCGTCTCCTTCGTAAACCTCAACGACCAGTCTGGCAACGGCGACCGCCTCTGCTTCAATGTGGGCCGGGAGCTCTACTTCTATATCTACAAGGGGGTCCGCAAGGTACCGACCCGGGCGTCACCGGGGTCAGCCAGCGGCGTAGGCAGAGGCGGGAGCAGGGCGGTGACAGTGGGGCCAGGGTGACCGAGGGGGTGGCCGTCGCTCTTACTTTTGAGTGGGCCGGTAACTCCCTCCACTGGGGTACTCCTGAGGAGAGGGGATTCAGGAGTAAGGAGGGTGGTGGCGGTGGCGTTTCGAAGGGGTGGGGGCTGTGGAAAGGAACCGTGGGACGCGGGGTTCTGGCTGGGAGGCTCCCAGGGGAGCCGGCTGCGTCCCCTCCAGCCTGGTCCATCAGGCTCTGACATGGCCAGGGAGCGGGCCTGCGAGTCCCCGGAAGAGATGGAGTGGCCGTCTTGTCTGCTTCGATTGCCTCGCCTCCCTGGAGGGTTGGAAGTCTCGCCCTGGGTTAGAGAACAGGGGCGCAAGACGGCTTAACAAGATCTCTGTAAGGCGGAACTGGGGCCGGGAAGCCGGAGACTGAGACTAGGTCAGAAAGAACCTGCTCGGCACGCAGGGCTACTCCACCTGCTGCCGCACTGACACTTCCTAGGAGCCTCTCCTGGTGTTAACATTTCTATTTCCAAAAACATCCGCGGGAGGTCGGCTGTCAGTGTCCGCCGAGGGGACGTTCTGAAAGACTGTTAAGGAGAGTCATCTTGTCCCTTGTAGTATGCGAAGGGCTGAGTACTACAGTTGAAATGATGTTTGCAATGAACTAAGCTGGTTCAGAGGGGTTGTGTGTGAGAGTGCCCAGATTAGTCTTGTCCAACAAGTCAGACTGTGTCCCAAACGGGGAGGGATAATGCCTTAAAGGCTACTTTAAAGGGACCATCCTTCTTGGCGGGCGAGTTACCAGTAATGCTCTGAAGCCTATAAGCATCCTTTAAAAGTATCTCTTTAAAAGCAGCCATTTATTAGAGCTTTTCTTTCATTGGCTATGTAACTGTGTTTTCACTGAGAATTGCTTAGTTTTGAGATTGTAGTCTTTGACTTGATGTTATGGAAGAGTGAGGAAATAAATGCATCCCACAGCACCTCCAAATAGGACAAGGTGATAAAAGATTAATTCGCAAATGCATGTTAGCATGAAAATAAATTGTTCATATTGAAGAGTGAACATTCCCTAGGATTTCATATAGCCAGATCCAGTGCAGGATTTTCGCTTGTTACAAGAGCTAGGGAAATGACAGTGGTATCTAAATGTAGCAAAGTTGTTTCTTTCATTCACGGTGAATCTTTTTTATTAGTGTTTATGATAATAAGTGTACCACTGTATTTAGAGTATGCTATTAGAAGTTATTGAGGGTAAATCGCTTGACCTTTTTTTTTTTTTTTTTTTTTTCCCCCTCTTTTGGAATTGCAAACGCTTGAAGTAGTCTTCAGTCTAGGGGCTGAAGTTTTACTCCTACTCCCAACTTTGTCACTGACTTGTTGGGTGACCTTGGATAAGTTATTTAACTTCTATTTGCACCTCTTTAAAAAGGGAATGTTACAGTGCACGTTGTAACTAATAATATAATAATCGTAATGAATTTTAAGGCTCTGAAACACTCAGTAGATGTAAAATATAGTTAAAGAAATACTAAGAGTAACTGTCAAATAAGAAGCTGCCGTCTTGACGTTGATGTTCAGAGTGAAAGGATTGATTTTGTCTCTGGAAATTAAGTTTAGAATTTTAAGTTTTAAAAATGTATATAAAAATACAATGTGCTTAAAAACTAAATTCACTAACTAGCAATTATTAATGCAGGAATTACTTTAAAATTTTTTTTTCTTTGAAGGTTATTACTTGTGAAGCATCCTAATGGCAAACCTTATCCGGATCTGGTAGCCCTGGTTTACATCATAAAGAAAGTTTCTTGCCTGAAAGGATCCTTACAATAGTGTTCTCTTTTATGGGACGCTATTCTCTGAAGGGTAAAAGGAGGCAAGGCTTTTAAAACTACACCAAAAAATTACTTTAAACAAGATAAATCTGAAATACGTAAATTGCCCTTACCTGCATAATTTGAGTGTTTTAACGTTTTTTTGGGTCAAATTTCATTTTCATGTGGTAGTATCATAGATACATTTGCATTATGTTGCAGATGTTTCTGCTCTCTTTTAATTGTAACTTAAAATTTTTTTTCCATTAATGAGTTTGCATTTATTGTTACTTCTGAGTGTAAGTGATTTTTTGTGGCTATTTTCTGATTTAAAATATAGGAAATAAATTTTCCTTAATTGGAAAACCAAGATTTACTCTTTAGAGTTAGTAGTTATAAACCTATTTTTGACCGATGGCCATTAAACATGTTTTTATTTTTGTTTTTAGAGACAGGATCTCATTCTGTTGCCTAGGCTGGAGTGCGGTGGCATGCTTATAGTTCACTACAGCCTCAAACTCCTGGGCTCAGATGATCTTCTCACTTCAGGCTTCCTAGTGGCTGGAACTACAGGTGTGCACCACCATGCCTGGCTAATTAAAAACAAAAAAATGTTTTTTAGAGATGGAGGTCTTGCTGTGTTGCCCAGGCTGGTCTTGAACTCCTGGCCTCAAGCGATCCTCCCACCTCAGCCTGCTAAAGTGCTGAGGTTATAGATGTGACCCACCACACCCAGAGCACAGTTGGCTGTTTTTTTTTTTGTTTTTTTTTTTTTTGAGACGGAGTCTCGCTCTGTCGCCCAGGCTGGAGTGCAGTGGCCGGATCTCAGCTCATTGCAAGCTCCGCCTCCCGGGTTTACGCCATTCTCCTGCCTCAGCCTCCCAAGTAACTGGGACTACAGGCGCCCGCCACCTCGCCCGGCTAGTTTTTTGTATTTTTTAGTAGAGATGGGGTTTCACTGGGTTAGCCAGGATGGTCTCGATCTCCTGACCTCGTGATCCGCCCGTCTCGGCCTCCCAAAGTGCTGGGATTACAGGCTTGAGCCACCGCGCCCGGCCTACAATAATTATTTGGATTATTCAGAAGATCTAATTTAGATGTATAAATTCAACTTAAGTCTGCGTGTAAAATGAGTAGAAAATAGGTGTTTTAAAGAACTTAAATCATGAATTACGTGCTACCTTTCCTGAGAAAAAACATGGGGTCCTGGGGAAATGGAGTAGGTGAGGAAGTAGTCTAACATTCATGCTAAGGAGTTGCAATCTTGAGCCTTTTAAAAGGTTTACAGGTGTCTGGAGTTAGAAGGAACTTTAGAGTTTGTTATTTCACCCTCGTCAGAGAACCGAGGCCAGAGAGGGGATGCAAACCTGTTAGAATTTTTTCTCATAGTAAGGAAAATGAAGCACAGCTGAGTCTAAACTATCTTAGAAGAGACTGATCCGGCTTTTTGATCACAGGGATATCATATATTCCAAGAATTTATAGAATCTACCTCGGCATTTTGCCATGTATTATTTTATTAAATTCTTGAGGTAGATTAAAACATCTTTTCACAATTGAGGAAGTTTAAAATGGGGTTTCTTATGTGAGGAGATGTAGTTTGGCAAATTTATTTAACTAAAGACAGTATTAACGTTGATTTAATACTGACACTAATCATTTCACCAGATTTGAGTGACTACTGTGATAGTAACGATACTAGGCAAGGTGATGTGAGGTATTCAGAGCTAAATAAGACCCTGTCCCTCTCCCCAAAAGACTTTCAATTACTAGCTTTCAGACATCTTTATTACATACTTTGTTCTTCTTTTTTTAAAAAAGAAGTTGTGGTCTGGTGCAGTGGCTCACGCCTGTAATCCCAGCACTTTGGGAGGCTGAGGTGGGAGGATCGCTTGAGCCCAGAAGTTTGAGACCAGCCTGGATAACATATCAATACCCTGTGTCTACAAAAAAAAAAAAAAAAAAAAAAAAAAAAAATTAGCTGGGCATGGTGGTATGTGCCTGTAGTCACAGCTACTTGGGAAGCTGAGGAGGGCTCTTGAGCCCAAGAGTTAAGGTTACAGTGAGCTATAATTGTGCCACTGCACCCCAACCTGGGCAACAGAATGAGACCCTGTTTTTAAAACAACAAAAAGGGGGAGCGGGGCTGCGCGCCGTGGCTCACGCCTGTAATCTCAGCACTTTGGGAGGCCGAGGCGGGTAGGTCACCTGAGATCAGGAGTTTGAGACCAGCCTGGCCAACATGGTAAAACCCCATCTTTACTAAAAATACAAAATTAGCTGGGCGTGGTGGTGCTCACCTATAGTCCCAGCTACTCGGGAGGCCAAGGCGGGAAAATCGCTTGAACCTGGGAGGTGGAGGTTGCAGTGAGCCGAGATCATACCGCTGTACTCCAGCCTGGGCGACAGAGCTACACTCTGTCTCAAAAAAAAAAAAAAAAGGTTGTTTTTAGGATATAGGATAAAAGATGCCAAAGGTAAGGTAGCTGGGCTTATTGGACCAATCCTCTCTTCTCATTTTATGGATCTCTGTTTTTACATAAATACGAATGGCCTCCATTCAGATCTCAGCTTAACCATCACTTCCTCAGGAAATTTTGCTTTGAATCCCCATGGTGTAACAGTTTTCCTCTATTACATGGTTTTTTGTTTTGTTTTGTTTTTTGAGGCAGAGTCTTGCTCTGTTACCCAGGCTGGGGGCTCACTGCATCCTCTGCTGCCTGGGCCCAAGTGATTCTTATGCTTCAGCCTCTTGAGTAGCTGGGATTACAGGCATGCGCCACTGTGCCTGGCTCATTTTTGTATTTTAATAGAGACAGGGTTTTGCCATGTTGGCCAGGCTGGTCTGGAACTCCTGGCCTCAAGTGATTCACCCGCCTCAGCCTCCCAAAGTACTGTGATTACAGGCCCTATTATGTGTATGTATTCTTAGAGCATCCTGTACTTTGCCTTCCTAGCACTTTTCTGAATTTGTAATTCTGTGTGATGATGCAATTGTGCCTTCTGTAAACAAAGCTCCCTTAGAATAGTGACCTTATCTTTCCTTCTCTCCATCTTCTCAATGCCCAGTGCAGTGTCCAGTTTAGAGTTAGGCCCTTACTGTGTATTTGTTGAGTGGATGACTGAGTAAAGCCATGTCTATGCCAAACTTGAAAGAGATCTTTAGAAGCTGAAAAACCTATTCAATTTTGGGCCCGAAAGTAACTTGGGTATTTTTTAATAGCTCATATCTTTTAAAAGACATTTAAAAATATTGCTAGTAAGTAACAAATTTAACCTTCTTAAAATAGGGAAATTGTATAAGAGACAATGAAGTAATAGTAAACAATTGATACAGATTACTTTTGATCTACTTCTGTCAAACTATGTCACCTACAAGATCCATGTACAACTTTTAAAAACTGTACTCAGGCCAGGAGTGGTGGCTCAAACCTGTAATCCTAACCCTTTGGGAGGCCGAGGCAGGAGGATTGCAGGAGTCCAGCCTGGGCAACACAGTGAAACCTCATGTGGGTTTGAGACCAGCCTGGGCAACATAGTGAAACCCTGTCTCTACAAGGGTGGGCGTGGTGTCATGTGCCTCTTGTCCCAGCTACTTGGAAGGCTGAGTTGGGAAGGTCACTTGAACTGGGGAGGTTGAGGCTGCAGTGAGCTGTAATTGTGCCACTGCACTCCAGCCTGGGCAACAGAGTGAGAGCCTGTTTCAAAAAAAGCCAAAACAATCAATAATAAACAAAAACTATACTCAGAATGACTTGACATTTAAGCCAAAGAACCTTCCTACCTCCCCACATCTTAAGATTCCAGGCCACAAATGTACTGCCCAGAGAAGTTACTGAAGTGATAACTACAGGAGGTAGGAAGTAAATTTAGAGGGTTCTAAGGTTTTTCCAACTCTAAAGGTTGTATGATTCTGTGCTCAGGTTTTTTTTTTTTTTTTTTTTTTTTTTTTTAGTGAAAATGGATTCATCATTCTATTGGAGAGATGTCTTCATCTCTTTGATTCATTGCCTACTTGATTTGGAATTGAGAGGGGCGGGGTGTTTGGGAAAGCAAGCTGAAAACATTGTGATTTTTAGGTCTTTATGCTAGAAGAGTTTTTTTTTTTTTTTTGAGACGAAGTCTTGCTCTGTCGCCCAGGCTGGAGTGCAGTGGCTTGATCTTGGCTCATTGCAACCTCTAGCACCCGGGTTTTAAGTGATTCTCCTATCTCAGCCTCCGAAGTAACTGGGATTACAGGCGCTTGCCACCATGCCCAGCTAATTTTTGTATATTTAGTAGAGACGGGGTTTCAGCATCTTGGCCAGGCTGGTCTTGGACTCCTGACCTCGTGATCCACCCTCCTCAGCCTCCCAAAGTGCTGGGGATTACAGGCATGAGCCACCACGCCCGACTAGAAGAGCTTTATGTTCATGATGCTGAGATGAAGTTGGGGCCAGAAGAAGAGTCAGTTCATAAAAGCTGAAGTATTTTTAGATTCTATTTAAAGAAGAAGGTAATGGGTTGACTTGAGAGAGAATGAGCGTTCTGTTATGGGAATGCTCATACGGGAAATGTTCTGTCTCTTTGTCAAAAACTGCAGGACCACCTGTTGGTGACATTGGAGGAATTCCTGTTTTGTGTGGGAGGGTGAACTAGATGCCTTTAAAAAAAATTTTCCCGGGCCGGGCGTGGTGGCTCAAGCCTGTAATCCCAGCACTTTGGGAGGCCGAGACGGGCGGATCACGAAGTCAGGAGATCGAGACCATCCTGGCTAACATGGTGAAACCCCGTCTCCACTAAAAAATACAAAAAACCAGCCTGGGCGACAGAGCAAGACTCCGTCTAAAAAAAAAAAAAAAAAAAAAAAATTGTCCCCCTAACAGACTGGTTTTAGATACTTCACTGCTTCAGAGAGGTTCGTGTTCACATCCTTCTCCCCTTTTGTAATTTTTCACACCTCCCTGGCTCCCCTTTTGTAATTTAGAAAGAGGTTCTGAAGTCTAGAACTTTTTGTATTAGATATACTTTGAGAAATCTTGTACTTAATTTAGTAGGTCACACAGGGTTGCTGAATGACTGGAAACTTGTGTTTCTTTTCCATTAAAGGCTATTTACTGACTTCTGAAATATTGATGATTTATTTGACTTTAGAATGTTGCATACTGAGGGGAAAGCATCTTAATACATCATTTAAAGTGGATATACTTTCATACTATACCTGGGTTCTCTTGGCTTTGAAGAGGAGGGTGGTGATGAGATTTTGAAAGACTCCATTGGGTAACCTGTAATTCCAGCACTTTGAGAGGCTGAGGTGGGTGGATCATCTGGGATTAGGAGTTCAAGGCCAGCCTGGTCAACACGGTGAAACCCCATCTCTACAAAAAATACAAAAATTAGCCAAGCATGGTGGTGCATGCCTGTAATCCCAGCTACTCAGGAGGCAGGAGAATCGCTTGAACCCAGGAGGTGGAGGTTGCAGTGAGCCAAGATCATGCCAGTGCACTCCAGCCTGGGCAACAAAGTGAGACCTCCCCAAAAAAGGAGGACTTCATGGGTGGATATGAGCAATGGTGAGAAGCACCTGGAATATGTCATTGAAGTCCATGAGATAGTCGTGAATGCCATTCTTTCAGCAAATATTCATGGAGTATGCCTACCAGATACAAGGTACTGCTTTAGATGCTGGGTGTAGTCAAAGTCTTTGCCCTCAAAAAACGTGTCACTTATATGATATTTATTATCATTGACTTAATATAGTGACTTAAGGGTAATGTGCTTTGATAGAAAACTTGAGCGTGAGCAAGCATCAAAACATGGTGGATTTTGTCATTGAGTGGTTTGGCTGTGTGGCTAAAGAACCTTATTTTATTTTATTTTATTTTTATTTTTATTTTTATTTTTGGAGACAGAGTCTCACTCTGTTCTCCAGGCTGGAGTGCAATGGCATGATCTCGGTTCACTGCAAACTCCACCTCCTGGGTTCAAGCCATTCTCAGGCCTCAGCCTCCCGAGTAACTAGGATTACAGGCACCTGCCACCACGCCCGGCTAATTTTTGTATTTTTAGTAGAGACGGGGTTTCCCCATGTTGGCCAGGCTGGTCTTGAACTCCTGACTTCAGGTGATCCTCCTGCCTGGGCCTCCCAAAGTGCTGGGATTACAGGCGTGGGCTGGTGCACCTGGCCAAGAACCTTGTTTTAAAAATAGGAAGATTTTTGTCATCTGGAATTTAGTATCTTAGAGAATAATTCTGTTTCTTTCTCAGTGAGGTTAGTTTGTGCAGTAATATGAAATGTGATCTTATTTGGTTATTCAGGAGACCTTAAAAATAGAAGTAACCTTAATTGGTATACATTTCTAATTGGTAGAATTCAGTTTTAATTTTCAGGACACTTGAAATTGACAGTGTCAGTGACAGGTTACCTTGGCTCATGCCTATAATCCCAGTATTTTAGGAGGCCGAGGCAGGAGGATTGCTTGAACCCCAGAAGTTTTAGACCAGCCAGGGCAACATAGTGAGATACCATCTCTACAAGAAAAAATTAGTCAGGTGTGGTGGTGCATGCCTGTGGCCCCAGCTATTCACGTGGCTTAGGTGGGAGAATTGCTCGAGCCTGGGAGGTTGAGGCTGCAGTGAGCTGAGATTGTGCCACTGGACTCCAGCCTGGGTGACAGAGCTGAGACTCTGTCTCAAAAAACAAAACAAAACATAATCCTCATTCATCAAGCATTTATTGATGACTGGTATATATGAGGCACTGCTGTCTATTGTGGCCAATGTGAAGTGTATTTAACACTCTTGTTTTTAAAGAGTTTGGCTTTGTGTGTGTGTGTGTGTGTGTGTGTGTGTGTGTGTGTGTGTGTTTGGAATAGGGTCTCACTGTGTCACCTAGGCTAGAGGGCAGTGGCATGATCATAGCTCACTGCAGCTTCAACCTCCTGGGCTCAAGTGATCCTCCTACCTCAGCCTCCTGAGTAGTTGGGACTACAGACATAGTCTGTAATTAAAATTTTTTGTAGGCCGGGTGCAGTGGCTAACGCCTGTAATCCTAGCACTTTGGGAGGCCGAGGCGGACGGATCACGAGGTCAGGAAATTGAAACCATCCTGGCTAACATGGTGAAACCCCATCTCTACTAAAAACACAAAAAAAATTAGCCTGGTGTGGTAGCGGGCGCCTGTAGTCCCAGCTACTCAGGAGGCTGAGGCAGGAGAATCGCTTGAACCCAGGAAGTGGAGCTTGCAGTGAGCCAAGATCGCGCCACTGCACTCCAGCCTGGGTGACAGAGCAAGACTCCATCTCAAAAAAAAAAAAAAAAAATTATTATTATTATTATTATTTATTTTTTTTTTTTGTAGAGACTGGGTCTTGCTGTGTTGCCTAGGCTGGCCTTGAACTCCTGGGCTCAAGTGACCCTTTTTGCCTTGTGCTCCCAAAGTGCTGGGATTACAGGTGTGAGCCACTGTACCCGGCTGATTTTGTATTTAACATTACAATATAAAGTAGAGAGTATGTGCTCTGCATGTGGCATAGCAATATAAGTATCAAGTGGAATTAAGGAGTAAAGGTGAAGTGGAAAAGTATTTCTCTGCCTAGTAGAAGAATATTGCATTGGATTTTAAATAGATGATTTGCCCCAAAATGTGTGCAGATCATATTTTTAATAAATTTTTATATTTGTTGCCTTGTATTTCTAATTTCAGAAATGCTTCATTTTTATTTCTGATTGAGCTTTAGATGTCAACTGCTCTTTTAGCATTTTTCTCAACTTTTCAGCTTCTCTGCCAGTTGGTAATTTGTAAATTGAGAAATATTTTCTGTTGTCAATTCTATTTTATTTATTTATTTTTTTTGAGATAGAGGCTCACTCTGTCGCCCGGGCTGGAGTGCAGTGGCTCGATCTCGGCTCACTGCACCCTCCGCCTCAGACTCTGCCTCAGACTCCAGAGTAGCTGGGACTACAGGCACACGCCACCATGCCGGGCTAATTTTTGTATTTTTTAGTAGAGCTGGGGTTTCATTGTATTGGCCAGGCTGGTCTCTTAATTCCTCACCTCGTGATCCACCCGCCTTGGCCTCCCAAAGTGCTGGGATTACAGGTGTGAGCCACCGCACCTGGACGTCAATTCTATTTTGTAGTAGATTTTTAAAAAGTAGATATATTATTCTAAAACATGCCAAATCAGTCTGTTACATCTTATCTTGCTTTGTATCAATAGGGAAATAGCTTAAATATATAGGTTTTATAAGAAAGAAGCAAGAATCATTCATGAGGAAGGAATTTATAAGGATTTTATATTTACAAAGTAAGAATCAGGCCTGGCATAGGATTACATCACGCCTGTAATCCTAGCACGTTGGGAGGCCGAGGTGGGAGGGTTTCTTGAGGCTAAGAGTTGGAAACCAGCCTGGACAACATAGTGAGACCCTATCTCTACAAAAAATTAAAAATTAGCTGAGTGTGGTGATGTGTACCTATAGTCCCAGCTACTCAGGAGGCCGAGGTAAGAGGATTGCTTGAACCCAGGGTGGGGAGGTCGAGGCTGCAGTGTGATCGAGCCACTGCATTCTAGCCTCAGCGACAGAATGAGACCATCTAAAAAAAAAGTAAGAATAATTTAGTAAGAGGGACTTTGTTAACATTCTTAGTTACCACACTGTAGATTATTGCTCTGCCATGAAGCTGTTTTTTTCTTTAGTTGACTCACAACCAGCTTACCCTTTTACTGCGCTTTTTTGTTCTGCTACAGTAAAACTTGTACAGATTCTCATTCTCTTTACTTACTTGGATCTCTGCTTTAGAGGCTCTATCTTGCCTTAATATTTCATTTAATAAATATCTGAGTAGTTTTTGTGTGAAAAGCAGTATGCCAGACTATGGGAAATCAAACAAGTATGAGGTATGGGCCCTGACCTTAAGAGGAGTATCATCTAACCAAGGAGGGACATGATATTCACACACTCATTCTAAAAGGACTTACTGAGTGCCCGCTCTATATTGTTAAGAATCTCTGCTATCAAAGGGTTCACAGTCCAGTGGAATAATCAAGGGCTTATTCAATTCAACTAACATTTATTGGACCTGTGGATCCAAAGATAGATAAGACATAGTCCTTGGCCCAGAGTGCCTACAGTCTAGTGGTGAGATGGACAAGTAAACCAGCAATGATAAGGCAGCTGCTAGAAAAGCATTCAAAACTGAACATTGCCTATTCATAGGTGCTGTGTACAGTTGGTGAGAGGATAAATGCATAACTCTCTAAAGTTTATAGCCTTTTTATTTTCTCTTCAAAACCATCCTTTGGGGATTTTTTTTTTTTTTTTTTTTGTCATTGGAGAGATTGTGATGTGTCCACCAATACTGAAGGGCTACGGTAGAGCCTGATGTTAAACCTAAGGCCTGCGCCTAGGCCTCTTACACAAGCTTTTGTGTCAAAAAAATGAACTATGGCTAATACTGATGTCATTCCTGAGAGTGGGAGATAGTAGGTTAAAAAGTAATTAGGAGGGTTTTTTTGTTTTTGTTTTTTTTTGAGACCAGGTCTCACTTTGTAGCCCAGGCTGGAGTGTAGTGGCTCACTCATAGCGCACTGCAGCCTTGAACTCCTGGACTGAAGCCATCCTTCCACCTTAGCCTCCCATGTAGCTGGGACTACAGGTGTGCATCACCATGCCTGGCTAATTTTTTTTTTTTTTTTTTTTTTTTGTAGAGACGAGGTCTTGTTACGTTGTCTGGTTTGGTCTTGCCTAGGTCAAATGATCTTCCCTGCTTGGCCTCCCAAAGTGTTGGGATTATAGGCATGAACCACCATGCTGGGCCAGGAAATATTTTATAGAAGAGATGTGATGTGGGTACTCTTTTCTTTTCCTTTTTTAAATGAAACAAGATTTCACTTTGTCACCCAGGCTGGAGTGCAGTGACACAATCATGGCTCACTGCAGCCTCAACCTCCTGGGCCCAAATAATCCTCCTGCCTCAGCCTTCCGAGTAGCTGAGTCTATAGGAGCATGCCACCACCCACATACCTGGCTAATTTTTACTTTTTTGTTTTTGGACACAGGGTCTCACTCTGTTGCCCAGCTGGAGTGTACTGGCACGATCTCAACTCACTGCAGCCTCTGCCTCCTGGGATCAAGTGATCTTCCCATGTCACCCTCCTGAGTATCTGGGACTATAGGCACGTGCCACTATGCCCGGCTAATTTCTGTATTTTTTATAGAGACAGGGTTTCACCATGTTGCTGAGGCTGGTCTTGAACTCCTGACCTGATCCTCCCACCACAGCCTCCCAAAGTGGTAGGATTATAGGTGTGAGTCACTGCGGAGTACTCTTTCTTCCTCTCGGATATAAAGAAATAAGCTGAACATCCCTGGAAGTATTGAAATGGAAGACAGCAAGGTTTAAGAGCTCATGTAATAATAGTAATAGCTAACATTATTAATAACATATTAATCCTCTTAATAACATGGATTATGGATAATTATGGATATTGTGCTAACAGATTATGCATGACCTCTCTTTTTTTTTTTGAGACGGAGTCTTGCTCTTTTGCCAGGCTGGAGTACAGTGGCGGGATCTTGGCTCACTGCAACCTCCTCCTCCCAGGTTCAAGCGATTCTCCAGCTTCAGACTCCTGAGTAGCTGGGACTACAGGCACACGCCACCACCCCTGGCCAATTTTTGTATTTTAACTACAGATGGGGTTTCACCATGTTGGCCAGGATGGTCTGGATCTCTTGACCTCATGATCTGCCCACCTCAGCCTCCCGAAGTGCTGGGATTACAGGCATGAGCCACCGCACCCGGCCGCGTGATCTCATTAAATCTTTGCAAATCATTTTATAAAATAGATACTATTAGTATCCTTATTTTGCAGGTGAGAAAACTGAGGTTTGTAGCAGTTGGATACTTTGCATAGGTAAAAACTTTGCATAGGTAAAAAACTAATAAGCCATTGTCCTGGGGTTTGAATCCAGTTCTGTTCAACCCTAGAACCAGAGTGCTTAACAATAAGCTAGGGACTTATATTGTCAGTAAGCACAGGACTAGGAGTCTCAGTGGGAGCTCTGGTCCCTGCCCAAATCTCATGTTGAATAGTAATCCCTAGTATTGGAGGTGGGGCCTGATGGGAGGTGATTAGATCAAGGGGTGGATTTCTCAGGAGTGGTTTAGGACCATCTACTTGGTGCTGTCCTCATGCTAGTGAGTACGAGTTCTCTCCAGAACTGGCTGTTTAAAAGTGTGTGTGGCACTTCCTTGTCTCCCTCTTGCACCTTCTTTCTCCACGTGAAGTGCCTGCTCCCTCTTCACCTTCTGCCATGATTGAAAGCTTCCTGAGGCCTCCCTAGAAGCCGAGTAGGTGGCAGCACTATGCTTCCTGTAAAGGTTGCAGAACGATGAGCCAGTGAAACCTCTTTTTTTTTTTTTGAGATGGAGTCTTGCTCTGTCGCCCAGGCTGGCGTGCAGTGGCATGATCTCGGCTCACTGCAAGCTCTGCTTCCTGAGTTCACACCATTTTCCTGCCTCAGCCTCCCGAGTAGCTGGGATTACAGGCACCTGCCACCACGCCCGGTTGTGTTTTTGTATTTTTAGTGGAGACAGGGTTTCACCATGTTAGCCAGGATGGTCTCGATCTCCTAACTGCCTGCTTCGTCCTCCCAAAGTGCTGTGACTATAGTCGTGAGCCATCGCACCCAGCCGCCTTCTTCTTTATAAATTACCCAGTCTCAGCTATTTCCTTGTAGCAATGGAAGAACAGCCTAATACATTGCTAGATGACACTTTGCTAGTCCAACCTGTGCTCTCCCTGGAACCTCTTTATATTAACTGCTTCCTCTACTAAAAATGTTCACCTCCCTTATTTTATGCGTTGCTGTCTCCTTCTTGCTGGTTAGATCACAGCTGAAATGTCACCATCCATCAGAGAACCTCCTCTTGACCATAAATTTGTGGTACTATCGGTCACCTTCAGTAACATCACTCTTTTAAAAATCCTTTGTCTGGGTACAGTGGCTCATGCCTATAATCCTAGCACTTTGGGAGGCTGAAGCAGGAGGATTGCTTGGGGCCCGGAGTTCTAGACTTTGTCTCACTATGTTAAGAAAATTTTTAAATGAGCTGGATGTGGTGGCGCGCATCTGTAGTTCCAGGGGAGACTGAGGTGGGAGGATCTCTTGAGCATAGGAGTTTGAGGTTGCAGTGAGCTGTGATCATGCTACTGCATTCCAGCCTGTGTTATAGAGCAAGACCCTGTCTCAAAAAAAGAAAAAAATCTTTCATATACTACTTACTACTGGTTGTCTTAGTCTGTCAGACTGCTGTAACAAAATACCATAGACTAGGTAGCCTGTAAAGAACAGAAATTTATTTCTCACAGTTCTGGAGTCTGGAAAGTCAAGATGAGGGTATTGGCAGATTCATTATCTGGTGAGGGCTCTCATTCTGGTTTATTGTCTACTCACTGTGTCCTCACATGGTGGAAGGGGAAGGCAGCTCCCTGGGACCTCTTTCATAAGTGCGCCGATCCCGTCCGTGGGAACCACACCATCATGATCTGATCACCCAGAAGCCCCCACCTCTTGATATTATCACATTGGTAATGAGGTTTCAACAAATGAATTTTGGGGGGGGGGACACAAACATTCAGACCATAGCACTGATATTGTCATGCTTACTTACGTATGCATTTGTCAGTCTCTCTCACCTTCCTTATTGAACATCAACTTCCTGAGAGCATGAATAAGCCTTTCTGTCTTATTCATCCTTGTATCCCCTGTTCGGTACCTAGAACAGTGCTTGGCATGTTGCAGGCACTGAAATATTTATCGAATGAATGAATGAATGAATGAATGAATGAATGAATGAATGAATGCTTTGTTGCCTTTTTGTTTTTATGCTGTCCTTTATTATTGGTGAGAATGATAACTTCACAGTCTATAAAGCATTTACGTAGAGCACTTTAGATGAGCTTTATGGGAGGTAAGGTCAGGCAGTCATTTATTATTGTTCCTACTTTATGGAAGAAGAAATAGATTCAAGGACATGGATAATAATTGATAGGATTATTAATAATTGATAGGATAAAGACTTGTGACTTTGTCCAGCTTTTACTCTCTACATTAACCTGAAGCTGCCATCCCAGCAGTTCTGAGTTTAAAATAGACCAACTCATGTTTGGAGCCGTTTTAGAGGTTGAGATTGCTCCAACAGTGCATATTTTGCCTTTTGTACGATGATCTCTGTGACTTTGAGCAGGTTGCTTAACCTCTCAGAGCCTCAGGTTTCATTTTTTTGTAAATAGAGGTGAGAATATCTGTCCTGCCTACTTCACAGTTTTTTTAAGGATTAGTGAGATAATTATATGAACACTCTTTCAGAAATGGTAGAGTACTGTCAAATGTAAGATATTTCTTTTAGTTATACAAGGATATACCAAAGAGCTGGAACTGACTCATTCTACTATCTCACATGTGATTTGCTAACTGACTGCTGGTTTCTTTCATCTGGAGCCCTGCAAGGAGAGAGGGAAACTGGGTAAGAATGGGGAAAGGAGAGCAGCCTTAGAGACCGGAGAGAGATTACTGGGAGAGCAGTGTGGGGATTTTCAAAGGTTGAAGAGACTCTGGGGAGAAGGGAAAGCAGATACAGGAGCTCAGCCTTTTCCATCCCTTTGTAGATGTGCAGACTATGTCAGCTCTATTAGATAGCATTCGCTCATTAGGGCTCCTTAACCTTACTAGAATTTAGAGGGTAGCCTGAATGGGAAAAACATTTCACTTTTAAAAATTTATTTATTTATTTTACTAACTTTTGACATTTAACATGTTCCTCAGTTATGAATATAGATGACATCAGAATAATAATGGAACCTGTGGCAATTATCAGTGAAAATCACATTTTCTTTTTCTTTTTTCTTTTTTTTTTTTTTGAGAGAGTCTCCCCGTCACCCAGCCTGGAGTGCAGTGGTGTGACGTGGGCTCACTGCAACCTCCATCCCCGGGCTCAAATGATCTTCCCACCTGACTTTCTCAGGTAGATGGGTCTACATGAAGCTTGGCTAATTTTAAATTTTTGTGTGTGTGTGTGGAGACAGTCTCACTATATTATACCCTAGGCTGGTGTTGAACTCCTGGGCTCATGTGAACCTCCCACCTTGGCCTCCCAAAGTGTTGGGATTAGAGGCATGAGGCAGCACTCCTGGCCCACAGATGTTTTCATATCACATTGTGGTTGTTGCACATGTGTCATATATCATTGACACTCATCACTACTTTGAAATTACCATTAGATTTTTTTTGTGTGTGTGACAGAGTCCTGCTGTGTCCCCCAGGCTAGAGTGCAGTGGCGCGATCTCGGCTCACTGTAAGCTCCACCTCCTGGGTTCACGCCATTCTCCTGCCTTAGCCTCCTGAGTAGCTGGGACTACAGGCGCCCGCCACCACACCTGGCTAATTTTTTATGTATTTTTAGCAGAGACGGGGTTTCACCATGTTAGCCAGGATAGTCTCGATCTCCTGACCTCATGATTCACACGCCTTGGCCTTCCAAAGGGCTGGGATTACAGGCGTGAGCCACTCCGCCTGGCCCCATTAGATCTTGTTATTTGACATGTAATTAAGCAATTTTTGAAAATTTATAGTTTCTTAGTGTAATACAACTGTATTTTAATGTAGATTTTTTTTTTTTGAAACAGAGTCTCACTTCAGCTTTGACTTCCTGGGCTCAAGTGATCCTTCTGCTCTGGCCTCCGAAAGTACTGGGATTATATGTCTTAGCCACCATGCCTGGCCATAGATTTCTTTTATAAATTTATGTATTTAAAAACTATTGGGGTCAGGTGCGGTGGCTCATGCCGGTAATCCTACCACTTTGGAAGGCTGAGGTGGGCGGATCATCTGAGGCAGGAATTCGAGACCAGCCTGACCAACATGGTAAAATCCCTTCTTAAAATACGAAAACTAGCTGGGCGTGGTGGCAGGCACCTGTAATCCCAGATACTTGGGAAGCTGAGGCAGGAGAATCGCTTGAACCTGGGAAGCGGAGGTTGCAGTGAGCAAGATTGTGCCATTGCATTCCATCCGGGGCGATAGAGCAAGACTCCGTCTCTAAATAAATAAATAGATAGATAGATAGATAGATAGATAGATAGATAGATAGATAGAATAAGATAGAAATTATTGGGGCTGAGGTGGGAGGATTGTTTGAGGCCAGGAGTTTGAGGCCAGCCTGGGCAACACTGTGAGACCCCCATCTCTGCAAAAAATTTTTAAAAATTCTCGGGCATTGTGGCACATGCCTGTTGTCCCAGCTACTCAAGAGGCTGAGGTGGGAGGATCTCTTGAACCCAGGAGATTGAGGCTGCAGTGAGTCATGGTCACACCACTGCACTCCAGCCTGGGCAACAGAGACCTTGTCTCTAAAACAACAAAAAACGATTGTAAGGAGTCCATGGCACAGAAAGCGTAAGCAACCTGATTTAGGTAAGTCTTTACTTAACTTCTTTATTATCACATGTGTGATTGAATATAAGAAGGGTAACTAGTTTCTCATGTCCTGTGAAGTGAAACTTTTAGCTCCATGAAGAGCTCTCTTGTGTTACTTTCACTCAGCAGTTGCTCATCTAGAATTCTAAGCTGGCTATGCTTCTTGCTTCGTTTTTCTTCTTCCTGATCACTCTTGCTATCCTAACTAGAGGGCAGAATATGAGAACCACTCTACAAGGTGGACTCTGTTCCATTTGGTTCAGATAATAGGTGATGACAATGTAATGTTTGTCTCAATTGCAGCAGGAACTTTAGAGAAGCTTTAATAAGGTGACATTTGAATTTGGATGGTGGGTCAGCTGAAAGGGGAGGGGATTCTGAACCAAGAGAACTAGAATTTAGCTCAAGGCCTAAGGATGTGGCAGCTGTTGGCTCCTGGGAGTCTGAGCTGCAGCGTGAGGGCTGAAGCTTGTGCAAGGCTTAGGGAGGGTAGGATTATCTTCCTTAGTGGTGGTCATTTAAATGTTGGCTGTATCCTAGCCTTTTTTAGAATTCTTAGTTATGATTTTAAAATATGTTTTAAAATGTATTTTATTTTGGTGCTATTTCCAAGGTAATGTACTACATTAGTATATTGTCCTCCTTTAGGGCTGAAGTCATCAGATTGTATCAGTGCTGTCTCATGGGGTGCATCGCTTCCCTTCCTTTCTCAATGCTTTCAGCCCTGCCTCACTGCCACTCTCTAAAGCATTACCCCTGTTCCAGTGCAGTGACCAATCATTATAACTCCCCTCGTATACACAATCCCAATCTTGGCTAAAGTGAATCCTCTGCCTACTGCACATCTGCACATTTGCCCTGCATGTGGTTGAAGAATAGCACTCTGTGCTGCCCATATTCCCCTAAGATTCAGAACCATCACCTTGGAGGGGTGCATGGCGCTGACAAGCAGTTGTACCACACTGACCCCACCCTTCTAGATGACAGTTTTTTTTTTTTTTTTTTAAATGGAATCTTACTATATTGCCCAGGCTGGAGTGCAATGGCGCGATCTCAGCTCACTGCAACCTCTGCCTCCGGGGTTCAAGAGATTCTCCTGCCTCAGCCTCCTGAGTAGTTGCGATTACAGGCGTGTACCACCACGCCTGGCTAATTTTTGTGTTTTAAGTAGAGATGGGGTTCCACCATGTTGGTCAGGCTGGTCTTGAACTCCTGAACTTACGATCCTCCCACCTCAGCCTCCCAAAGTGTTGAGATTACAGGCGTTAGCCACTGCCCCCAGCCTAGATGACAATTTTACAACTTTGTCTTCAAATCTTCCCTATTCTTATTCTTAGCTGATGACTGTACTTCTTATTCACTTAGAACTGTTAAGCAGTCAAAAGATAATTTCTCCAGATTTCTACCCTCACATCTCAGCTTCTGGCATCTGTACCGGATGCCTTCTCTTCTATTGTTAAGGAAGTGCTCTGCCCCTGTCTAAAGTCACCTCCCCGACTTGTTTGCTAAATCCCACCTCATTTTGGCTAATCGCTATTCTCTGTTTCCTACAAGTGTGTCGCTGTTTCTCTCATTTTAAAACAGTTGTCGGGGGAGAGACTCTTTCTGACACCCACTCATTTTCTTTCTTTCTTTTTTTCAAGGCAGGGTCTCCCAGTCACCTAGACTGGAGTGTAGTAGTGTGATCATAGCTCGCCGCAACCTTAAACTTCTGGCCTCAAGTGATCCTCCCACCTCACACTCCCAAGTAGCTGGGACTAAAAGGGCGCACTACCACACCCCTGGCTAATTTTTACATTTTTTATAGCGATGGAGTCTCACTATGTTACCCAGGCTGGTCTTGGAACTCCTGGGCTCCAGTGGTCCTCCCGCTTCATCCTCCCAAAATGCTGGGATGACAGGCATGAGCCACCGCACCCGGCCCACCCACTCATTTTCTATGGGTCATGTGGCTCCAATAGCTGCTGCCTCATTTCTCAGCTACTTCTTAGAGCAAAGCACCTCTAGTTGTTTAAGTTGTCTCAACCCTCAAAGTGTGATCCACAGACCAGCATCGGCATCATCAGCGATCACCTGGGAGCTTGTTGGAAGTGCAAAGTATTGGCCCCATTTACTGAATTAAATCTCCATTCTAAGAGGATTCCCAGGTGATTCATGTACACACTAAAGTTGAAGAGGCACTGGTCTTTACTAGCTTTGTTGGATTCTTTCACTGCCTCTTAAAGCTTAATCCAGCTGGGTGCGGTGGCGCACGCCAGTAATCCCAACACTCTGGGAGACTGAAGTGGGCAGATCGTTTTATCTCGGGAGTTCGAGACCAGCCTGGGCAACATAGACCTCATCTCTATTAAAAATTTTTAAAAAGATCAGCTAGGAGTGGTGACATGTGTTTGTAGTCCCAGCTACTTGGAAGGCTGAGGTGGGAGGATCATTTGAGCTGGGGAGGCAGGGGTTGTGAACCGAGATCGAGCCGCTGCACTCCAGCCTAGGCAACAGAGGAAGAGTCTGTCTCCAAAAAAATAAAAACCTTGATCCAGTTTTGGGAGGCTGAGGTGGGAGGATCACTTAAGGCCAGGAATTTGAGACCAGCCTGGGCAACATTGTGAGACCCTGTCTTTACAAAAATTTTAAAACTAGCCAGACATGGTGGTACATCTGTAGTTCTGCTACTTGGGAGGCTGATGGCTTAAGCCCAGGAATTTGAGGCTTCAGTGAGCTATGATCATACCACTGCACTCCACCCTGAGTGACGGAGCCAAACCCTGTCTCTAAAACCAAAAACTTGAGTGCACTCAAATTATTTCTTCTTGCTATCTGTTTTAAGCGTACCGTTGAATGATTTTTAGTAATTTATTGAGTTGTACAATTATCACTGTAGTTTTAGAACAGGAGAGATTGGTTTTAAAATTTAATTTTGTATTTCAATTATGCAGAACATTTACATGGTTCCAGCACATAGAACAAAGTTATATTCAGAGAGGTCTGTCTTCTAGTCCTGTTCTCCTTCCCCCTCCTAGCTCCCTTCCTCTAACTATAGATAATATTTTATTTGTTTTTGAGTTATTCTTTTGTTGTTACAGGAATAAGACGACATTTGAGCAGAGATGGGAAGGAATTGAGGGAACATACTGTGTATGGTATTTTGCATCTTGTTTTTTCTGCTTAATGATCTATATTGGAGATCTTTCCATATTAGTAAAAGGGAGCTTCACTCTTTCTTGTCATTGCTTTGTACTCCATGCTTTGGATGTGCCATAATTTATTTAACAACATCACCCTTGATTGATTGATGATCCCTTTTAAAAATATGAATAATGCTGTAGTGAATAACCTTACATGTATGATAAATTTCCAGAGGGGTACTGCTGGGTCAAAGCGTAACTGCATTTATATATATATATTTTATATATATATATATATATATATATTTTATATATATATATATATATATATATTTTATATATATATATATATATATTTTATATATATATATATATATATATATATATATTTTTTTTTTTTTTTTTTTTTGAGATGGAGTCTCGCTTTGTCACCCAGGCTAGAGTGCAGTGGCGCGATCTTGGCTCACTGCAAGCTCCGCCTCCCAGGTTCACGCCATTCTCCTGCCTCAGCCTCCTAAGTAGCTGGGACTACAGATGTCTGCCGCCACGCCCAGCTAATTTTTTCTACTTTTTAGTAAAGATGGGGTTTCACCGTATTAGCCAGGACGGTCTCAATTTCCTGACCTCGTGATCTGCCCACCTCGGCCTCCTAGATTGCTAGGACTACAGGTGTGAGCCACTGCACCTGGCCAACTGCATTTATATTTTTTATAGATGTTGCCAAATGCCCTTTATAGAAGTTGTACTGTTTTGTCCCCCCACATACCTGAGAGTACCTGTTCTCCCACAGCCTCACCAACAGTGTGTTGTTAGACTTTTGTATTTGATCTAATACATGATATATTGTAATTTTTGTTTTTCCATTGTGCTGAGTGAGGTTGAGCATCTTTGTATAGATTTAAGAGTGAGATATATTTCTTTTTCTTTGAATGATGTTTCATATCCCTTGCCCATTTTTAAAAATTGGGTTGTTGGATATCTTTTTTTTTTTTTTGAGACAAGAGTCTCACTCAGTCGCCCAGGCTAGGGTGCAGTGGCACCATCTTGGCTCACTGCAACCACCGCCTCCTGGGTTCAAGCGGTCCTCCTGCCTCAGCCTCCCAAATAGCTGGGATTACAGATGCCTAGCCCCATGCTTAGCTTTTTTTTTTTTTTTTTTTTTTTTTTTCCTGAGATGGAGTCTTGCTCAGTCACCCAGGCTGGAGTGCAGTGGCACGATCTCGGCTCACTGCAAGCTCCACCTCCCAGGTTCACGCCATTCTCCTGCCTCAGCCTCCTGAGTAGCTGGGACTACAGGTGCCTGCCACCACACCCGGCTAATTTTTTTTTTTATTTTTAGTAGAGACGGAGTTTCACCATGTTAGCCAGGATGGTCTTGATTTCCTGACCTCGTGATCCGCCTGCCTCAGCCTCCCAAAGTGCTGGGATTACAGGTGTGAGCCACCGTGCCTGACTTTTTTTTTTAAGACAGAGTCTCTCTCTGTCACCCAGGCTGGAGTGCAGTGGTACAATCACAGCTCACTGCAGCTTCAGCCTCCTGGGCTTCAAGCAACTCTTTCACCTCAGCCTCCTGAGTAGCTGGGACTACAGGCTCGAGCCACCATGCCTGTCTAATTTTTGTATTTTTTGTATAGACAGGGTTTCACCATATTGCCCGTGTTGGGTTCACTAGTGTGTTTTAGGATTTAGCATACTTAGAAATGTTGTAGTTTACAAGTAACAGGAAACCCATTCAAACTAGTTTAAATTTTAAAGGGGTGTATTGGTGTATGCCACTGAAAATTCCACAGGTACAGTGGACTTCAGGCATGGTTTGATTGGGACGCTAGCTCCGTTTTGCTGAGATTCCATTAGTTCCGCTTTCTACCGTGTTTCACCCGGTTTAGATGTCAAAACAGTGGCAGAAATGTCAGGCTTCACATCACTGGACCACATAGACCAAAATGAGAGTAATATTCAGGATGAGGATGAACAGCTCTTCTAATCAGGCTGTCATAAAAATAAGGAAGCTTATTTCGTAGAAGCCTTTACCAAACCTCCTTCTTCAACTCGTTGTTCCAGATTGGATTAAGCAGCTCATTCCTGTGGCCAAGGAAGTGTGCACTGGTTAACCCAGTCTTTACTAACCCATACGTTTAGCAAAGAGATTGGATTATCCAACAACTTGATTGCTCTGGAGACTACTTTGAGTTGAGGTATGAGATAGTAGATAGGAGAATGATCTGTAAGTAGATATTGGATAGACGAGTAAGAGATGCAAACTACACTGAGGTCTTGCACTGGTCTAGGTATTGGGACTCAAATGTAATAGACATAGTTCTTTTCTTGAGACAAGTTCATAGTGAGGAGAACCAGTACAGCAGGGAATATGATACCCTGGAATTGGCACACTGAGTGAAGCTTTGACTGCATTGTAATGTTTTGTGGTTTAAACCTGTCTTTCCTTTGCCCTTGCTGTTTAACTACTGTGATTGAGTTGCCACCTTTTCACACAATGTTGGAATTTTTTGTTTGAATCTCTATTTACCCCACTGGACTATGAATCTTGAGGGCAGAAACCATATCTTGTCAACCATATCTTATTGATCATATCCATCACAGTGCCTGTATGTAGTAGGCACATTATGTTCGTTTTTAAGTGGAACGAAATTTGAACGAATTTGTTGAAATCATAGTCCTCCAACAAGGACTCACTTGAGTACATCAGATAATCTTTCTTTCTTTTCTTTTTCTTTTTTTTTTTTGAGACAGGGTCTCGCTCTGTTGCCCAGGCTGGAGTGCAGTGTGATCTCAGCTCACTGCAACCTCTGCCTCCTGGGCTCAAGCCAACCTCCCACAGCCTCCCAAACAGCTGTGACTACAGGTGTGTACCACCATGCCCAGCTAATTTTTGTGTTTTTTTGTAGAGACAGGTTTTGCCATGTAGCCCAGGCTGGTCTTGAATTACTGAACTCAAGGTGTCCACCTGGCTCGGCCTACCAAAGTGCTGGGATTACAGGCATGAGCCACCTTGCTAGGCCCTTAGATAATCTTTCAAAACCCGTTTCACAAGCCAAAATTATCTGCTAGTTACTGGAGCTCACAGACAGAGGCTTGCTAGTCATTTTGCATTGATTGAGAGACTTCAAAATTAGTCACTGCTATGATTTCAATGTCTGTCCCCTCCAAAACTCCTTTTAGGATTTAATTGACATGGGCCTTTAAGAGCTGATTAGATCATGAGGGCTCTGCCCTTATGAATGGATTAATGCCATTATTGAGGGAGTGGGTTAGTTATTATGAGACTGGGTTTGTCATAAAAACAAGTTGGCCAATTTCCTCTCTCTGTGTTGGGTACTTGCTTCTGCCTCCTGCCGTGGGATGACCCCCACCAGATACCAGCGCCATATTCTTGGAGTGCCCAGCCATCAGAACCATGAGCCAAATAAACTTGTTTATAAATTACTCAGTCTGGCCACGTGCGGTGGCTCATGCCTGTAATCCCAGCACTTTGGGAGGCCGAGGCAGGCGGATCACCTGAGGTCAGGAGTTCGATACCAGCCTGGCCAACATGGTGTAACCCCATCTCTACCAAAAATACAAAAATTAGCCAGGTGTGGTGGCGTGTGCCTGTAATCCCAGCTAGCCAGGAGGCTGAGGCAGGAGAATCGCTGGAACCCAGTGGGCAGAGGCTGCAGTGAACCGAGATTGTGCCACTGCACTCCAGCCTGGGTGACAGACCAAGACTCTGTCTCAAAAAAAAAAAAAAAAAAAAGTCTGTGGTATTCTGTTAATAGCAGCAGAAAATTGAATAAGACAGTCACAACCTCAAGTCTTATGTTGTTAGAATTCTTTTGGGCTAACCCAGAAGGAAGCTTTACAGAGTGTCTTGATTACCTGAAACTAGCGTTGTTTGGAAGTTTTGCTTTACCTATCCTGGTGTCCTGGAAAAAAATGCTTGCACTCTCCCTTCCAGAAGCAGGTGACTTTGCTGCTATCCCTACTTCTTTCCCATTAATTACAAGAATTGTGCTACTCCTTACATTGCCTTTTTCCCCCCTTTGAATTACAGAATAGGTGTACACGTAGTTAGCAAGACTGAAGGCATTATTAGCTCAGCTAATTTAAAAAATGATGGGTGTTGTGCTCGGGGCTTTCCTTGATGTGGCAGCAGTCTGACTTTGCCAGGGAGCTCAGAGAGTGTCTCACAAGTTGAACTGGAAAGGCTTCACAGAACCCTGACTGATACACTGCAAGTGCCACATTAGACCAGGCTTTGGTCCATTTGCCACTCCTGGCATCCCTTTGGAGCCTCCACCCTTAGACTCACGACACCTTTCTCTCTCTTCCTCATGGCCACTTTTGATCATTGAAGACTCCAGTGCCTGACTCACAGCCTTCCTTTCCAGTCCGGTTACTGCCATCATGTTGGGTGGTTTCATCTTCGTCACATGACCCGTCAAGTACCTTGGCTGCTAGCTTTCTTGCCTTCCATGTCCACCCCACTAATCTCCTCTAGTCCACCTCTGGCACTCTCTCCCACAGTGACATGCTGGATCTTGTCATCAGCTGAAGTGGTTTAGCTCCAAAATCACTAATTCAGATAGAAACAGCCTTCCACTGCAATATGGCCTTCCTTCTCACTGCTCTAATTTCTCCAGGATACTGATTACTCAACTTCATGTTGCCAAATCCATTGGACACCTCTTGGCCCACAACTTCCTTGACCTCTTAGCAGCATTCGGCACGATTGATCATCTTCTCTTTATTGAAACATTCTTTGTCTTGACATTTTAACCTCAATTTTTTTTTTATAAATTTCTGACCCACTCAGTACTTCACCTCCTTTGCTAGTTCTTTCTGCTCTACCTAGAATTTAACTGTTGGATTTCTTTAATTGCTCAGTCCTCTTCCCTTTTCTTTTCCATTATAAGTTTCTACTCTATCAGAAGTTATATTTCCCTTTTGTTCCTCAAATTGTTTCTTTTCTCCATCACCAAAGGAAAAACTATTTATTGCAATAAATTAATACAGGTATTCCTGTGAAAGTGCAAATTAGTTTGTTAGGGCAATTAAAACTTCTACGACATATGCTCTGGCAGCGTTACGTCTCTGCCACTGGCAGCTTAGGATCTGCCTTCTTGAGAGTGGTTTTTGCCAGTTCCTTTTTCCACTCAGTTGCCTTTTGCTTTCTGGACCACCTGTTTCCAGTCATGGGTGTGGTCATTTTTGGGTGGAACTGTGGCTCTCACCTCCTCTGCTCCAGAGCTCTGGTGGCACTGTCATTTTTCTGCTGCTGCTTGGGTGGCTGCTGGGTTCAGTCACCAGCTTTAGCGTCACCCCTTCATTCATATATTTTTTTTTTTTCTTGAACAGACTTATAAGAGTTTGTCAATTAAAATTTTTTTCAAAGAGTAAGCTAGTATCTGCTTTCTGTTTTGTGAGTGTCATCTTTATTTCCTTTATTTAGGTTTACTCTGTTCTTTTTCTAGCTTACTGAATTGAAAACATGTTCATCCTTTCTTGCTTTTTAATGATGGCTCAAGGCTGTAACATTCCTTCTAAGTGTTGTTTCAGGAGCTTCTCGTATGTTAGCTGTGTGGGTATAATCATTGTGATATTAAATAATAGCATGTCGAGACCTAATTTTTTGTTTGTTTGTTTTTTTTTTTTTTTTTTTTGAGATAGGGTCTTGCTCTGTTGCTCAGGCTGGAGTGCAGTGGTTCGATCACAGCTGTCTGCAGCCTTGACCTCACAGGCTTAGGTGATCCTCCCACCTCAGCCTCCCGAGTAGCTGGGACTACAGGGACTTGCCACCATGCCTAGCTAATTATTTATTTATTTTTTATTAGAGACAGGATTTCATCATACTGCCCAGGCTGGTCTCCAACTCCTGGGCTCAAGGAATCCGCCTGCCTTGGCCTGCTGAAGTGCTGGGATTACAGGCATGAGCCACTGGACCAGGCCTAGTTTGTTATTTCCATTTTTATTCTCTCTTTAATCTTTGAGTTTCTAAGCAAGTGGTTTTCTTGTTTTTTTTTGTTTTGTTTTGTTTTTTGTTTTTTGTTTTTTTTTAAAAGACAGGGTCTCACTCCATCACCCAGGCTGGAGTACAGTGACATTATCACGGCTCACTGCAACCTTCGCCTCTTAGGCTCAAGCACTTCCCCCCTCCCCCACCCCCCTTCTCATCCTCAGATTGGACTATAGGCATGTACCACCACGCCCGGCAGAGACTGGGTTTTGCCATTGCCGAAGCTGATCTCGAACTCCTGAACTCAAGCGATTCGCCCGTCTCAGCCTCCCCTAAGCAAGCATTTTAAAGTTTCTATTTATGCTGTTTAATTTTTTTTAACTGATTATTTGCATTGTGTGTCATGGAATGTTTTTATGATATTGGTTATTTGAGATGTGGTGAGTCTTTCTTTGTAACCTAGTTAAAACATTCCATGTCTTTTTAAAAGGATGTATATTCCCTATCTGTTAGGCTGAAGGTGACATATATCTGTGCATGCATGTTTGATGAAGTTTGTAATACTGTTCACGTGTCCATATCATTACTATTTTTATGACTGCCCCTCTTATTTATCAGTTTCTGATAGATGTGTTATAAATATCTCACTGATTCTGGACTTGACAGTTTCTTTTTGCCAGTTTTGCTTTATATTAAATTCAGAATTGTTAGTCTGTGCATTGTTCTTTGTGTTGGTATACTATACTCTTCATTATCTCTATTTGTTTTTGCCCTAATTTTGTTTTGAGGATTGGACAGTTTATTTTGGTTACTATTTACATGGAATGTCTTTATATGCCTTACTATCTTGTCATTCATGAGACTGTCTTTTCCTTTACCTCACTCTCTCCACCTGCTTTCATTCTATCACCAATTCCTATTGATTTTCTCTCTGAAGTATATATCTTGACTACATCTGCTTCTGTTTTCACTACCCTCACTCATCTCACCTGGACACCATACAGCCTCTGTCTGGTCTCCTGGTCCACTGTTGCTCCCTCTCATCTATTCTCTGGAGAGCAGTCAGTGATCTTTAAAAATGTGAATCTGATTGTCACTCCCAGGCTTGAAAATCTTTTCAATGGTTCCTGTTGCTTTTAGCATGAAAGACTAAATTCCTAACACAGTGTACAAGGCCCTGCATGAACTACCCCTTACCTACCTTATCAGTCGCTCTTCCCTTCATTATATCTTTCTGACTTGCTGACTTCCTTTTAATTCCTCTCACAAACCTTAACCTTTTTTGACATAGATTCTTCTTATTTATTTATTTATTTGACACAGGGTCTCGCTTTGTCTTCCAGGCTGGAGTGCAATGGTGCAGTAATAGCCCACTGGTAACCTCAGACTCCTTGGGCTTAAGCTATCCTCCTGCCTTAGCCTTCCAAGTAGCTAGGACTGTAGACATGTGCCGCCACACTTGGCTAATTTTTTTCCTTCTTTTTTTTTTTTTTTTTTTTTTTTGAGATAGAGTCTTGCTCTGTTGCCCAGGCTGGAGTGCAGTGGCTCTATCTCAGCTCACTGCAAGTTCCGCCTCCCGGGTTCATGCCATTCTTCTGCCTCAGCCTCCCGAGTATCTGGGTCTACGGGTGCCCACCACCACGCCAGGCTAATTTTTTGTGTTTTTAGTAGAGACGGGGTTTCACCATGTTAACCAGGATGGTCTCGGTCTCTTGAGCTTGTGATCCGCCTGCCTCGGCCTCCCAAAGTGCTGGGATTACAGGCGTGAGCCACCGTGCCCGGCCTCCTTCTTATTTTTTTAGAGACAGTGTCTCACCATGTTGCCCAGGCTGGTCTCTAATTCCTGGCCTCAAGCTATCCTCCTGCCTTGGCCTCCCAAAGCACTGGGATAATAGGTGTGAGCCACCGTGCCCAGCCTAGATTCTTCTTAATATGCTGTTTCCTTTGCCTGGAATGTGCTTCCGTTCCTCACTCTCTGCCCCTTCATCTGTTTAACTCCTGCTCCTTGAAATCTTAGCTCATATGTAATTTTGTCCAAGCCTTTTACCCTGACCTTCAGACTAGATCAGGTCTCCATTATCCTCTACCAGGTCGCCTCTCTAGCGCATGCCACAGTAATAATTAAATAAGTAGAAATTGAAATGTAATGTCTTTTTACTCCCTACCCACCAAACTAGATTATGAACTATTGAGGGCTGATTTTATCTGATTGATTGCTGAACTCCTGTCTGTTCTGCATGCTAGCTCAGTGCCTTTGATGTATGATGATCATAAATATTTGAGTGAATGGATAAATATACAAGGAACTTTGTCATTTACTTATTGACAGTGGGCAGACTGCTATGCTAAGCATATTGTATGCAGTACGTATTTGGTTAAATATTTTCGATGAACAGTTGTTTGCCTGATCTTTCTCATCTGTGTTTGGTGACATGATATATTTAAAGACCAGCAGGTGGTTATTTGTACCCCTCATTTCTCTCTACTGTATTTCTCTCTTCCCCCCATTTCCCATACATCTCCCATATCTTACCGTAGCACTGGTAGCAAACAGGTGCAGGCATGAAAGAAAGACCTGAGAAATCTGCCTAGTTTAGGAGCTTTTTTAGAAGGCGAGCCTGTTAATCATTCAAATCACTAAATCAATTTGCTGTGTGGGAATTTTTTCTTAATTGGCAGCAGTAAAAAGGAAAGGTTTTTCCCCCCCTAAATATAAAAAGAGGAGTTTATTGTAGAAAATTGGAAAACTCCAGGAAGAAAAGAACTCCATGTCCCACAGCTGTTAGTATTTTGGTATTTTTACCTGTTAATCTTTTTTTTTGGTGTTCAGTTACGTATTTTAAGCATAATTGAGGTCCCTAGTACCGAGTATTATGCCTGGCATGGTGTAGGTGCTCAGTAGTTAGAGAATGAACCCAAGCGTGTGTGTTTTCAAATTTAAAATGGCTGCAGCTTCCCAGTTTGGTATTTGGATGGGCATTGCTTTTTGTTGATGGTCTTCATAACCTGTTTTAGAGTAGTTGAACTTTCTATGAAGGTGTGACTTTTAAAAATGAGCCTGTTAGATCATTGTAAAAAGTTGTTTGGGTTAAATATTTTGGAGTCACCTGTGACTTCTTTTTTTCATGGTCTACTTCCAGTCCTTTCATAGAGCCTGTTGACTCCGCCTCTAAATATATCCAGAATCTGATCACTTCTGCTTCCACCACTGCCACCTTCGTTTAAGGAAGCACCGTCTCTCACTTGGATTATTACAGAGGTCTCCACCTGGGTGCCTGCCTCTATCCTTGCCTCTTACAGTCGGTTCTCCTGATGTCAGCCAGAGTGATCATTTAAACAGTATAGGTCAGATCATATTCTTCACTGCTTAAAACTTTCTAATGTGTTTCTATAGCGCTTAGAATAAGATCTGAATTGCTTATGATACAGTGCTTTTCCCCTCCCCAATTCCCCAGTGTGATTTGCTGCCACCTCCTCCTTATTTATTCGAATAACCTCCATTGCATTCTGTGAAGAGCAGCTGCACCCCTCCCCGCCCCACCTGCGGAGCCATGGTACACGCTCTGCTTAGAATCCTTAGTCCCTCTGCTTAGAATGCCCTCCACAGTGGCCATGGAGCTGGCTCCCTCACTTCTTCAGGTCTCTGCCCAAATGTGGTTCTGTTAAAGAAGCTTTCTCTTACCCCTACCCAGAAAGGCACTGCTATCACCTTTCCACCTCAGTCCTTCCACTCCCTTTCCTGACTGATTTTTCTTCATGCTCCTTGTTGATGTTCATTTTGTTGCCTGCTTACTGACTAGTCCCACCTAAAATCTACAAGAGGAGGACTTTATCTGTCTTTGTTGCTGAGATACCAGGGTCTAAAACGGTGCCTGAAGCATATAGAATTCAATAAATATTGGTTGAATGGGTAGTGGATATTTTTTGAGGTGAAGCCTTGCTCTTGTTCCCCAGGCTGGAGTGCAATGGTACAATCTTGGCTCACTGCAGCCTCTGCCTCCCGTGTTCAAGTGTTTGTCCTGCATCAACCTCCCAAGTATCTGGGATTACAGGCACCTACCCCATGCCCAGCTTATTTTTGTATTTTTATTAGAGACAGGGTTTCACCATGTTGGCCAGGCTGGTCTCGAACTCTTGACCTCAGGTGATCTGCCCGACTCGGCCTCCCAAAGTGCTGGGATTACAGGTGTGAGCCACCATGCCCGCCCTTTCTCAAGTAACTTAGTGAGAAAGTCTGCATTGGGAATTAGGTATTGTGACATCTCCTAGGCCTATTTTATTTTTTGATAGGTAATACATTCACATGGTTCAAAATTCAGAGAGCATGCAATGAAGTGTCTCACGCTCTGCCCTCCGGCGCCCCCTGTCCCCTCCTCTGAAGTGACTAGTGTTAAGTTATTGTGTGTATTTCCAGAGATAGCCAATGTTTTAATACACAAAATTACAGATACAGTCTTTCCTCCTTTATAAAAATGCAAACTTTAGCATCTGCACTGTTTTACACCTTGTTTTTGTTTTGTATACTTCGGGGATTGTTCTTTGTCAATAAAGACATTATTGTGTAAAAGCATCTTTAATGCCTGTACAATATCCCGTTGTGTAAATTTATCATAATTCTTCTTTTGATGGACATTGATGTTTCTAGTCTTTAGCTCTTACACACTACACTGCAATAAATCACTTTGTACATACATCATTTTGCCTTGTTGCTAGTATATCTGAGGAATAAATTCTTGTGAGGAATTGCTGGGTGAAAAGGACATGTGTTTGTAATTTTAGAGACATAGTCAGATCACCTTCTAAAAATTGTACCAATTTTTACTTCTGGCATAGTGTATTGTTATTTTGATCTTTGCTAACTTGACAGATGAAAGATGGTATAACACTATAGTTTTTTGGTGTTTCTTGTGCTACGAATTAAGCATCGTTTTGGATATTTAAGAGCCATCTGTATTTTCTATGAGTTGTTCATGTCGTGAACCCACTTTACTAGGACTCTGGTCTTTTTTTTTTTTTTTTTTTTTTTGAGACGGAGTCTCGCTCTGTCTCCCGGGCTGGAGTTGCAGTGGCCGGATCTCAGCTCACTGCAAGCTCCGCCTCCCGGGTTCACGCCATTCTCCTGCCTCAGCCTCCCGAGTAGCTGGGACTACAGGCACCCGCCACCTCGCCTGGCTAGTTTTTTGTATTTTTTAGTAGAGACGGGGTTTCACCATGTTCACCAGGATGGTCTCGATCTCCTGACCTCATGATCCACCCATCTCGGCCTCCCAAAGTGCTGGGATTACAGGCTTGAGCCACCGCGCCCGGCCGACTCTGGTCTTAAAAAAAAAAATTAACTTGATAGGAGTTCTCTTTTATGATTATAAAATTTTTAATGTTTAAATTTTTTTAGAGATGGGATCTCACTGTGTTGCCCAGGCTGGTCTGCAGTCATTCCACCTCAGCCTCTGAGCAGCTGAGACCGTAGGCATGTACCACCATGCCCAGCTTTTTGTACAAATTAGCCCTTAATCTGTGATCTGAGGGACAGACATTTTGTTCCATTTGTCAGTTGTCTTCTGATTTTGCTCATGGTAGTTTTTTCCTACATAGAAATTTGCTTTTTTTTCCTTTATTTTTCTTCTTCCTCCTCCTTGGGAAATTTCATTTTTTTTTGTAAGTAGTAGTAGTATTTTTTGAGATCGAGTCTTGTTCTTTCGCCCAGGCTGGAGTGCAGTGGCATAATCTGGGCTCACTGCAAGCTCCGCCTCCCGGGTTCACGCTATTCTCCTGCCTCAGCCTCCTGAGTAGCTGGTACTACAGGCACCCGCCACCACACCTGGCTAATTTTTTGTATTTTTAGTAGAGACGGGGTTTCACCGTGTTAGCCAGGATGGTCTCGATCTCCTGACCTCGTGATCTGCCCACCTTGACCTCCCAAAGTGCTGGGATTATAGGCATGAGCCACTGCACCCGGCTGGGAAATTTCATTTTTTTATAGACAAACATCTATAAAACATCTTCTCTTAGGTTTTGATTCACACCTAACCCTCCTAATATTTTTTTAAAAATATCCATAGTTTCTTATTGTACTATTTCTTCTCTCTCTCTGGTTTTTTTTCTTTTTTTAATAAGGAGTCTCACTCTGTCACTCAGTCTGGAGTACAATGCTGCGATCTCGGCGCACTGCAACCTCCGCCTCCCAGCAATTCTCCTGCCTCAGGCTCCTGAGTAGCTGGGATTACAGGCATGCACCACCATGCCTGGCTAATTTTTGTATTTTTAGTAGTGACGGGGTTTCACCGTGTTGGTCAGGCTGGTCTCAAACTCCTGACCTCGTGATCTGCCTGCCTCGGCCTCCCAAAGTGCTGGGATTGCAGGTGTGAACCATCACGCCTGGCCTCTCTCTCTCTCTCTTTTTTTTTTTTTTAAAGAGACAGGGTCTTGCTTTGTTGCCCAAGCTGGAGTACAGTAGTATAATCATAGCTCATTGTAACCACAAACTCTTTGGCTCAAGGGATCCTCCCACCTCAGCCTCTTGAGTAGCTGGGACTATAGGCATGAGCCACACTGTTGGCTCTTCTTGTACTTCTGAGGTTTCATTTCGTACATGTGATTTCTTTTTGATACTGCTGAGATTTATTCTGGTATACATTGTGAGGTGGGGTTTCACCCCATTTTTTAAAAAACATTTTTAGGATTTCTTGATCTTTTATGTCTTGTCTGGAGAGTGATTTTTCAGCTGTTTTCTGCTAAACTGTGAGTGGTATAGACCAGTTAGCTATGTCCTGTGTACTTTTCAGTTTAAGACATGGTTGCCTTTATCTTACCAAAGATCTTATCTTTTGTTGTCTTAAAAATAACGATGGAAATACAGCCTATTGGGGAGTATTGTTTTAAAACAGGTTTTATAGAATTTTTTTTTTTTTTTTTTTTTTTGAGACGGAGTCTCGCTCTGCCGCCCAGGCTGGAGTGCAGTGGCCGGATCTCAGCTCACTGCAAGCTCCGCCTCCCGGGTTCACGCCATTCTCCTGCCTCAGCCTCCCGAGTAGCTGGGACTACAGGCGCCGCCACCTCGCCCGGCTAGTTTTTTGTATTTTTTAAAGTAGAGACGGGGTTTCACCGTGTCAGCCAGGATGGTCTCGATCTCCTGACCTCGTGATCCGCCCGTCTCGGCCTCCCAAAGTGCTGGGATTACAGGCTTGAGCCACCACGCCCGGCAGTTTTATAGAATTTTCAGTTGGTAAAGATTGGTAAGATTAGTAATAATAGGTACGATAAGTAATTAACTATGCATTATATTTAAGGAATGTGTTTAGTACGTTTTATAATGCTAAAGAAATAAGGGATTTTTCTGTTTTTTATTTATTTTTATTTTTTATTTTCTTGGAGGCATCCTCGTTCTGTCGCCCAGACTGGAGTGCAGTGGTGCGATCTCAGCTTACTGCAACCTTCACCTCCTGGGTTCAAGTGATTTTTCTGCCTCAGTGTCATGAGCAGTTGGGCCTACAGGCTTGTGCCACCACGCCTGGCTAATTTTTTGTATTTTTAGTAGAGATGGGGTCTCACCATGTTGCCCAGGCTGGTCTCAAACTCCTGAGCTCAGATAGTCCACCCACCTTGGCCTCCCAAAGTGCTGGGATTACAGGTGTGTGCCACCATGCCCAGCCCGTGTGTGTGTTTTTTTTTTTAAATATTATTTATTTATTTTTTATTCCAATAGGTTTTTGGGGAACAGGTGGTATTTGGTTACATGGATAAATTCCTCAGTGGTGATTTCCTAAATTTTGGTGCACCCGTCACCTGAGCGATGTACACTGTACCCAATGTGCAGTCTTTTATCCCTCATTGCCCTCCCCACTGAGTCCCCAAAGTTCATTATATCATTCTTGTGCTTTTGTGTCCTCATAGCTTAGCTCCCACTTATAAGTGAGAACATACGATGTTTCGTTTTCCAATCCTGAGTTACTTCACTTAGAATAACTGGCCGGGCACGGTGGCTCACGCCTGTAATCCCAGCACTTTGGGAGGCCGAGGCGGGCGGATCACAAGCTCAGGCGATCGAGACCATCCTGGCTAACATGCTGAAACCCCGTCTCTACTAAAAATACAAAAAATTAGCTGGGTGTGGTGGTTGGCGCCTGTAGTCCCAGCTACTCGGGAGGCTGAGGCAGGAGAATGGCATGAACCTGGGAGGTGGAGCTTGCGGTGAGCTGAGATCATGCCACTGCACTCCAGCCTGTGCGACAGAGTGAGACTCCATCTCAAAAAAAAAAAAAAAAAAAAAGAATGGTCTCCAGCTTCATCCAGGTTGCTTGGAATGCCATTATTATTATTATTATTACATTTTCTTTATCCACCTGATTGATGGGCATTTGTGGTGGTTCCATATTTTTGCAGTTGTGAATTCTGCTGCTATAAATATGTATGTGCAAGTTTCTTTTTCATATAATGACGTCTTTTCCTCTGGGTAGATACCCTGTGGTGAGATTGCTGGATCAAATGGAAGATCTACTTTTAGTTCTTTAAGGAATCTCCATGCTATTTTCCATAGTGGTTATACTAGTTTACATTCCCTGTGTTAAAAAGCTGTGTTAAAAGTGTTCGCTTTTCACATCCACACCAGCATCTGTTATTTATTTATTTATTTATTTATTTTAAATTTATTTTTTTTTGTTGAGATGGAGTCTCGCTGTGTCGCCCAGGCTGGAGTGCAGTGGCACGATCTCCACTCACTGCAAGCTCCGCCTCCCAGATTCACGCCGTTGTCCTGCCTCAGCCTCCCCTGTAGCTGGGACTACAGGCACCCGCCACTGCACCCGGCTAATTTTTTGTATTTTTAGTAGAGACGGGGTTTCACCGTGTTAGCCAGGATGGTCTCGATCTCCTTACCTCGTGATCTGCCCGTATTGGCCTCCCAAAGTGCTGGGATTGCAGGTGTGAGCCACCTCTCCCGGCCACATCTGTTTTTTTTTATTTATTGTTTATTATTATTTTTTTGAGACACTCTTGCTCTGTCGCCCAGGCTAGAGTGCAGTGGCGCAATCTCAGCTCACTGCAATCTCCACCTCCCAGGTTCAAGCGATTCTCCTGTCTCAGCCTCCCGAGTAGCTGGGACTCCAGGCGCCCACCACCACGCCCGGCTAATTTTTTGTATTTTTCGTAGAGACAGGGTTTCACCATATTAGCCAGGATGGTCTCGATCTCCTGACCTCGTGATTTGCCCACTTCAGCCTCCCAAAGTGCTGGGACTACAGACGTGAGGTGCCCAGCATTTTTTGATTTTTGAATTATGGCCATTGCTACAGGAGTAAGGTTGTATCATATTGTGGTTTTGATTTGCATTTCCCTGATAATTAGTGATGTGGAGCATTTTTTCATATGTTTACTGGCCATTTGTATATCTTCTTTTGAGTATTGTCTGTTCATGTCCTTAGCCCACTTTTTGATGGGATTATTGTTATTATTATTATTATTATTATTATTATTTTCTTGCTGATTTGAGTTTCTTGTAGATTCCAGATATTAGTCCTTTGTTGGATGCATAGTTCGTGAAGATTTTCTCTGCAACCCTGTGAGTTGTTTACTCTGCTGATTATTTATTTTGCTGTGCAGAAGTTTTTTCATTTAATTAAGTCCCATCTATTTATCTTTATTTTTGTTGCATTTTCTTTTGGGTTCTTGCTCATGAAATCTTTGCCTAAGCCAACGCCTAGAAGAATTTTTCGGGTATTATCTTCTAGAATTTTTATGGTTTGAGGTTAGATTTAAGTCTTTGATTCATCGTGAGTTGATTTTTGTATGAGGTGAGAGATGAGGATCCAATTTCGTTCTTCTGCATGTGGCTTACCAGTTATCCCAGCACCATTTGTTGAATAGGGTGTCTTTTCCCCAGTTTATGTTTTTGTTTGCTTTGTCGAGGATCAGTTGGCTGTAAATATTTGGGTTTATTTCTGGATTCTCTGTTGTGTTCCGTTGGTCTATATACCTGTTTTTATACCAGTACTATGCTGTTTTGGTGACTATAGCTGTATAGTATAGTATGAAGCCGGGTAATATGATGCCCCCAGATGTTTTTCTTTTTGATTAATCTTGCTTTGCTATGTGGGCTCTTTTTTGTTTCCATATGAATTTTAGGATTGTTTCTCCTAGTTCGGTGAAGAATGATGATGGTATTTTGATGGGAATTGCATTGAATTTGTAGATTGCTTTTGGCAGTAAGGTCATTTTCACAATACTGATTTTACGCATCCATGGCATGGGATGTGTTTTCATTTGTTTGTGTCATCTATGATTTCTTTTAGCAGTATCTTGTAGTTTTCCTTGTAGAGGTCTTTCACGTCAGTGGTTAGGTATATGCCTAAGTATTTAATTATTTTTTTGGAGCTATTGTAAAAGGGGTTAAGTTCTTGATTTGATTCTCAGCTTGGTCGCTGTTGGTGTGTAGCAGTGCCACTGATTTGTGTTCATTGATTTTGTATCCAGAAACTTTACTGAACTCATTTATCAGATCTAGGAGCTTTTGGGATGAGTCTTTAGGGTTTTCTAGGTATATGATTATATATCATCAGCAAACAGCAGCAGTTTGACTTCCTCTTTACTGATTTGGATGTCCTTTCTTTCTTTTCTCTTGTCTGATTGCTCTGGCTAGGACTTCCGAAACTATGTTGAATAAAAGTGAAAGTCAGGGCCGGGAACAGTGGCTCATGCCTGCAATCCCAGCACTTTGGGAGGCCAAGGGTGGGCAGATCACAAGGTCAGGAGATTGAGACCATCCTGGCTAACACGGTGAAACCCCGTCTCTACTAAAAATACAAAAAAATTTAGCCGGATGTGGTGTTGCACACCTGTAGTCCCAGCTACTTGGGAGGCTGAGGCAGGAGAATTGCTTGAACCCAGGAGGCAGAGGTTGCAGTGAGCCAAGATGGCGCCACTGCACTCCAGCCTGGGCTACAGACCCGAGAGTCCCTCTTTTTTTTTTTTTTTTTTTTTTGGAGACGGAGTATTGCTCTGTAGCCCAGGCTGGAGTGCAGTGGCCGGATCTCAGCTCACTGCAAGCTCCGCCTCCCGGGTTTACGCCATTCTCCTGCCTCAGCCTCCCGAGTAGCTGGGACTACAGGCGCCCGCCACCTCGCCCGGCTAGTTTTTTTGTATTTTTTAGTAGAGACGGGGTTTCACCGTGTTAGCCAGGATGGTCTCGATCTGCTGACCTCGTGATCCGCCCGACTCGGCCTCCCAAAGTGCTGGGATTACAGGCTTGAGCCACCGCGCCCGGCCGAGAGTCCCTCTTAAAAAAAAGTGAAAGTGGGGCCGGGCGTGGTGGCATCCCAGCACTTTGGGAGACCAAGGCGGGCGGATCACGAGGTCAAGAAATACAAAAATTCATGCCCAGCTGAGGATTTTTACATCTGCGTTCATCAGGGATATTGGTCTGTAGTTTTCTTTCCTTTTTTTTTTTGGTTATATCCTCTCTGGTTTCGGGTATTAGGGTGATACTGACTTCATAGAATGATTTAGAGAGGATTCCCTCTTTATCTTTTGTAATAGTTTCAGTAGGATTGGTACCAATTCTTTTTTTTTTTTTTTTTTTTTTCTTGAAATGGAGTCTCGCTCTGTCGCCCAGGCTGGAGTGCAGTGGCGTGATCTCAGCTCACCGCAAGCTCCGCCTCCGGGTTCACGCCATTCTCCTGCCTCAGCCTCCCGAGTAGCTGGGACTACAGGTGCCCGCCACCTCGCCTGGCTTTTTTTTTTTTTTTTTTTTTTTTAAAGTAGAGATGGGGTTTCACCGTGTTAGCCAGGATGGTCTCCTGACCTTGCCATCGCCCTCCTTGGCCTCCCAAAGTGCTGGGATTACAGGCATGAGCCACCGCTCCTGGCACAAACCAATTCTTTGAATGTCTGGTAGAATTCGGCTGTAAATCCACCTGGTCCTGGACTTTTTTTTGTTGGCAATTTTTTTTTTTTAATTACCATTTCAGTCTCACTGCTTGTCATTGGTCTGTTCAGAGTTTCTATTTCTTCCTGGTTTACTCTGGGAGGGTCACATATTTCCAGGAATGCATCTGTCTCCTCTAGGTTTTCTGGTTGGTGCGCATAAAGGTGTTCATAGTTGCTTTGAATGATCTTTTGTGTTTCTGTGGTATTGGTTGTAATATCTCCCGTTTCATTTCTAATTGAGCTTACTTTATTTCTAAGTGAGCTTATTTGGATTTTCTGTCTTAGATTTTCCTGTTTTATTTGAATGAGTTATGTTCGAGATCTTTATCCTGGAGGTTGCAATTTTTTTTTTTTTTTTTTGGGTGAAAAATCAGACCTTAGGCCGGGAACGGTGGCTCACACCTGTAATCCCAGCCCTTTAGGACGCTGAGGCAGGCGGATCACCAGAGGTCAGGAGTTTGAGACCAGCCTGGCCAACATGGTGAAACCCCGTCTCTACTAAAAATACAAAAATTGCCGGGCGCGGTGGCTCACGCCTGTAATCCCAGCACTTTGGGAGGCCGAGGCGGGCGGATCACAAGGTCAGGAGATCGAGACCACGGTGAAACCCCGTCTCTACTAAAAATACAAAAAATTAGCCGGGCGCGGTTGTGGGCGCCTGTAGTCCCAGCTACTCGGGAGGCTGAGGCAGGAGAATGGCGTGAACCCGGGAGGCGGAGCTTGCAGTGAGCCGAGATCGCGCCACTGCACTCTAGCCTGGGCGACAGAGCGAGACTCCGTCTCAAAAAAAAAATAAAAAAAATAAAAAATAAAAATACAAAAATTAGCTGGGCCTGGTGGCAGGTGCCTGCAATCCCAGCTTCTTGAAAGGCTGAGGCAGGAGAATCGCTTGAACCCAGGAGGTGGAGGTTGCAGTAAGCTGAGACCACGCCATTGCACTCTAGCCTGGGCAACAAGAGTGAAACTCCGTCTCAAAAAAAAAAAAAAAAAAAAATTCAGACCTTGGTGATGACGTTGAGCAGTAGGATAGAAATAACTCCCACATGCTTAGTGTTCCAATAATGGAACACTAGGCATAAATGGGTTAATGCCTGGTAACATCAAGTTAATACACATTGGAGTGAAAATGAGGCTTGATTCTCATCTGGCTGTATTTCTCATAGCCAGCAGACTCCCCTCAAAGGGCCATCATCTTGCAGAATGGAAGTTTCCGTAGTTCTTGGCTATAGTGGTAAGTGGGTGTTTTTGTGTCATCTGCATCAGAATCAATGATGGTTTTTCACACTGCTTTTGCCGTTTGCTTCGTATTTCCATGCCTTACCTATTCTTTGTTTGCAGTTGCCAACCATTTCTTTTTTTCTTTTTTTCTTTTTTGAGACGGAGTTTTGCTCTTGTTGCCTAGGCTGGAGCGCAATGGCGCAATCTTGGCTCACCGCAACCTCCGCCTCCCGGGTTCAAGCAGTTCTGCCTCAGCCTCCCAAGCAGCTGGGATTACAGGCACCTGCCACCGCGCCCAGCTAAATTTTGAATTTTTAGTAGAGATAGGGTTTCTCCATGTTGGTCAGGCTGGTCCTGAACTCTCGACCTCAGGTGATCCACCTACCTTGTCCTCCCAAAGTGCTGGGATTACAGGCATGAGCCACTGGCCACCTTGCAGTTACCATTTCTACCATGTGGCTAACTTGCCTGAGATTTGTAACAGTTCACTTTACTGATGACATCAAATCCAAGCTAAGTCTAGTAAGTTACCCTATCAGTGCGTCTTCAAAATCTATCATCATTTCTCCTGATGAGATTCTCCCATTCAGATATCGAACTAGCTGAGCTGAGACCATTGTTTTCACACACTTGTTTATCTGTTTGTCTTGCTCTTTTCTCAAGTGCCTTCCCACATATTTCTACTTGCCAATGCCATTGCCCCAGTATTTTACTTCTTACATTTACAAAAACTGTAAAACTGCAGGAGCTTTGAAAAACATCAGTATTTGTCCCAGCGTTACTAAGCAAAAGGGGCTTGCTGTCCGATGTGCCAGAAGCCTATACTGTGACACTGGGTTTTTCAGAAAGTTTTCTCAAAACCCAGTGAAGGGAGTCTCCTAGCTGTGAGAGATGTAGCCAGATGAGAATCAAGCCACTGGGTTCTTGAGTATTTTCTCAAAAATTTGAGTATTTTCTCAAAAACCCAGTGCGTGGAATTGGCTTTCTGGTTATTGCAAGTCGACTCACAAGGAGACAGGTTCAGCTCAAATCTGTCTGTCTGTGCTGGCTTTAAGGCAGTACCTTTATTAGAAGAGCTTTAGGGAGTGGCTTCTGGGAGTAGCAGGTGATTGACATGAGGAAAGGGGTGGTCTGGAAAGTCTTCGGACCTGTGCAGTTATCTCTTCATGCCTCCTCGTGGGTCCCATGTGCAAGTTTGGGGGAAGTTAGTATGAAGCATGTGGCCGAAATTTAAACTTGTTCTACACAAACTCCAATCAGCTATATTGATTCCAGCCAATTTTAGCCCGTTGTGTTATGTGTCTTACAAGTGGAGGGCGTGTCAGTGAGTTGTTTCTTTTCTTGTCTGAGATCCTGCAAACTCGAGAATTTCTGTTAATCATTGGTGTCTTTAACTCTCAGGGGCATGGTTTCACCAGTCCGGAAGGATCCCTGTGCCTTGTCATCCTCATTTTTTGTAATGTGAGTTTGTATCTTTTGTAGGGTGGTGGAGTGTTCAGGATCTGTGTATGTGGGGTTGAATTGTTATGTGGCCAGGTGCAGTGGCTCATGCCTGTAATCCCAGCACTTTGGGAGGCTGAGGTGGGCAGATCACCTGAGGTCAGGAGTTTGAGACTAGTCTGGCTAACATGGTGAAACCTCATCTCTACCAAAAATACAAAAATTAGCTGGGCGTGGTCGCATGAGCCTGTTGTCCCAGCTACTTGGGAGGCTGAGGCAGGAGAATTGCTTGAACCCCGGAGGCAGAGGTTGCAGTGAGCCGAGATCGTGCCATTGCACTCCAGCCTGGGCTACAGAGCGAGACTCTGTCTCAAAAAAAAGTTTCGTTTGTGTGTTTTCCAGATCCTCAGTGAGTTCCTTGTAGGAATGGACCATGTTTGTGTACCTCTTCTCCCTCTCTTCCCTTACACCAGTAGTTCTCTTAGGCCTGGTCCCTGACCAGCAGTATCAGCGTCCCCTCAGAACTTGTGACAGTGAAGATTCTGGGTCCCTGCACTTGAACACTGAGTCAGGACCTGTGAGAGGAGAGCGGGCCCAGCAATCTATGGTATAACTGCCGTGCTAGGTAATTCTGATGGGCTAGTTTGAGAACCACTGCCTTATAGGATCTAATATAGGTTTACCTCACAGCAAACACTCAGCTCACTCACTAATTTGTAGACTCTACTAATCACTGCTGATTTGTTTCTATCTCATAGCTGCCATTTACTGAATAGTTACACTGGGCTAGGCACTGAACTAGGTGCTGTGACATGCATTGTCCCTTATGATCTCACAGATACTTTGCAGAAGAGGGAGTGGTGCGTCCCACTTTATATAGAGATGAGAGAGGGGAGTCTTTGAGGGATGTAGTAACTTGTCAAGGCTACACAGCTGGTAAGTGGCAGCAGGAGATTTCAGCAAGGCCTGTCAGACTCCAAAGCCTATGTTCTTTCTAGTACCCCACGCTGCTTTTCACGTAAACTCTCGCTCCCAGAAAATTCATGTGTCTGTGTGGCTGTCATGTGGTTTTATAATAAATGGTTGTAATACCTATATTTCTATATTTTTCTCATCGTATACTTAAACCACCCACTAACCAGCAACCTTTCAGTTTTTTTAAAAAAGACTTTTCCATTTAATAATATTCATTTATTTACAGTGTGTCAGAATTAGGAGGTATTATGAAAGAGGCCTTTGAAAACATATTCTACCCTCTGTATTTTCACAGGTAGAGCCATCATATGTGCTACTTTATCTTTGTCTCAGAAATTAAACTTTCATTGAGGTGTAAATTGGCATACTACACAGTTCTGACCTCTACATTTCTTTTTTTTTTTCCCTAAAAAAAAAAAAAAGAAAAAAAAAAAAAGGGAAATGAGGTCTCACTGTGTTGCCCAGGCTGGTCTCGAACTCCAGGCTCCAAGTACTCCTCCCATCTCAGCCTCCCAGAGTGCTAAGATTACAAATGTGAGCCACCACGCCTGGCCTGAATTTATAACTTAAAAACATTATGCTACATCAAGTTCAGTAAAATCTTAACTGATTGGAAAGAGTAATTTTACTGGTTTAACTTTGCCCTTCCTCACCCCCTCATTTTCAAATCCCTCCCCTCATATTTGTACATACATTTTCCAACAGGTGGCTAAATATTAACTTTTATTTTTAAAATGCCTTGTAAGGAATCAAATACTTATTTCCATGCTAACTCACTGTAGTTCTTGGTTTGAATGCATTTAAAAAATGTAAATTGATACTATTGATAACGATAACAGTTACGTTGGTACGGTGGCTCACGCCTGTAATCCCAGCACTTTATGAGGCTGAGGCAGGCGGATCACTTGAGGTCAGGAATTCAAGACCAGCCTGACCAACATGGTGAAACCCTGTCTCTACTAAAAATGCAAAAATTAGCTGGGCGTGGTGGTAGGTGCCTGTAATCCCAGCTAGTTGGGAGGCTGAGGCAGGAGAATCACTTGAACCTAGGAGGCGGAGGTTTCAGTCAGCTGAGATTGCACCACTGCACTCCAGCCTGGGCAACAGAGCAAGACTCTGTCTCAAAAACAAAGCAACAACAATAATAATAATAGTAACAGCCAGTATTTACATAGCAGTTACTTTGTTCCAGGTATGATTCTGATCACTTTACATATTTTAACTCCTTTAATCCTTGAACACTGCCTATAGCAGGGTCACTATTTTATTATCCCCATTTTCCCATTTTGTGGAAGTATTGGTACATAAAAGCAAATAGCTTGTTCAGGCTTACAGGACAGAATCTGAAGGCATCCTGGCTCCAGAGTCTCTGCTCTTAACCACTCTTTAGAGTGCCTTGCACGTTTTCAACCAGACCTTTCTCTATATAACATATCACTTTACACTTTTAAAATAGTGTACTATTTATTGCAACTCCTGGGTTCAAGGGATCCTCCCGACTTAGCCTCCGGAGTAGCTTGGATTACTGCTTGGGGTCAAGAATTTTGTAAGAATTTTGTGAGAGCGGGGCAAGTACTCAGGCTTGCTGTGGGCAACAAGAAAAGTGGGGACGTTGCGTTATTTTGGATCTCTTCATATTTAAAAATAAATCTAGTTGTAGTACACTACACGGAGGAGAGATCAGATCTTTCTGTGTCACTTGAGAGATTCCCTTTTGGTTTGTAGCCACAGCTGCTGTCTGTGAGACCTGCTGGTATTTGGAGCTTTACCCTTTGTCATAACCATGTGTACTAGCAAGCTGAGGGGCTGGCCTGCATTTCTTAGCTTTCCATATCTATGTACCCTAGTTTAAAAGTGCTGCCTGTTTCTGTCATCCTTGTCTTTGCATACAGAATTTTGCATACATCTTTGCTGACCAGAGTTTTATTGATGAGTATTTGACTGCACGGCAAAGGGATGATTTTCCTGAAGGTGGCCAAAAGATTTGGAAAGAGCTGTGGATGTGGGCTTTGGCATTAGTTCATCAGTACACATTCAGCTTGAGAACTTTGAATTATCAAGAGGCAAACAGCTCATGTCTTCCTGTACAGCTGCTGTCTCCTGAAGAAGGCTGGCAGCATTCAGAACGTAACTTACGAACTGTAACCAAAGGAGTGTCATTTGGTTTATCCTAAATTTAATGAGTTTGGGAAAGTCTTCTGTAGTTCATCGCAGTGTGTTATAAATAATAGAATAGTTTCAGGTTCTGTCTGGTAGTTACTGTCTGATGTGGAAGCAAGAAGACCACAGGTGAGAGGAGAAGACGACTGAGAAATGAGGGCTTTGGGTTAGGTTACCTTAGTGCTTTTCCTAGTTTCCTGGGCATGGTGCACTTACAGTGAATGAGACCAGAGCTCCGAGTTGAGCTGCTGTGTTAATTGGTTGTATGATTTTAGGCAGTTTACTTCTTTGGTCTGAGTTGCAGCATCTTGAGAGCAAGTGTGACTTTTTTTTTTTTTTTTTTAAATGACCATTCACCTTAGGTGACTTTTTAAAGTGCCACTCCAGCTTTGTCTATTCTCTGATCCCCTGATGTAAGACTTAGATTACCTACATTCATGTAAGATTTTTGTATATTATAATTATATTACAGAATTGTTCACACTGGGAAATGAGTTGCTTCTGTAGTCTACTTCTTTGGTAATAGCTTTATATTTAACTTTTAGCTAGTAGTTGCAAAATTTTAATTCCGTATATTACATCATATGAGATTGCAGTGCATTATACAAGATCATGAGTGGTAAACTTAGCATAGAGCATAGTCTAGCACATGTGGAATTGTTGACAAGTGTTAACTTTTGGATTATGGTTGATTTTAGCCTTCAGTGTGGAACTTCCTATTCAGTTGTAAGTGGGTTGGCCTGCTAACCTACATTTTAAATACAGCACTGTCCCGACCGAGATGGCGAGTACACCTCCTTTCCCTTTCAGCGTAATATGTTTATTTCAGGTCTCAATATTTTAACTTCTAAATGCTAAAAATATTACTGAATACTTGAAAACAAATTTCACTGTGTAACCCTTTTAGCTGTTTCCTTCTGGATTAAGGGTAGTGTAGGATTCAGTTTTCCTAGAATCTTTAGAAGACTGTAAAATTGGTGATAAATTCTCAGTTCAGTTCCTATGAAAAAGATGTGGATTCATATTATAAATATACATTAGAGAAAAAATAGGGAGCTAAACTTGGAACAGATTGGATTTCCCAAAGAGGACTCTGGGGAAAGCTATCTTTATTTGCCACTGTAGCAAATTAAGAGCACACAGTGAGCTGTTCTAACGCTGAATGCTATTTGAAGAATAAAACGAAAGAACTAGCCATGGCTTCCTCCTCTGTTGCCTGAATGGTTGGCTTCTTTAAGTAATTTTCCTGGCCTTTCTTCTCTCATTGAGTGATGTCACTGATGCCACAGAAAGATGAGTAATAGACTCCTATGGTCTTAATTGGTGTGAAACTTTATGATTTGACTTGTTTGAAATATATTACCACCTGTTGATGATCTATCATTCCCATTCATGCATTTGCTCAGTGTTACAGTAAGCTTCCTTTTATTGTAAATTTTACTGTTTATCAAGTCACAGATTTTTCTGTGACCCTAATACCAGGCTATGACATGCTTTTAAACTACTAGAATAATTTTGAAATAGTTTTAGTAGTTTTTTTTGGTTATTTTTTTCTATTAAAAAATTATGTAAGCAATATATGATTATTGACAAAAAGGCAGAAAATATTATCTAAATATTACCCACTCTTTTAAAAGTAGGCACTTTTGATATTTTGGTGAATATCTTTTCAAACTGTTTTCTTTGCAAATATGTACATGTAAATAAATATATGGCCCAAACAGAATTAGACTTTTTAAAATTCCATATATATTATATATATATATATATTTTAATAGAGACATTTTACCATGTTGCCCAGGCTAGTTTCGAACTCCTGGACTCAAGTGATCCACCCTACCTTGGCCTCCCAAAGCGCTGGGATTACAGGCGTGAGCCACTGTGGCCGGCCTGTACTTTTAGTGTAGAAATTTAGCTATAGAAATTTTAGTTATAGAAATTTCCCAGTTTATACAGAAGTAGAGAAAATAGTATAAAGAACTTTCATATACCTGTCTCCCAGCTTCAACAGTTAATGACGTATGGTAAGTTTCATTTCATGTATTATCTTATTCCCATTGGATTATATTAAAGCAAATCCCAAACATCATGTCTTTTCTTCTGTATTTAAAGAAACTTTTTTTAATAGAAATTTTTATCTTTTTTGCTATGTCGGCCAGGCTGGTCTCAAACTCCTGCCTTCAATCAATCCTCCCAACTCGGCCTCCCAAAGTGGGAGGATTACAGGCACAAGCCACTGTCCCTGGCATCCTGTATTCTTTTTTTTAAGAGTTTGGGTCGGCCGGGCGCGGTGGCTCAAGCCTGTAATCCCAGCACTTTGGGAGGCCGAGACGGGTGGATCACGAGGTCAGGAGATCGAGACCATCCTGGCTAACACGGTGAAACCCCGTCTCTACTAAAAAAAATACAAAAAACTAGCCGGGCGAGGTGGCGGGCGCCTGTAGTCCCAGCTACTCGGGAGGCTGAGGCAGGAGAATGGCGTAAACGCGGGAGGCGGAGCTTGCAGTGAGCTGAGATCCAGCCACTGCACTCCAGCCTGGGCGACAGAGCGAGACTCCGTCTCAAAAAAAAAAAAAAAAGAGTTTGGGTCTTATGTTTTCCATGCTGGCCTTGAAAACATAGTGAAAGAAGTTTGTATTTGAACACAGGCTGTTCCTTGACAGATGTGTAAGTATTCTTTATGGTTGATTTCTTGACTTATGAAGGTCTTTTTCTTGTATTTAATCTAGTTAAAAAAAATCTAACTTTTTTTTTCTTTCATTTTAAAAATTTTTTTGTAGAGACAAGTTCTCACTATGTTGCCCAGGCTGGTCTTGAACTTCGGGACTCAATTTATCCTCCTGCTTTGACCCCCTAAAGTGCTGGGATTACAGGCATGAGCCGCCATGCCCGGCCCTTTAAAAAATAAACAGGCCGGGTGCAATGGCTCATGCCTGTAATCCCAGTACTTTGGGAGGCCGAAGTGGTCAGATCACTTGAGGTTAGGAGTTCAAGACCGGTCTGGGCAACATGGTGAAACCCTGTCTCTACTAAAAATATAAAAATTAGCAAAGTGTGGTGGTGCATACCTGTAATCCTGGCTACTTGGGAGGCTGAGGCAGGATAATCACTTGAGCCTGGGAGGTGAAGGTTGCAGGGAGCTGAGATGGCGCCACTGCACTCCAGCCTGGGCGACAGAGTGAGACTCCATCTGAAAGAAAAAGAAAAAAGAAAAAAAAAAAGAAAGTTATGGCCTAAACATATTTTTAGGTTATTTGAGGATATTAGACATATATGATGAATGACTAACAGCACAAATGCCAAGTGAGTAGTTGCAGTGATGAACGAATGCTGTTGAACTTCCGATGAAGGCGAGATCAAAGCTTTTCCTCACACTAGTATTTAGATCAGCTCTCTGTTACCCGAACTGATTTGAGGCTGTATTCTTCAGCTGATGCCTGGTTGGATCAGAGATTATTTGAATTACAGAAGCCAAGTCAAGCATTTTGGCCACTTGTTTTTGTAGCTGATCTTCATTAATGTTTAAGATAAATGTTCTCTCACTCTAACTCTTTTGCTTCCTATTTGAAACACAACAGTGCACTATGTCCAAAATGCTGTCGTTTGATGTAAAATTACTGGTACATGTGTCGTTTATTGAAATTTTATACATTACAGATTCAGTAGCTTATTCTAGCTGAAGTTGGGTGATTGAAAAGGGAGTAACAGCTAGATATGGTCAAAGGTCAAGTCGTAAGCATTGTGAATTTTGGGCAGATCACCACCTCTTCCTGGACCTCAGTTTCTCTGTAGGATGAAGAAATGGAAGTTTGTAGACCCTCTGCACAACTGGGGACTTAGGGCCTTTTTCACTTAGGATGGGAGCTCTTCTACCGATTATTGCTTATGTTACTCAGCAACTTGAATTGGAAATTTAAAATCACTTATGTGCTCTGCTGAATATAATGAGCCCGTGGATGGTCCAAAGGTTAGAACAACAACAGTATAGTAGTTAGGTAGCACATAGGAATCACTCTCTGCTCTGTAATGCTCTTTAATTTACCAGTGTTGTCTCAACACTTTCAGAAAGGCATAGAATTCTCCCTCCTATCACTGTTTAAAAATTTTTGTTCTAAGAATTTGAAATCATCTTTTGCAGAAATGAATGCATCTTGCCTTTTCGTTAGTGTGAGATACTGGTATTCCCTTTGGAATGGGAATGCGTATTCCTATGCATATTTAACAGAAGGGTTCAATAAAAATAGGTCATTTGAATATGTCAGCATTTTAATGTGATGAGATCTAGTGTTAGGATGTGTGCAAATTGAATTTAGCTTGATGTTTATTCATAGCTTTTCTTTAATGAAGAAATCAGTATTTCATTAGCCTAAGGAAGCTTCACAACAGCCATTTGTGGTGACTTGCCTCACGATAGGAGATCTAACCGTACGTGGAGTACAGCATCAGAGAATGAAGAGCTGGTAAAGATGTTGCAGTGTAGCCGTTTTTAAGTTCATCTTTAAGAAGCTACTGTGAAGGAAGAGAAGTAGATTTTAATAGCTGGCAGTTTCTAAATGATAGGCTGCCTTAGGAAAAAGTGACATGTGAGAACAACAAAAGCTTGTTATTTTAGCAGATGCTTGACTGAGGGTGCTAGGCCAGGGAAGATGCTGCCACAGAATGTCTGCCCTGTGCTTGTTCCTGCTTTCCGCTGGTGGCCACCCTCTCCCCACCCAATGCAGAGCTCCAAAGGAGGGGCTTTTGCTGGCCCCTGGGAGAAGCTGTCTGATGAGCAGCAAGCAATTCCAGAGATTGTCCTTGTGAAATTTTTACTTAACACACGTTACATACTTTGTAACTGTGTGTCTCTTTTCATTTTGGGATGACATGAAGGTGATGTTCCACACATCTTACATCTTGCTATTTGCTGACGTTTGACTCGTTGTCCTGCCTGCCTCCCCTCTGTCTAGTTCTCTGTGCCACCTCCCAAAGCCTTGCTGTGGCTAAACACAGCCCCTTGAACGTGGGTGGCCAGGGCTCATTCCAGGTCAGAGCCCATCAGAAGCGCACTAGAGACAACACACCAACGGTTGGTCTTTAGTGAAGGGGATTGGTTTGGAATGCCAAGCGAGTGTGGGCTGTACTAGTATGTTTGAGAATGAAGGGGAGGAATGGAAACTAAGAAAGAGAAGCTACTGTTTTGTTTCGGAAGATTATATTGGAAGGAAAACCTGCTGAAAGTGGGCTTCCACTGCTGGTGTCCTTCTCCAGGAAATTTAGGTCAGAAAGAAACATTTCTGTTTTCCTTATGTCTATTTCTTTGAAGGTATTAATGAATGATGAGAATTTTCAAAGCCTGTATGATAAGTAGCAAGTCCTTATGTATTCAGAAGGAAACTAATGTTTTCTGAGTGCCTTTTAAGTGCCAGGGATTCTCCTGGGACTTATATTATTTCACTTTAATAAAATAATGCTGTGAGGCAAATGATTGAAAAGAAGAAGTAGATCTGGAATCTGGGCCACGCTGAGAGAGGATGGAATATTTGAGTCCCACTTCAACAAGCCTAGGAACATGGAGTCACACAGTGATAGAACTGTAGAACTAGGTGCCACCTCACATATCTGCTGCAACACCCCAGCAGTAGAAGGCGGTGCAGTAGAAGGTGCATGGGCTGGAATTTTGATGGCCAGACTCTACCAGTAGGTTCCTCTGGGTGGCTGATTCTGTTTTCTTGTTTATAAAATGGGGGTGATAGTTGTACCTACTGCATAGGTTTGTAGCGAGGTTTCAAAAAACTGATGCATGGAGGTGCTTTGTAAAGTGTAGTGATGTACTAGTATTTACTGATGGAGACTATTTGCTTTCATGGATGGACACCCAAGAAGACATTTATTGTTAGCATTTTGGTCAGCAAAATAATTATCAAGATTGTGCCACTGCACTCCAGCCTGGGTGACAGAACGAGATTCCGTCTCAAAAAAAAAAAAAAAAAAAAAAAAAGATTGTATGTTTGCTTTTATATACATTTGGCTGTAGGTCTCTTGGTTTCTATCACTTTACTATTCTTTCCCTCCATTTTCAGAATTGTTTCCTTTCTGTGACAGATATTCAATGATAACCTTGTGTGTGCCAGGCCCTCTATTAGATGTTGGAGACAGGGAGGTGAATAACAGATAAATTCTTGTCCTTTTTGAAATGAAACACTTGAAACTGTACAGTTTGTTTTATCTGTGGGCATAGGTGACCCAGGCCTAACTGACTTCTTACGTTTCTGACATACATATATTTTAAACAAGTGTTAGGCTCTTTACATATTGTTAATGCCAACTGTTCAGATATTTTGGTTGTAACTATTGAATTGAAGAGATCAGGAGGAGCATGGATTGTGTGGGTGTTTCCATAAGATAAACCTGGTTTTGTTGCCCCTTCAAGGGCAGCGGTGGGACTGTGGAATTGGCATCTGTGTGGTACTCTGCAGCTGATTGTTACTTGAACATTAAACTGTTCACCTACACTGAAGTGTGGGCAGTTGAAGATGTTTGAAAATCACTGTGTGGTATTTTTGCCATTAGATCCACCCAGTTGTTTCCCATTATGTTGAAGAAAATTTTGGTTAAATAGTTGAACTTTGTTCAAAAGGTGAGTATCAGCTCTGAGTGGCCAAGGTCTCTCTTCATCTTCAGTGTCTCCCCCCGACCCCCCACCCAGGTTTCACCAGGATGACAAGCAGATGTGGTCCAGCCCCAGGCCCTGGAGTGTGGACTAATCAATCCCTAACAGGCACTAGCAGCTCCAAGCCTGACTAGGTTAAAAGTTCCACCAAGGGCCGGGCACGGTGGCTCACACCTGTAATCCCAGCACTTTGGGAGGCCGAGGCAGGCGGATCACGAGGTCAGGAGATTGAGACCATCCTGGCTAACACGGTGAAACCCCCTCTCTACTAAAAATACAAAAATTAGCCAGGTGTGGTGGCAGGTGCCTGTAGTCCCAGCTACTTGGGAGGCCGAGGCAGGAGAATGGCGTCAACCCTGGAGGCGGAACTTGCGGTGAGCCATGATGGCGCCACTGCACTCCAGCCTGGGCAACAAAGTGAGACTCCGTCTCAAAAAAAAAAAAAAAAAAGTTGCACCAAAAAAACCCGTGGAACAGTCTTTCCTATGTGGTTTATTTTGGATCTGAAGTTTTAAGATAGGCCCCTAGTTGTTCCACTTCTTTTCTAGTGGGTGATCCTTTGTGGCTGTTGGAAGTAATTTCTTGGTCACTTTTGGTCCCTGTTTTGGTTGTCTGAGATGTGGTCAAGAGGAATGGTAGCACTACAGTCGTTCTCTTCTGATTTTCAAAATGGCTTATGGCAACCTTTGATGCTGCTCAGACTGCTCCAGCTAGTTTAGATTAATTCATTCAGGCTGTCAGTGACTCAGCAGCCTCCTGGCTTCTTTCTTGTTTTTAAAAGGAGCTGGACTTTCACAATATATGGAATATAGTTAACATATTGCAGCTAATAAGTGTGGCACATAGTGCTAGGCATCAGTGAAGGGGACTGGAAGAATGTCACATAGGCTAGGGGGGCCCGGGGGACATGACATCTCTGCTTTTGTGAATATGAGGGTAGGGGATGTTTTCTGGGTGAAAGAAGGAATGACAGGAAAGGCAAGGTGTCAGAAGCACAGGCAGCAGCCAGGGTTCTTTGGGGTAATGTGTGTGGAGGGACGGGGGTGATAAGGCCACATTGGGCAGCCTGTGAGTGCTAAGCTGTAGGCCCTGCAGAGCTGTGGCAATGGTGGAGTCGGGGAGTGACCTAAGGCTTCCCGAAGATGCATCTGCAAAGTGTAGGCAGATTGCATGGGATTAGAAATGGGTGGAAGGAGACTGGCTCAGAGCTAGAGAGGCTGAGCTAGGCTGGGGAAACCCAGGCTGGATGAGGGCCCTGAAGCTGTCCTTTGGGCAGGGGTGCCAGGCTGGGGACCCAACAGAGCGCCAAGTATAAGGCTGGTTGGGGTGGGGCTTAAGGATGGGAGGAGTGGACTGAGGAGGTAGAGAGGTAGAGAGTGCTTTGGGTGTAGGCCAGGTGAGTTTCTGGTCTGCCTGCATTAGGCATTTGGTAGCTATTAGCTATGCCAGTAAAAGGATCTTTTACTTTTCTGGCAAGACTCTGCAAGACCAGTTCTCTCTTAGGTGATTCTCAGGTGGGGATGTGAAATTTAGGGAAAATAAAACTACCTTTATTACCTACACTGTCTCCACCTGATTCATTTAAAATTATATCTAAGATTATAATTTGACACACATTTTTCAAAAGAGCTCTGAGATATTTTTCATACCACCTCAGATGCTTCTGGGCACTCAAGAGTTTTATCAAGTAAAACTTTACGAGGCCCATGTGATGTGATGTGGCTGTTGCCCGTGATGCCACAGGCTTCCCAAAGCCCTACTGAGGCCCACTAAGTTGGTGGGAACCAGGCTGCAAGCTCTTTGCCTTTGGCGGAATAGCCCCTCGCAGGTTCAAGTCCTTCCTCCACATTTCTGTCCACTCAGCAGCATTCCCAAGGGAAGAGTGAGCAGGCAGGGCTGTGGTGAAGGCATGAACTGGAACTGGAGGGTTTCTTTTGCAGACCCTTTGTGGTACTGGACAGAAATTCCTCAAGGACCTATAGGCTCATTAGTGCCTTGCTGAACTAACCCAGCTGACTCTGAATTTCAGTAGTAGTATTCCAGAAAAATTAGTTAGGCATGGTGGCACACACCTGTGTCCCAGCTACTTGAGAGGCTGAGGCAGGAGGATCAATTGAGCCCAGGAGGTTGAGGCTGCAGTGAGCGGTATTTGCATCGCTGTACTCCAGTCTGGGCAACAGAGCAAGACCATGTTTACCAAAAAAAAAAAAAAAAAAAATTCCAGATATTTTAAGAATGAAAAGTCTAAGGAAGGCCAGGTGTGATGGCTCACGCCTGTAATCCCACCACTTTGGGAGGCCAAGGCAGGCAGATCACTTGATGTCAGTTCGAGACCAGCCTGGTTAACATGGTGAAACCCTGTCTCTACAAAAAATACAAAAATTAGCTGGGCGTGGTGGCACGTACCTGTAATCCCAGCTACTCGGGAGGCTGAGGCAGGAGAATCACTTGAACCCAGGAGGCAGAGGTCGCAGTGAACCGAGATCTCACCATTGCACCCTAGCGTAATAGAGTGAGACCTTGTCTCAATAATAATGATAGTAATGAAGAAAAAGAAAAAGTCGAAGGAAAAGAGAAGTATTACATTTAAAAATGTCTACTTACTGATCAAGGCTTTGATAACTAGTTGTTTCTTTAGCAGGAATTTTAAAACTGTCACTTAAAATTTTTCTATTAAGTTGAGAACTTAGTAAGTATGATGAGACTGTCAAATTATTTGTAATCAGTAACTCCTTATGCATACTCGTGAGCATAATGATAAAATTTAAACTTTCCATAGAAAAAAGAAACAGTTGTGGTTTAATATATGCTACAAATACTTAGCATCTGTGGCAGGCTGGATACTCAGCTGGGGCTGGAGACCAAATACCCGATTCTTAAAATGGATAAGAATGTTTAATAAATCGGTTCTTCTATAAATTCATATTTATCTGTCAGAATCTGAGTGGAAAAAAACTTATGTTGAAGAACTTAGTTAATTGGTAATAGTTAGGATGCAAACCATTTTTTGAAATCCCAAAGTCTGTAGAGTCTATCAGAAAGCTGAAAAAAACTAATTTTATGGAACTATACAGTGGTAACTGTTTAATAAAGTTCTCCTTAAAAGAGTTTTTGTTATTTGAATTGATTATAACAGACATAAAACAATTCTGAAGTCATGTAAGTGATTAAATATTAAATGTTGTGGAACGAATTAAGTACTTGAGAATTGTTGGGAAAATCCTTGCTGTGGGTGGTGGGACTTGAACTGACGGTCAAGATTCCTGGGGAGGCAGGCAGAGGAGACTGTCCCTACCAAGAGGGTGACTTAATGAAGCCAAGAAAGAGGGGATGTATGCTCAGGCCAGTGCTCATGAGTTGTGTGGAGGGCCAGTGAAGGGTGGAGAGGCAAGATTGTGTAGAGCTGATAAGAGCACAACCTCGTGACCCGGAACTTCCTTCCAGGTCCCTCATCAGTGTAATGTGGAAACATTAGTACCAGCTTTGAGGGGTGACTAGGACTGGATTGGATGATGAGTGTAAAGTTCCTGGTGCAGGCCTGGCACATAGAAAGTGTTGACTAGGCCAAACGCGGTGGCTCACGCTTGTAATCCCAGCACTTTGGGAGGCCAAGGCAGTTGGATCACCTGAGGTCAGGAGTTTGAGACCAGCCTGGCCAACATGGTGAAACCCCGTCTCTACTAAAAATACCAAACAACAACAACAACAAAACAAAAAATTAGCCAGGTGTGGTGGCAGGCTCCTTTAATCCCAGCTACTCAGGAGGCCACGGCAGGAGACACTTGAACCCGGAGGCAGAGGTTACAGTGAGTCGAGATCACACCATTGCACTCCAGCCTGGGCAACAAGAATGGAATTCTGTCTTTAAAAAAAAAAAAAAGAAAGTATTGACTAGACAGAAGGTGATATTGCTGTTGGGGAGGATGGGGGTGAACCCTGGAGGGCAGGGGTGCTACGTACTTTTTCCTACTTTGACTTGATAGAAATTAGGAGGCCACAGGCCAGGCCCAGTGGCTCACACCTGTAATCCCAGCACTTTGGGAGGCTGAGGCGGGCGGATCACTTGAGGTCAGGAGACCGAGACCAGCATGGGCAACATGGTGAAACCCTGTCTCTACTGAAAATACAAAAATTAGCTGGGCATGTTGGTGCATGCCTGTAATCCCAGCTGCTGAGGAGGTTGAGGCACAAGAATTGCTTGAACCCTGAAAGTGGAGGTTGCGGTGAGCTGAAGTCATGCCAATGCACTCCAGCCTTGGCAACACAGCAAGACTCTATCTCAAAAAAATAAAAAATAAAAAAAATAAAAAAATTAAAAGGAAAAAGACATTAGGAGACATTTTGATTAGAGATAAGATGTAGCTGGAATGAATGAATAATGGTAGCTACCCAAATACTTCTGTGTGCTCTGTGCTTTCTGTTGTCTGCAGGCCTCACCATTGCCGTGCAGGAGAGGGGCCTTTCATCTCCTAGGCTTAGTGAGAGGAAACTTGCACTTTGCCCAAGGCCGCTTGGCTACCAAGGGGGAAGGCAGGATTTGAACTTAGGCTTGCCTGGTCTGGGATCTTTCTCTCTCTACCAGACCGCCCCTGCCTGGGAAGCCATCTGCCAGGGGTTGATGACCCCATGGGAAGAGGAATAGCTGGCTCGGGTGGTTACTTCTGCTCCTAAAAAGGTGTGTGAGCTCAGAGTGCATGTTGGCCCCGACACCCCATCCCCCGCCTCCCAGAGGAGGAGGAAATACGATGGTCACATATCAATGGAAATTGAGTTAGAACTCAGCGATGAATGGAAAGAGGACCGGTGAGTGGGAGATGGATGTGCTTGGACATGAAGGCAGGCACTGGGAGACCTGGCCTTTCTCTATCTGAGGTGGGGCTCCAAAAAGCTCAGGCCCAAGAGTGGAGTCCATAGATTTTTCAGAAATACAATTTTTTTTTATGGGCACATAACCTAGCAGTCACTTCAGATTTCTTGGTAGTTCTTACTTGGTAAAGGTGACATATTGCCTGGCTGGACTTCTGCTGTTCCAGTTTGGTCAGTGCCGCTGGAGAGGGATTGGGGAGGGAGGAGTGACCTTAGGTGAGAGAGATTCTAAGTGTTCCTTGGGGCCAGCCAGGTCAACTTTTGTGTCTTCTGGACAGTGCCACTCACACTAGTGTTGACAGACCAACTTTAAAAAAATTTTAGTCTATGTGGATTGATACTTTTGTAAAAATAAAAAGAATTAATAGGAAAAGAAACTGAAAGAAACATGCAGAATACAAACTCTGACTTTTTATCATTAGATTCAACAGATGTAAAATTTGTCAGTTGCCATAAAAGTTTCTAAACTCTTATTCTCAATTTCTGTACTACAGGCAGTGCATTTGACTGCAGACTAATAAACTAGTCCTGAACTGGTACACTTCAAGAGCAGTGACCTAGGAAGAAAGTTTGTTAAGCAAATTAGTAGAATAAACAGGGTATTTTTAGAATATTTACCTGATTTTTTACTTTTTTTTTTTTGAGATGGAGTCTTGCTCTGTTACCCAGGCTGGAGTGCAGTGGTGTGATCTCGGCTCACTGCAACATCCGCCCCCCAGGGTCAAGCGATTCTCCTGTCTCAGCCTTCTGAGTAGCTGGGATTACAGGCGCCTGCCACCACACCTGGCTAATTTTTGTATTTTTAGTAGAGATGGGGTTTCATCATATTGGTCAGGCTGGTCTTGAACTCCTGACCTCAGGTGATCCTCCCTCCTCAACTTCCCAAAGTGCTGGGATTACAGGCATGAGCCACCATGCCTGGCCCATTTTACCTGATTTAAGAGTAAACATAATATCTTCTCATTTAAAATGCTTCCATCTTTTCAGTAAAATTCCATATTGGGAGGCAGGGATGTAAAAACATACCAATAACTGAAGCCAATGTAGTTGTGAGGGGGTCCCTGAGTCTAACCCTAAACTGGTGGCAGTACTTAGAAAAATAGGTGCTTTTACTTCCTCTGTTGTTTCTGAGAAACATTACCTATTCTTTAATTTATATTAGACTGTTTTCTTTGTTAATTTCTGTCTGGCCTTTGACTTGATCTGTGTATTTCAGTGCATAATTTTAGGTATATTCTTTTAGGGGAAAGTTCCCTAAGTGGTAGTTGTCGTTTTGTCTTGCTGTGTCATCTAGCCTGGAGTGCAGTGGTGCAATCCTAGTTAACTGTCACCTTGAACTCCTGGGCTCAAGCAGTCTTCCCACCTCAGCCTCCTGAATAACTAGGACCACAGGCGTGCACCGCCACACCTAGCTGATTTATTTTTCCTAAGCAAACTAAAAAAAAAAAAAATAAGTCTCAAGAGTTGAATATACTGATACCGTAATTATGTGTAACTTAATTGTTTGTATTTCAAATTGGATTTTTGTTCTCTAGCTGCCAGTTATATCTTATTTTATATTTGTTGGTTTTTTGTTTTTTTTTTTTGGTGGGTGTCTTCCTCGTTCTGAGATGGATGGCGTGTGGTGTTCTCTCAGGCCAGGTTTCTCTTTTCCTGCCATCCGAGCCTGCTCAGAAGCTGCCTTCCTCAGACGGCCTGTCCGTGGCCATCGTCCTGGGCCCCGCTGCTCACTCTCGCAGCACTCGGCAGAGCTGCCTTCAGCCCGCCTTGCTGCACAGCAGCGGCTCCCCTCCGCTGGCCCCTTTTCTCCTCGCTCCAAAGTCAGGACTCCCTTTTGTTTTGTATCGTGCTTTGTATTACACTTTTCAAGGCTCTTTCATGTATATATTCTCTTATTTCATCCTCCAGACAATCCCATGAGGTTGGTAGAACAGAGATTCTCATCTCCGTTTTAACTGAGGTGAGGCTGGGAGAGTGTCCGCATGGCATGCACCCTCATTCCTTTGCCCTGGGGCTCCCAGAGCTACTTGTTACCGCTCAGGTCCAGACTTCCACATGTGCAAGGTTTTGAGTTTGCTCAAAGACGCCTGTAATTTTGAGGTCCTCTTTCTATTCAGTATTTATATTTGTTATTGGAAAGTCAAACATTAGAATACTTGGTTCAATGTCACAGGCCTCTTTGGAAGAAAGAAATCTTCAGAACCTGAGGGGCGGTCAGTAGAGAACTAGAGCCGGGAGCCCCAGAGGGCCACACAGGGTGAACTGGGTGTCTTGAGGGCCGAGTTCTGCTTCAGGGTTAGTTGTCTCCACCGGAGATTTCCAGATAAGAGTGGGAGGGGGTGGGTTTCCCTTATTTCACCAGTAAAAGCCCAGCATATTGGGATGCCACAGGACATTTCTCATGAAGAAAAGAATCCTTCTTGAAAGTGGGGAGGGCACATTGAAAAATCACTGTTCACCCAAGTGAGAAATCATTTGCTCTTGACTCTCTCTCCCCATCCCCTTAATGGCCAAACAGATCTGGGTTCCAAATCCAGTCCTGCCACTTACTAGGTAGGTATGGTGACGTTGGTCAAGTTATTTAACTTCCCTAAACTTGTTTTCTCATCTGTAAAATGGGTAAGATATTGTCCACTCTGGAGCATTACTGTTAGGATTAAGGACAATGCATGTAAAGCTCTTTGCTTATGGCCTCAATAAGTGAATGTTCCCTGAAACCTAATCCAGAAGAGGGATTTTGACCCAGGAAGGGAGCCACCTGTACAGAGTGGGCTCCAGCAGTGGGTCTTAGACTTGAGTGGGCATCAGAATCACCTGGAAGGCTCTTTAAACTAAGGCTTGCTGGCCCTACTCCCATAGTTTCTGATTCATTTAGTCTGGGGTGAGGTTTGAGATTTTTGCATTTCTAAGTTCCCACGTGCTGCTGCTGCTGCTTCTGGTTTGGGGACTACACTTTGAGAACCACTGGGCTGCAGGTAACTGGCCAGTGGGCATTTAGGTGCTGTAGATACATTGAAAGCTGAGCTTGTTATGTGGTCACTCTGTTAGACACTGCTTGAAATGCATTTTGAAAATACTGAATTTAGTATCTCAAGGATATTTCCTGCTGAAGTCCAGGAGTCTTTGTTACATGTACTTGAAGGAGAATAAGTTGTGAAAGTAACAGTTATAAACATATTATAGATAGTCTAATAATATAGAATTGGCTAAGGTATGTGAAAGTGCTTTTATAAAATGTTAGATGAATGTTGTCACACTGAAAAAATATTTTAAATAACTTCGTTTTTAAGATTAAACATCATAATGGAGTATAAAATAGCATAACTTAGATTTCTCATCTCAATGTGCTGTTTACTGTATGTATTTTTCTCTTTCTCCTCCAGGCTGCTGACTTGAGTAAACCAATAGATAAAAGGATATACAAAGGAACACAGCCTACTTGTCATGACTTCAACCACCTAACAGCCACAGCAGAAAGTGTCTCTCTCCTAGTGGGCTTTTCCGCAGGCCAAGTCCAGCTTATAGACCCAATCAAAAAAGAAACTAGCAAACTTTTTAATGAGGAAGTAAGTAGCACCCCGTCTTAGCTGTTAAGAATCCCTTTAAGAGTTGATACATTCTCACCGAGGTTAGTGGGCCTTATTTTGCACTTCAGGCTAAGCCCATTTTTTATTCGCCCAGCCCTCCTACCTAGTATGCCCAAGTTTAAATGTGGTGGATAAATTTGTTGACCTTACCTGTTCTTCCTTGGGGTAACTGTTTTGTGCATTTTTATGGAGCATGCTCAGGTGTCTATAACAGTTGTTTTAAAACTCTTCTATAATGGAGATAGGGACAGTACTGTAACTCGGTATTTATAATTTAAATAAGAAAATATAGAATTCCAAAGTTGGTTTACATCACCAGAACATTTCATGCAGATCAAAGAACTTGATGACATTTCCTTAGGCTGCTTAAATTGTAGCTAAAGCTTCTGTATGTGTGTTTGACAGTTATTTGGCTAAGGAGTACTTCACTTGCTCTTGAAAATAGTTGCTGTAAACTCACCTTTGACATAGTTAGAAATTCTGGCACTTAAAGTTTGGTCACATGACATAGCTTTTGCCAGTGTTGTAGTATGTACTGGGGTTTCTAGTATCTTCAATTTCATTCTGGAAAGAGCCTGAGATATCTGAGCTGTCTGTTCAGGAACATGTCAGGGCTGTTAAATGTGGCATATAGAAATTGCCAAGTAGATTATATTTTTTAAAGCTGTTGGAGCATCTTTCAGCCTCAAGTATTGCTATTTCATATTTAATGTTCTTCCTCCTCTGTTTCAGTATGACTTTTCTACCAAGTGGGAAAGATAAGGTAGGCTTGCTGAGTTAGAAACCCTGGGTTCCAGTCTCTACTTGGGACCTTGCCGCTGAGGTGCAAGGGTCAGGCTATGTAGGACCCCCTCCCTTTTGCATTGTTGCATGGTTTGAACATCATTAACTTGGAACAAAAACACATTATAGAATATGGTTTTTAAGAAATAATTTTGTTTGGGGAAGAAAGTTCAAATTGACAAATAAATGGCAGTTAAAATTTGGATTCTTCTGCAGTCGTGGTGCTTGCTATCCATGCAAATCAGCGTCCACCCAGGGTGCTCCTGTCTGACCTCGCCAGTGGGTTTGATAAGATCTTAGGAACCATGCCGTCTCTTCTAGTTTCCTCTCAGTTGACTGGAAATAAAACTTGCCATCTGGACTGACACACTGTAGAGGAAAAGTATTTAATCCCATTTTGCATTAAAAAAAAGTGAAGCAGAAAATATTTTATTTACCTAGATGTTTTGTTAGTATCATCTGAGGAAGTGATTTCTGAGTAGCTGGATGATTATTTTTTTGGTGCTGGGTTGCGGGAGCAGCACACAAAATTGGCCTCCTGTGCACTGTTAGCAGAAATTGTGAATTTGGAATCATTGTGGGTTTTTATTGTTTAGGTAAGGGAGAGTGTGATTGAGGGGGCAGGGATTGGAGCCATGTACAGGGCTGTTAGTAAACAAGACCCGGAGGCAGCCCTGGCCGAGGATGGTACAGAATGCCGCTTAGAGAACAAGAAAGTTTTGTGTGTCGTGGCAGGGGGAGGGCAGGGAGTTGGAGACCACACGTCCCCAGAGTTTCAGGGCTCTGGGAGCACCCAGGCTGCGTCAGCCAGAACTATCGCTGCCCTGGTGACTGGGAGTTGCAGGCTGGAAGGCAGCTCCTCATTCTTCATGATTTAAGCATGAGTTTTCTCATACTCATTTTACATTTTATTTGAAAAATTGCTATTTAGAATGCTAGGACTGTGTGTGGTTTAATGCCAGCTTGGCATTTACAGCTTGAGGCTGAAATTGATTGCCCTTCATAGTAAGGAAATTCTCTGGCCGTGTGGATACATTTTTATCAGATTTTGGTCAGAATGTCTAAGAGCAAGAGTCACTGGAGGTTTGTTCCTTAGAGAGTGCCAGGAATGGTGGTGGAGTAGTCATCGTGTCGTGCTTTGCTATGGTGTGAGATTTACAGGTTTCAAGGCACTTTTACCTGTGGCCTCTATGGGGAGGGTGGGCAGTTATACCCATTTTACAGATGAGGATATAGTCAAAGAGCACGTAAGTGAATTGTCCAGATCAGGTCGCAAGTTGATGACAGAGTTGGAACCAGAATTAATCCAGAAACTCTTATTGGTTACAGGCCCTACCATGCATGGTTGCCAGATCAGCTCTTGCCCTTCTGGGAGCTCACAGTTTAGTAAGGATGGAGAGAGAGTACTGGGCATGTGTCAGCATAGCGATATGAACAAAATACCAAGGGGTAGCTGCCGCAGGAATTCTTCAGTATGCATCACATAACATAAGGTTTTTAAAAATGTTAAGTTCACTGGGGGAGTTCCAAGAAATGCTTTCAGAAAGTGACATTTGATCTGGGTCTTAAAGGGTACATAGTCGTTAGAGGAGGGTAAGGAAGGCCTTCAGAGCTGGAGGAACAACTGGGCATGTGAAAGAACGTCCAGGAACAGCTTGGCCACATCACAGTGTGGGACTTGGAGTGGCAGGGTTCGAAGCTGGAAAGATCAATTGGAAGCAGCTTGTACTATAAAAGCCCTTTCATGTCACGTGAAGAAATTTGGAGCTGACACTGGAGGATGTTGGGGAGCCTTTGGCCTTTTAATCAAGGGAGTGACAGGATCAACTGTGTTTTTAGAACTCTTGTCAGCACTTGTGGAAGGTGGATTGGAATGAAGACAGACAGGATGAAGGTAGCAAGACCAGTGAGGAGGCTCTAGTAACTGTCCAGGTGAGAGCTGAGGGCTTGAACTGGAGTTGTGGCCATTGTTTAATTCATTCAGGACCTGACTTCCTGCCACATGCCCAGCACTGGGTCTGCGGCAGCAGCAAAACCTGCCTTCCTATGGCCCCTCAGGAGGGAAGAGAGGTGATAGCACCACCCAGACACACTGGTGACCACAGATGGTGACACTCTGTGATGTCAGAGGCAAGAGAGCAGGCCTGAGAAAGGGAGAGAATCACAGGGGTCTACTGTATTTATTTATGAGACAGAGTCTTACTCTGTCACCCAGGCTGGAGTGCAGTGGCGCAGTCTTGGCTCACTGCAGCCTTCACCTCCTGGGTTCAAGCTATTCTTGTGCCTCACCCACCCAAGTAGCTGGGATTACAGGCTACCACGCCTGACTAATTTTTGTATTTTTAGTAGAGACGGGATTTCACCATGTTGGCCAGGCTGGTCTGGAACTCCTGGCTTCAAGTGATCCACCCACCTCAGCTTCCCAAAGTGCTGGAATTATAGGCATGAGCCACCACGCCTGGCCAACACAGAGGTCTACTTTAAACTGGGAGTCAGAGGACATCTCGCAGGAAGTGGTGTGTTTTAAGCTGAGCCTCATGTGAGAAGAAGGCCAACCAGGTAAGGATCTGGAGATGGAGCATTCCTGCAAAAGGAATAGCTGATGAGGGCCCTTGAGACCAAGGAAACTGAAAGAAGGACAGTTTACCTGGGGAAGGTGGCATGAAGTAAGGGCGTGAGAGTGGAGGGCCACATCACTTAGGGCCTGATCCAGATTTGTTTCTTAGCCTGAAGTATGGGATTCCTTAGAAGGGAGCAGGTGCACAAGGCAGGCAGATTGGTGTTTTTGAAAGGTACCCTGGCTGCTTTTTGGAGACTGAATTGGAGAGATGTATTAATACATCAGGTTTCTGGGTGTCTCTTGCTGTGTTGGATAAGACTGGGAAAGGAGCAGTTGTCAGGGAATGGAGGGGAAGATCAGAGGTTCTGGTCTGTACTTGCTAAGTTTGAGAGACCTGTAGATAGTGGGATGTATGGATCTGGAGCACTAAACTAGGGGTCACAATTTGGCATTTGTCAGCATAGAAATAGTAATCACATCCTTGAGATTAGATGAAAGAGTCTTCGGAGAGATGATGACAAGAACAAAGAAGGCCTGGGACTGAGGCCTGATTATACTCCAAGATTCTGGCCATCTCAGCTACTGTTTTCAAAGGGGCACTTAACACACGGTTAATTACTACGACATTTACAACTTCACAGCCCAGAATGCTGAGGGCTCAGACACCAGCTCTGCCACTTTCTGCTTGCAGGATGATGAGGGTCTCACCTCTCCGCCTGGGTTGGAAAATGGGTGGGAACAGCACCCACCTGAGAGGTCTGTGATGAGGCTCATGAGTGAGTTCAGGCAGGGTGTTTGTGAAGGGCCTGAAGAGCCAGCCTTGGTGCGTGCTCAGCAACGTGGAGGTTGAGAGAAACTCAGAGGCTTCCTTTGCCGGGAGGAGTGGTGTTGGAAGGAAAGGCTTCCGTGGGAGGTGAGATACCAACAGTTTTGAAAGATAAATAATTAATTTTCTAGGACAAGATGGTAGGAGCATGGCGACCCAGGCAGAGACTCAACATGTGTGAGGCCGAGGGTTGGCCCGCTGGTCACAATGACAGCAATGTGGCCTTTCAGTCTTCCTCACCAGAACACCTCTCAGACCCACGTGTTACCACATGTGCACACACCTGCACACAGCAAATCCCCAGCATCAGTTACTCTGGCCTTTGCCTCCTTTCTGGTGCCTGGTACATGAAAATATAATAAATGTTGGGATGGACAGATGAATGGAATGGAATTATAAATTTCAGAAATCCACCTGAGATGAACATAGATGAAAAATTCCCATCTGGGAACAAGTATATTTTAAAAGGTGATTTTCCCCATCAATTAAAAATTGTGTGCATTTAAAGTGCTTGTTGATAGAAAAATTGGGAAATAGAGAAGTACAAAGAAGGTAGGAAAGCATCACCTCTAAACCGTGATGCTCACTGTTGACTTTCAGTCTATGATTGTTTTCAATGAGGGGACACCATAGGGCTCACGCCTTCCACCTCCACATCTGGCCGCTGATCAGGTCAGCCCAGTGAGCATGGGCAGGCCCTGCCCTCTTCCCGCTCCCTGGGACTGTCCCCTGTCACACTGGAGGTCCTTGCTGGTGCATCTGTTCAAGACCCGAAGAAAGTTGAATGCCCAGTCCTTTCTTGCCCCTCTCAGGAAATCGTCCCCAGCTCCCTGAAGTCTCTGCTTTCCCGAGTCTTCCAGAGTAGATTTTGGGTTTCTGTTTGTAGCATTCTGTACGTATGATGCCCTTGAAAATGTCTAATGGGCCATTATTGAAAGTATCTTGGCGCACGGTTCATCTGACAAGCTCCCAGATCGTGGAGTGTGTCGTCGTCATCAGAGCTGCCTGCAGAGGAGAGTCACCAGTCACATTCAGCCCGCTGTGGTGAAGCACCCCGGAGGGATGAGGAGTTTACTTTTTTAATTTTTCTGTGGAGTGTGTGTGTGTGTGTGTTTGTGTGTGTTGTGTTCACTCTGCTCTGTTTTGAAGTTTGCTTTTTGTAACTAGTGGTTATATATTTGGGGAGGAAGAATTACAAAGGGACAGTTCCTATATGGTGATGAATGCAACCTTGTTGTCTTTGTAAAAATCCTGACTTTGGAGTGTATTCACAGAATAGTAACTTTAAAGGATTTTCAAGTTTGTGTTAATTGTTGGCTGAAATATAAAATGTTAAAGAACTTGGCATTTGGCTTCTTTTGTTACTGACACGATACCCTCTGCTGTTGCCCTTCTCCTCTCGCAGGCTGTGAGGCTGAGGCAGACACACTGGGTAGGCCTCACGTCTCCTTGTGGCATTTAGATCCAGTCTTACTGAAGGGATGCTGAAGAGGAGATGGCCCTGACTCCTGGGGTGTGGAGGGACACTGCTGCTAGCCCAGGCTGGGTGGCCCATCCTGTCAGCTGCAGGTGCCTCCCAGGCGTGGGGTAAAGCTGAGCAGTGTTCTGTCTATTCTTATACAAAGGAATGGTCTGCACAGTTTGTTAGTTTTGTTTCTGTTGCTTTTCTAATCGAAGGAAGGAAATGAGCCCGTAATGATCTACTCCTTAAAGCTTGAACAGAGATAAAATGACATCCGATCCCCTCTTAACGTGGCTTTGAAATACCCTTTCCTAATACTTCCTGAGCCCTCTTCAAATGCCTTTACATAATCAGAGCCTCTAGTTGCCATTTTTGCTTGTGGTTGCATTACGGCTTTTCTAGCAGCTGCTGTGGTTTTTGAATTGTCTCAGTATTTTTGTTATAAATTTATATCTGCATTTTGAAATGCAGATCCACTCACCCCCAAACTAATTTTTGTTTTTTGCTTATCATATTGATAGTAATGAAAAAGAAAAAGAAGTGCCTTAGAAAGCATCAGTGTGAGTTGCTTTCACAAAATGACACTTTGATGTGGTTATAGACTTATTTTTATTCTTGTTTCATTTTAACTAGTCTAGTGTGTTTAGAAAATCTTGTCTGTTGATGGCATTTGGGATGGTAGTGTTTTCGTTGTTTGTGTGATTTTTCTTTGTATTCATTTCTGAAGTGGCGCGGTCCGTTTGCCTTGCAGAGCTGGAAGTATGGGGAGGGCCACGCTGAGCGTTTGGTGGAGACATGGAGCCTGTATCTCCACAGAGCACTGGCCCAGAGCAGGTGTCTTGATGTACACAGAAATGTGTCCATATTTTGTTTTGCTTTTAAGGTTTATTTGCATTTTGGGTTTTTCATTTTTATGAAAGTGGTTATTAAGAATGGGCCTTGGAGCGTTTTGGAGTTGGACACTATTGGAGAGCCCTGTGGCCAGGCCAGCTGCTTTGCCAGCACCTCTGTTACTTCCCCTGCCTTCCCTCCCTCTCCTCGCTGAGCATCTGCCCTGCCCGTCACTCAGCGTATCCCTGCCCTGGAGGGGCTGCGACTGGGACTGCTGCTCTCCTCCACTGCTTCCCACCAGAGCCTTCCTGCCTCTGCCTGTCTCTGTTCCCCAGCTCCTCCTTTCCGGCCCAGGGAGCAGGTCCCTCCCCGTCCCCCTCTCCTGGATCTCACCTTCCTCCACCAGGCACCTGCCCTGCACCCTCCTCCCCTACGGTGTCCCTTTGCTCTCAGCACCTTCTCTGCCCAACCCTGCTTCCCTGTGCTCTCTCCTAAGGACCACCCCCTCCCTGCACACTCCATCCCTCTTGGGCTCAGCTTCCTCCAGTCTCAGAGGCCTGTCCTTTGAGGCTCTGGCCCCTATGGCAGCTCCTTCCTCTTCTGCCTGCTCTCCTCATGGCACTTCTGGGTTGTTTGCTTGGATTTTCCTTCTGCTTTCCTAGTTTTTGTCCTGTGCCGTGTACGGAGGTGTGTTTTTGTTTGTCTGTCTGTTTGTTTGTTTTTGAGATGGAGTCTCACTCTGTCACCCAGGCTGGAGTGCAGTGGCGCTATCTCGGCTCACTGCAAACCTCCGCCTCCCGGGTTCCTGCCATTCTCCTGCCTCAATCTCCCAAGTAGCTGGGACTACAGGCGCCCGCCACCACGCCCAGCTGATTTTTTGGGTTTTTAGTAGAGACGGGGTTTTACCGTGTTCGCCAGGATGGTCTCGATCTCCTGACCTTGTGATCCGCCCCCGCCCTGGCCTCCCAAAGTACTGGGATTACAGGTGTGAGCCACCGCGCCTGGCCTGTATGGAGGTTTTTCCCAGAGTTTCACACGCTCTTCCTCCGCTGCACCTGCTTCCTTGGAGATATTTATTTATTTATTTATTTATTTATTTATTTCAGAGACAGAGTCTCGTTCTGTCACCCAGGCTGGAGTACAGTGGTGTGATCATAACTCACTGCAGCCTTGACCTGGGCTCAAGTTATCCTCCTTGGAGATCTGAGGATGTTACTCTTCGCAGCCAATTTCTGTGACATTTGTGGTCATATTTATTAGCTGCAGACCTTTCTAGCTGCACACTGGGCAAAACCCAGGGTCTTTACACACCCCCGCTTTCCGTCTTGCCCACCACCCAGCCACATTCTGCCACACTGCCCCTGGTCAAGTTTAAGACCTCTTTGCCCATGACATGGGCAGTTGTCATAGCCTCCTAACTGTCATAGCCTCCTCATCACCCCCAGCCCACCTTGCATTCTGCACCTACTGCTGGGGGATTTCATGTTATTCTGCCACTTCCCTTTCTAGAAACTGTCTGTGCCTCCACCGTCTGCAGCAGCATCTCCAGTAGAAATACAGTGCCAGCCACGTGTGCAAGTTTAAATTTTCTAATTATCACATTAAAAAAGTAAAACGAGGTGAAATTAATTTTAAGAAAATATTTTATTATATCTATATACTATTATATATGGATAGTATATCTATATACTATATACTATATACTATCCAAAATACTATTTCAGTGTATAACCAGTATAAAAACTATAAATGAGATCATTGACATTCTTTTTTTCATACCACAGTTTAGAACCCTGTGTATGTTTACACTGACAGCACATTCCACTTGAGACCAGTGCTGCGGGACTGGGCAGTGCAAGCGTCAGGGGTCCCAGCCAAAGCCCTTTAGCTTCAGACTTCACAGCCACAGCCTGAGTCCCAGCTCACAACTCCAGACCAAATCCCCCTCCCTGCTCATGTGCTGCAGCCGGGACAGATGCCACACATGGCCTGGGACCCCACCCCCTTGGCCTGCTGCATTGGCTGGGCTTTTCCTTGGAGCATGGCCCCTGGTACTCCTGCCACTCCTACCTCTCTGCCCACCCCCGAAACCCCATCCCTCCAGAGGGACGAGAGTTCTGCCTTGGGTATTTTTCAACATCCTCATCCAGATCAAGGCCCCATTGACATTGGAGAATTCAAGCTCAACGGGGAATTCCATTACTTAACATTGAGCGCTGACTAAGATTTTCTTTTTAACTAGACTTTTTTCTAAAAAATATACCTTATAGTGCAGAAACTGGACTGCATAATTTTTATTCTTATATTAATTAAATGTTCTAGGTATTTCTTTTTCTTAATTTGAAAAACAGGAGAAAAATGCATTCTGTTCTCTTCCTCTTTTGTTAAACCCAATCCAAATAAGCCAGAGTCACGTAAGTTCAATGACTGTGCTTCCCACGCTGGCCTGGGGTCTGAGACAGGCTGGTGCCCTGTTCGTGAGAACGCTTGCGAGTGGCCCTGCAGGCTGGTCTTCGGAGCCAGGTGATGTGTGTCTGTGGAGCGGGAGAAGCATGCTCGCGCTGGGGTCTGATGGGCCCATCTGTTCCCCTGGCACTGCTTCTGCTGTGTCTCTCCACCTCGGAGCCATTGAAGTTGTTCTCTGTGGGGGTACACCTCCCCAAACATCCTGTCAGCCTGATATTTGCTTTCTGTCCTTCTGTCTTGCTCCGTTGTCCACTACCAGCAGAGGAAGAGGCCTTTCTTGGCCGTCCTGTTCAACATTGAAATCACTAAAGTCCCCTCCTCCCCAGCACTTTCTCTTCTCTCCCTGGTTGGTTTTTCTCCACAGCACTTATCATCATCAGATCACATACATTCCACTTGTCTTCTCTTCCCACTTGAGCCTCAATTTCATGAGGGAAAGATGCCTGTTTTAATTTATGTTGTATCAGTGCCTGGCATATGGTATGCACTCAATACTGGATGGATGGATGGATGGTTGGTGGATGGGTGGGTGGATGGGACTTCGGCCAAGTTTCTTGACCTGTGTAAGTTTCTATTTTCTCATGGATAATATGGCAACAATCCCTACCTTCCTGTAGGGAGATAGGCACGATGGCATTTCCATTTTCCTTGTGAGGCAATTTGCTGACATCTGTAAAAATCATAAATGTATGGATCTTTTGGCTCAGTTACTCCACTGGGAGTTTATCCTGTAGGTGCATTACTCACACATGTGAGAAGTGCGTGTGTGCAAGGGCATTCATTGCTACATAGATGTCCATCAGGGGGCACTTCCACAGTAAACCACAGTTTATCAAACAGTGGAATACTCTGCAGCCTTGGAGAAGAGTGAGTGTGCTGTCTTTGTGCGCATACAGACTGATGTACAAATACACTAGGAGGCTGGGCATGGTGGCTCATGCCCTTAATCCCAGCACTTTGAGAAGCCAAGGCAGGAGGATTGCTTTGCTTCCGAAGCCAGGAGTTTGCGACCAGCCTGGACAACATAGCAACACCCTGTATTTACAAAAAAAAAGGAAATATTTTTAATCAGCTGGGTGTGGTGACACTCACCTGTAGCACCAGCTACTCAGGAGGCCAAGGTGGGAGGATTGCTTCAGCCTGGGAGGTCAAGGCTGCAGTGAGCTGTGATTGCACCACTGCACTCCAGCCTCGGTGACAGAGCGAGACCCTGTCTCAAAAAAAAAAAAAAAAAAAAAAGATATGGAATGAGAATGAGAAAGCAGAGGTGAGACAGTGCATAGTATGCTTCCTTTGGTGTGAAAAAGAGTGGATAAATGCATATTCGTAGTTGCCTTGTACACACACAAAGACACTCTGGAGAGAGAGATGAGAAGCTAGTACAGTGACTCAGGACAGAGGGGCTGGAATGGAGGAGAAGAATGTGAGTGAGGCTTTCTACTGTATACTTTCATGTGAATTATTAATGTATTACCTATTCACACAAAAAACATATCTTGCAAAGTCATGTTGAGGCTTAGAGAGCATGGGTGTAAGCCTCTGCCAGTGGCTGGCACCCACAGTAGACACCGATGGGAAGTGAAGGCCAGCACCGCTGCTGTTGCTGCCCACAGACATTGATGTCTGCCTGCCACTCCCCCTGATACTGCTGAGACACGGCGCCCCCAGAGCAGCACACATTTTCCCTGCTGTCAAGTACATGATTGACAGAGAAAACCAGTGGGTAAGGCAAGTGAGAAACCCTTACCACAAAGTAGGTGGATCCAAGGTCCTTTTTTTGGTCTGCGGTTGCTTAAACTGGTGTGCTCAGTCCACCATTGCCAGTGTGTAACAGTAATGTTTAATTAGGCTCACAGAGGAGGACTGAAGTAAATTGGCACAGGATATTATCTGTAAGTTACATCCACGTGTCTACTTAGGGTAGTCTCAGTGCACCTTTTTTTTTTTTTTTTTTTTTTGAGACGGAGTCTGACTTTGTTGCCCAGGCTGGAATGCAATGACACGGTCTTGGCTCACTGCATGCAACCACTGCCTCCCGGGTTCAAGTGATTCTCTTGCCTCAGCCTCCAGAGCAACTGAGATTACAGTTGTGCGCTACCACGCCCAGCTAATTTTTGTATTTTTAGTAGAGACAGGGTTTCACCATGTTGGCCAGGCTGGTCTCGAACTCCAGACCTAAAGTGATCCACCCTCCTCGGCCTCCCAAAGTGCTGGGATTACAGGCATGAGCCACCATGCCCAGCCACAGTGCAACTTTTTAATACAGGAGTGAAGGTTTTTAATGTGTTTTGTCATTGCAGTAACGTTTATTTTTAATGGTGCTATAACTGTTCATACCTCACCATTGCAAAGCAATACTGTTTTTACTTGATGATATTCATTTTTGAGTTCTCATGCAGTTTTTTGTTGCGTTTTTTAAGGCCCAAAATAAAATTTACTCCTAACCATGCTGCTAGAAGTTTTTATGTCCTTAAATTTCTCCATGCATGGTGAATAGAGTAACAATGAAGTGATCCTAGAAAAACTGGGATTTGATTTGGTTCTGGTGAAATGTAAGGTGCAGGAATTGGGAGCCACTGTACCACAATCAGGACAGCAGTCTGGCTCCCCAGGCCTGAGTTAGCTGGTGTAGGCCTACCTGACAAGGCCAGCGATGGAGTGAGCTGTGGACACCCTTAGACCCTGGGTGATCAGGTACAGTAGTGTTTGTGGAATCAAGAGTGCTGGGGTAGCCTGGGCCCGGTGGGCACAGCAAGGTCTGGCAGAGCTGTGATGGGGGAGTGGAGGCCTCTTAACCCACCGTTAACCATCACCATCATCCTTGCACCTCCCTCTACCACCAAAAAAAAGCCCTGCTCTGGCCATGTAAATTCTCTCTCTAACCCCTTGCTGAACAAGTTGCACAAAGGTCTAATGGAAACCCTGCCAGAGCAGCGCTAGGTTTTTAGGTTGTTGGCATTAGTGCAGGTCAGGTGCTGTTTATAGGTAGGTCACCAGACAGGAGGGTAGAGGCGGGGGATGAAAATATCGGCTGTGTCCCCAAGGCTGGCTTGCAACGTGCCTATTAATTTAAGAGGGCCTGCCATGCCATTTTACAGCAGTAAGCAGGGACACCTGCTGCTGAGTAGCCTTTGCCCAACACATGGTCCCCAGCCCTGAGGCCATATGCTGTGTGGCGTTCAAGCCTCCATTCTTCCTGCCTGGGGTCATTTGTTAGCAACCTGCCTTCTAGGGTCTAATGTTCATGCAGTGAGCTTGCATGGCTCATTAATTTCTTTTCCAGTCGTTCTTTTAAAAATCGGGTCGTCTTATTTCTGTAATTCTCTGTAAAGATGTAGCACACACGGCGGGCACATGGCCTCAAAGCCACCCAGGCAGAAATTGGCATGCTTCTTGGCAGATTCTGCCCCCGTGTGCCCAGTACCCCTCTGGGACTTGAGCCAGGAGCTCCCCACCTGTTAGGTGAAGTGGTGGTGTTCAACTTACCTGGGGCTGCTGGGCTTCTAAAGGGACACTGTGACTGGGGAGATGGTACAGTAGAGAGCATTTGGCAATAGGAGTTTCTAGGTAGAACTTGGGAGTCTTGGAACTTCCGGATGCGTTCTGGTGATGTGATTTTGCGCTCAGATGGTCTAGAAAGGGACCGCCCCTGTGGAAGCCGTTGCACCGGCAATCCCCATCGCAGGATTGATTGGCAAGCAGGGAAAGAGACTTGTGCCTTTGGTGGGGTGGGTTGGGTATTTTTGCCCTTTGTTATTTGGGTTTTAAAGGCAAGACTACTGACATGTGCCTGTTAAAGAAACACGTCGGTCAGGGGTCCAAAGTTAGCATGGAGCAGAGTGATGGTGATGAGACACACACTCCCGAATGAATCGTCAGTGTATCTCTCTCAGTGCCAGCAGAGAGGGTTTCAAGGAGGTGCTTATGGAGAGGCACATGGGGCGGTGCGTGGGAGTGAGGCGGCCTCGGTGGGCCCAGGCTCTGTTTTGGAGTTGTGTGTGCTGCCAGCCGTGGGCTGCGGATTTCACTCCCCACCTTCGAGCCGCCAGAGCAGAGGGGCAGATGGAGCCAGCCCATGACTGACAGTGACAGTAAATGCAGAGAAACCCATTAGGGTGACACAGAGCTCTCCTGGCTGTGAGGACTCAGAGACTTCACCCGCGGGTCATCATAGAGGGGGTGCCACATGTAGATGCAGTGACCCCCAGATTCAGACACTCCTACTGTTAAGGAAGAAAGATCCCAGCAGGGCTGTTCCCTCCGCAGTGAATCCTGGGCCTGGCATAGCGTCTGGCACTTTGTGGCCCCTCTGCAAATATTTGTTGGCTGCCTGACTCCCTCAGCCTCACACCGGTTTTAGAAAGTAATTCTAAATTACTCCAAAAAGGCCAAAATGCTCCTTGCTGGCTTGGCTGACTGCAGGATAAAATGTGGAGGGCCTGGATGGACTTGCCCCTTCCTACCGGGAAGCACACAAGTTTTCTTGCTGGAAAAGTAGACCTTTGAGACTTCTCCGTTGTGCTAACTTATTCTCCTTTGTCTTCACAGAGACTAATAGACAAGTCACGAGTTACCTGTGTCAAATGGGTTCCCGGTTCGGAAAGCCTTTTCCTAGTAGCCCACTCGAGTGGGAACATGTACTTATATAATGTGGAGCACACTTGTGGCACCACAGCCCCCCACTACCAGCTTCTGAAGCAGGGAGAGAGCTTTGCCGTGCACACTTGCAAGAGCAAATCCACGAGGAACCCTCTCCTTAAGTGGACGGTGGGCGAGGGGGCCCTCAACGAGTTTGCTTTCTCCCCAGATGGCAAGTTCTTAGCGTGCGTGAGCCAGGATGGGTTTCTGCGGGTGTTCAACTTTGACTCAGTGGAGCTGCACGGTACGATGAAAAGCTACTTTGGGGGCTTGCTGTGTGTGTGCTGGAGCCCGGATGGCAAGTACATCGTGACAGGTGGCGAGGACGACTTGGTGACAGTCTGGTCCTTTGTAGACTGCCGAGTAATAGCCAGAGGCCACGGGCACAAGTCCTGGGTCAGTGTCGTAGCATTTGACCCTTATACCACTAGTGTAGAAGAAGGTGACCCTATGGAGTTTAGTGGCAGCGACGAGGACTTCCAAGACCTTCTTCATTTTGGCAGAGATCGAGCAAATAGTACACAGTCCCGGCTCTCCAAACGGAACTCTACAGACAGCCGCCCCGTAAGTGTCACGTATCGGTTTGGTTCCGTGGGCCAGGACACACAGCTCTGTTTATGGGACCTTACAGAAGATATCCTTTTCCCTCACCAACCCCTCTCAAGAGCAAGGACACACACAAATGTCATGAATGCCACGAGTCCTCCTGCTGGAAGCAATGGGAACAGTGTTACAACGCCCGGGAACTCTGTGCCACCCCCTCTGCCACGGTCCAACAGCCTTCCACATTCAGCAGTCTCAAATGCTGGCAGCAAAAGCAGTGTCATGGACGGGGCCATTGCTTCTGGGGTCAGCAAATTTGCAACACTTTCACTACATGACCGGAAGGAGAGGCACCACGAGAAAGATCACAAGCGAAATCATAGCATGGGACACATTTCTAGCAAGAGCAGTGACAAACTGAATCTAGTTACCAAAACCAAAACGGACCCTGCTAAAACTTTGGGAACGCCCCTGTGTCCTCGAATGGAAGACGTTCCCTTGTTAGAGCCGCTGATATGTAAAAAGATAGCACATGAAAGACTGACTGTACTAATATTTCTTGAAGACTGTATAGTCACTGCTTGTCAGGAGGGATTTATTTGCACATGGGGAAGGCCTGGTAAAGTGGTAAGTTTTAATCCTTAATGCTGCACCAGATCTAGAACTTGAATAGGTAGTGACTTTTTTTTTCCCGTGGGAGGGGTGGGGTGTACAATGAATGTGAATGACACTTCTTATTCTTAATGTAAATCTAAATGCATCAGAGCCATAATTTTGGATACTGCATGCCATGTAATTCTGAATCATTTGATAATTTACCTTAGAGCATTTAAAAAAATATAATCAAACTAATTGCCAGCCAAGTCAGTCATCCTCCTGGGAGTATATAGAGTCCCAAGGTTAGCGCTCCTGTATTAGACTATTTCAATTTTAGGAAAATCATGACCGTGTGGGGAAACAATGACTTTAAAATGCTGAAATTAAAATTTATGCTTTAACTGGAATATTTTTGCTTAACTACTCAATTAGAATATTGTACACCTGATCAGTGTGTGTTCAGCACAGATGGCCATGAATTGTCATTTATAGTCCAATTTTTTATCTTAATCATAAAATGTTTAGGAATCTATGAAATTTAACTTTAGGAACAAAAAGTTTCGCAGGGTTGATTGATATTATTTTTACATTGTTCTGGCAATCCACAGAAAGAGAAGAGCCTTAATTTTTAAAACCCATTTTAGTCATTTTATGACAATTAAAGTTGTTTAATAAACATCTTTTTTCAAAGAAGCAGTTTGTAGCACTTTGATTGAGATTCTGTGCATAAAATACCCACCTCACTCAGAGCCCGGACAGTTCGTAGGAGCTGCGGGCTGAGGACGCCAACAGCGTTGCAGAAGTGCCTCTTGCCGCATAAGCGAAGACCTTTTATGTCAGACGCACTTTGCTTGTGTGTTTTCCCAACAAGGGAAAAGGAGTTTTTTGGTTTTTTGCTGGGGGGAGGTGCGGTGGGGGAGGGGGATTGGGTCAGAAAGGCACGTGACTCCTCCGCTCTGTGAGACCCCCCCAGGGCTTCTGACTTCTCCCTTACGTGGGCCTTGTTTGGACTTAGTACCCCCCAGAGGAAGCACAAGTGCAGCTTTCCCCTTTCCTTGTTCTTGGATGGCAGCTGTGGCTCCGGGATGACTCTTGGGATGCCGACGCTGGCCATGTGCTTAGGCTTCATCCTCAGTGGCTCCCACCCCGGCGCCGCAGCCCAAGGCCTGGTGGCCTGTGGCTTCCTCGGCAGTGGGAGGCTCTGCTGCTCCCCTGGAGGCCGCAGTCTCACCCTCACTCCCTGCTGCTGCACAGGGAGCTGCTTTTCCAATTCCAGTTTTCACAGTGGGTGAGATGGCCCCGTGAACTCTATGTTCCATGTCAAGATGGTGGTTATCTTCCTTGTTAACTCATTTTGTACATTGAGGTTTTTCTGGTGTGCACACCTGTGTAATGAAATCTAGAGAGAACGATCGCTTACACCGGTTTGCCTAGTGAATGCGGCTCTGCAAAGCGAAGACCTGGTGGCTTGTCTTTCTCCGCAGTGTAAAGACCCTGGTAGCTGGAGAGCCGCTCCCTGTGCTCTTAACGCAGCCCTCCCAGGAAAGCCGGCCCAGGTCCCCAGGCCTGCTTCCCATCAGCAAACATGTCACGGTGGAGCCACCCACCCTGTGCCCATCGTGGGCCTTAACGCAGTGGTTTCTCTTCAGTGTGATGGCACGGCAGCATGCTGCCACCTGGGAACCACAGCAGCCTTCAGGTGCATCTCGCCTGTCTGTGCCTTTCACATCCCTGAGCACTACTTCTAGGAATGTTCGCATCCTCTCTACCTGTGGAATACAGGCCTTTGTTCCTAAAGGTGACCTGATCTAAGGGAGCCATGACAGCCATCCTTGTGGACAGCTTCCGCTTTGGAGGCCAAATTGGGTCATGTGGAGAGATTAGTAATGAACCCTCCATGTGCAATTTTATGCACCTACATAGTTGTAAACATTCAGTTTCAAATGCTTCTGAGGCATTGAGTATGCAGTTTCAAAATTCAGGACTTAGTATTTGGCCTAAATAGAGAGGGGCTGATCCCAGGTAAGTAGCATTTATGGTGACATTATGGCGACCTTGCGGTTCTGAAGGTGTGTCACACGGACAGGGAAGCCGTGGGGGTGTGGCCCGAGTAACCAGCGTGACCGACTGGGTACTCTCTGATTTCTCCCCGCTCTCTGTCATTCTCAGTCGCAGTGGCTGGGATGAAAGAGGAATTACAGGGGTACACTGACTGACAGGTGACTTAGGAGTCATTTGCTGATAGGAACCAGGGGTGGGAGAGGCAAGAGGACGAGGTTGTGTTTCCTTTGAAAACAGCTGTGAAATGTGCTACCTAGTATGGAGGCCTGTGTGCGTCTTCCTCTCCCACCTCCGGTTTTAAACACTATGATATTGTCAGTTTGGGATTGGGGGCTTGATCACAATCTTTTTCTTCCAGTTTTTGCCAAGGAGTGTACTGTCCTTAATGTCTGTCTGGTACCTTGTCTGGGGCCCCTTTATTGTGTCTCTGTGCCCTCCCCAAGGCCCCTCTTGCTGGGTTCAGAGCCCAGTGGAGAGCACTGTGCCAGCCTAGGGAGGGGCTGCCTTTGACTGCATGGCCCGACCCCTGGCTCAGCCCAGGCTGGCCCAGGCCCTGCAGGGTGACACCACTCTGCGTCCACTCTGTCCCTCTGACTGCTGCCCCTTTCTTTGACAGCCGGCAGAGCACTTCTGCAGGCAGGAGGACAGGATGCAAGGTGTTCTCCAAGACCAGAACTAAAGGTGCCCGACAGCTTGAGAAGAGGGCCCTGGAGAGAGGGCGGGGAGGCGCCCTCCTCCTCGGCTGTGCTGCTGAGTAATGGCTCTCGCAGACCTGGGGAGGGCCGGGGAGGGGCGGCAGCGGTGGTTCCTGATGCCAGGTGTGGAAGGTACAACGCGTGCTGCTAACCCTAAGAGAAATTTGGGAAAAATATTTGTATTTTTCTCACCAAACTTTGAGCTTCCTCATTGAAATTTTTCAGTTTTTCAGCCTAAACATTATTATGAGCAAGAATATCTTTTCTAACCTAATCTCTGGAATAAAACACAGCATTTGGCAAGAAGAGGCTGTTAACTACTCAGTCGGCATCACTGTTCCAGCGTGTACCAAACCACGGAGATGAAAAGCTCAGATGAAAGTCAGGTGCATGCTGCGTGGCCGGAGAATCCCGCTCCCACCCGGCACGGGGGTGAGCTGGGCCCTGGGCGGTGTCAGACGCCTTCTGAAGGTGCCAGGCCAGGGCCAGGGGAGCCTCTACTTACCCTACTTGGGTTGGCCTTTTTCACCGGAATTCAAGAAGCCAGGTTTGTGCCGTTACTGTGATGGGGCAGGCTTCCAAACACCACCGGCAGCCCTGGAGCCTTTCTCTGAGGCATTTTTCTTCTTCAGAAGGGGAAATAAAATTCCCCCAGAGGCCTGGAGAAGGGAGCCTTTGGAAAAGCTTGCCTTCTTTTAAAGGCAAATTCATGTGCAGGAGTAGACACTTTACAAATAACCAGTAACCTTGGGGTCGAAATTTGCTTAAATCATGGTAAAGGATCTCATTTCTCTTTTGTGCTGATTGAACCTTCTAGCAATTTGGAAGTGTTCTTCTGTGAACCCTTAACTGGGGACTGAGGGCAAATGCCTTAGAAATGGAGGCGTGGAGAATCAGAAAGGAGCTATCACAATAATTCTTGTCTCACAGGCATTCAGGAATTCTGAGGAAGAATTGCAGTGACAGGACGGGAGTTTTGGCTCTCCACTGGCTGACTTCACCCCCAGGGCCCACCTGGCACGTGGCCAGGCAGCCGTTTCCCCCATTTCCTCCACTTCCTGGGGTTCATTTTAAATATTAAAGAAATTGTGAAGTATGAAATTAGTGCTGAAGTTGCCTGAGTACAAGGTCCTCATCACCTCTTGCCGGGGAGGGAGACATTTCCTTTCTTTGTTGAGCGAGCTCAAAGTGTGAGGAGGAGAAAGCCTAGGGGGTGCGGGCGGCTGGAGAAGGGATCCACGGAAACCCAAGCGCCACCTCATGCATGTGTGACTGCCCAAGGAAGAACTAGAAGCAGTTCACCTGTGGATTTTCTGGGGAAGGATTCATGGAACACAGCGTCTGGCGTCCAGCTCTGTGGGTGAGGGCATGGCGGGGGATCCAGCGGCCCTGCCCTGCCTCCGGCGCCGGTGGATGGGGGAGGGATTAGCCTCTGACTGGGGGGTTGCACCATGAGGGTCGGTGTGCCCCCGGCTGAGGGTTCGCTCCTTAGCAGTGAAGAACGTCCACGTGCGTGGGTAGGGGTCGGGTGACCTGGAGACGCCGCCTCCGGTCTGGTCTGGGTGACAAAGGTGAAGGTTGATAGTCTGCCGCCCTGGCAGCAACCTGCAGGGCCCCCTTGTCTGGAGCACGCCCGTCGCCACGGGCCGACTGGGACTGTCATGTGTTGCTTTAAGTTAACAAGGTGCACACCACAGTGACCCCAAGTGATGTCCCAGAGGGAGGAGACATGAGTCTGGCAGAAGTGAAGTCCGTGGCTTTATATTTAAAAGCACTCTATTCAGCTGTTACCTTTGAAACTCAGAGCCTAGTTACAAACTGTAAGAACGTGCCCTCCGGAAGAGGGCAACTGTCTCTCTGATGTTGATTTTTTTTATTCGTTTCTGCATCTGTTACCCGAACTTTGTGTCATAAATTACTATCCCTTCATTTGAAAGTGTAAAAGAAGAATTTCCTGCATTTTTATCATTTCTGTATACTTGAGTTTATTAAAGATTGTTATGTTAGGCGACACTGTATAAAATTGTATGGGTATTTTGAGTGAAAATCAAAAGTCAAATTCACATGTATTTCCTTTTTTATATTTTCATCTAATTTCTTGACAACTTGAATAAATTTCATAAAGAGCCTTCCTAACATGAAGTATTGGTAAATTAAATTCTTAACTGTTGCAATAATTAATGAAGCTTTAATATCAGTATTGTTATTTTATAATTTTAAGGAAATCATGTTTCTGTTTCACGGCTTTGTTTTTTAGCTGTTCCCTTGTCACTGTCACAGCTAATGAGACTTACTACATTTCCTACATACTTGATATTCTGAAGTACTGTGGGACTGTCCTCTGTATATTGACATTAAATAAACGTGTGTGAGTGAACTGTAAATGTAGATAATTTTCAGTAGTCATTTTCACATCTAAGCTTTAAAAATCCCAGTGAACCAAAACAAGAAAAGTTTTTAAATGTTGTAAAAGTAAGGGCCTTGTGAATGTTTATAGAACAGCCAGCCACCGGAATTGCTCCCTCTGACTTAAGCTGACTGTGTTTCTCATAGTTGGCAGCATACTCGATGAAATGTTCTGCGTCCCAGATCCCGTTTTATGTGGTCCTCTATGCCAGCTCCAGTCCGGGAGGAGGACTGTCGATTGGCGTTTCGGCTGAGCTGTGTAGAGGCTTCTGTTTAGTGAGAATGCTGACATTCTGAAGTCTTCCTGGGCCACGAGCTGGCTTTGGTTACATGGACTCACTATCCCGGATGCTGGACATCCGACCTTCTGTCCAGCCACCCAGCTGGCAGCTGGGAGAGTGGAGAAGGTAGCGGCTGGTAAGCTGCTTTTTTTTTATTTTGCTGTAAGTTCTGGGGTACATGTGCTGACCGTGCAGGTTTGCTACCTAGGTATACATGTGCCATGGTGGTTGCTGCACCCATCAACCTGTCATCTAGGTTTTTTTTTTTTTTTTTTTTTTGAGATGGAGTCTCGCGCTGTCGCCCGGGCTGGAGTGCAGTGGCCGGATCTCAGCTCACTGCAAGCTCCACCTCCCGGGTTTGTGCCATTCTCCTGCCTCAGCCTCCCAAGTAGCTGGGACTACAGGTGCCCGCCACCTCGCCCGGCTAGTTTTTTGTATTTTTTAGTAGAGACGGGGTTTCACTGTGTTAGCCAGGATGGTCTCGATCTCCTGACCTCATGATCCGCCCGTCTCGGCCTCCCAAAGTGCTGGGATTACAGGCTTGAGCCACCGCGCCCCGCCATGTCATCTAGGTTTTAAGGCCCCCGTGCATGAGGTATTTGTCCTAATGCTCTCCCTCCCCTCGCCCCAGGTAGGCTGCTTTCTGTAGGAGCTCTTTTCCTGGCTAGAAGTTCAGTGTTTTCCTCCTCCTCACCTTGAATAGTGTTTGCTTAAGGCTTTGTGCTGGCGTGAGGTTGTCCTGCTGTGGACACCAGGCCCGTCGTCGGTGCAGTTAGCTTCCTACACAGGGCAGTGGGGGACGTTCCATTTGGGATGAGAAGAACTCATGATTTACATTGTCTTACTATGAAATACTGTCCCTCACTCTTGACAGACGATGTGGCTGATCTGAGCTGCGCCCTGGCACCCGCAGGCCTATCCCCCCTGCCTGAGCTGTGACAAGTGAGGGCGAGCTGGCCTGAGACACAACCCTCCACCAGGCCCTTATGCTCCCATTTAATTGTCACTTCCCTGCTGTGTCATGAGACATCCAGGTCCCGCTCAGCTGCCTCTCCATGTTGGCAGCCGGCTGAGTCCTGTGCTCTGCCTCTAGCACGTTCATCGGGCGGGAACTCCCAGAAGCTTCCTATGGTGCTGTCTCTGGAGTGCTGGCTCGGCAGAGCCTCCAGTGCTGAACTGTCTGCACTTTTTGTCTTGAGTCTGGGCTGCCAAAGCAGAGGCAACATTCAGACCTACAGCTCTGAAAAGCGGCCTCCTGGGGCCTGCTGCCCGCCGCCCGCCGCCCGCCACAAGAGTGCTCCAGGGCCCTGTTCTCAGCACTGAACAGGGTGTTTTCGTTGGTGTTTTTTGAGACAGGGTCTCACTCTCTTGCCGAGGCTGGAGTGCAGTAGCATGAACATGGCTCACTGAAGCCTTGACCTCCTGGGCTCAGTGATCCTCCCATCTCAGCCTCTTGAGTAACTGGGACCATAAGCACACACCACTAAACGCAGCTAATTTTTGTATTTTTATTTCCGTAGATGTAGGGTCTTGCCATGTTGCCCCGGCTAGCACCGAGTAGATTTTAAACCCTAAAGACTATTAAGTTGACAGCAAGTTTTTTTTTTTTTTTTTTTTAAGAAAACCATGACATTTTGGTCTTTTAAAAATAACTAGTTTGTACCTTCAAAAAAATAAAAATAGCCAGTTCTCAGCTGGGTGGGATGGCTCACACCTGTAATCTCAGCACTTTGGGAGGCCGAGGCGGGTGGATCACCTGAGCCCAGGAGTTTGAGACCAGCCCAGCCATCATGGCGAAACCCCGTCTGTACTAAAAATACAAAAATTAGCGGGGCCTGGTGGCGTGCGCCTGTAGTTCCAGCTACTTGGGAGGCTGAGGCACCATGAGAATCACTTGAACCCAGGAGGTAGAGCTTGCAGTGAGTTGAGATGGTGCCACTGCACTCCAGCCTGGGCAACAGAGCAAGACTCTGTCTTAAAGAAAAAATAGCCATTTATCCATGTGTGGCTGCTTGTCAGAATTAATGGATTCTGAGCTCAGGGGTCTCTGGAGATGAACAGACCACCTAGAGGCTCTCAGCTCCCCACCACCCCTTCCAGGGTCAGTGGCCTCCAAAACCAGCCTCCCCTTTTAGGTGGGAGGCAGCATGAGCAAAATCCTCCTTGAAGTTACTCAAGCTAGAAAGGCTTTAGGGAGACTAAGTGGGGTCCCTTTTTCCTGCCCCACACAGCAGAGAGGATTGCAGGGCCCAGTGGGTCCCAGGAGCAGGAGGGCCTCCAGTGACAGCCCGGGCCTGTGCTGGTCTCCGTCAGTGAACGGGATCACGATGAAGGCCCCCTAACTTGCACACATTCTCTCTGATGCTTTTCTTCCACCTTCAGATCACAGCGGAGCCCTTAAATGGTTGTGCCCTTCATTTGCGTGGTCTTTCCCCAGATGTCTGAAGAGCACAATCCTTTTCTCTGGGCGGCTTTTCTCATTAGAGGCCAGGTTGAGTGGCATCTAGGGGAAGTGTGGCCCCTTACTGTGACCTGTCAGTGGACAGGTTAAAGCTGGCAGAGGTACATGGTCCACTGCCCAGCTACAACTGAGGTCCCAGGCCAGACTGCGCGGCAAGTCTGGGGCAGAGATGGGTCCCAGCATCCCTGGGCTGTGCCAAGGGTCCCCGGCTCTGTGGCTCACGTGCCACTTGTGTGATCTAAAAACTGGCTTCGCACGCCCTGAATAAACCATGGCTGCTTTCTCCAGGTTTGCTTTGGTTCCTTTCTGTCGTGCTCTGTGTAATGAGAATGGTGGGAGTCTTGCAGGTGAGCAGTTAAGGAGTGTGTTCCGAGCTGGAAGTCCTAGTTCTGAGAGCAGGCTAGCCTGGTCATAGTTCTCATCATTCCTGCACCGTCTCTAAAAAGGTATTGCTTTGCAAATAACATTTAACTCATGTTCTCCCCAGGAGCACCTGCCACAGAGGCCAGCATTGGAGCCTCAGAGGCTACGTGCAGGGCCAAGGCTGGCCTTCTCCCTCTGGGAGACGCCAGTGGAGGTGACCTCCACAGCACCCCGGCCAGCTGGCACCAAGCTCCCGGATGTTGTGGCTGTGTAGAAGCAGATTCTGTCTTGTGGCACTTTGTCCACAATCTCAGGAGAGAAGTGCTAGTCTGCCTGCCTGCCTGCAATAAAACGGGTCCCAGGGCCTGTCTGCGTATCACTTTTGTTTGGGTTGGAAAGGGTGACCTTAGGAGTTGAATGACCAGAGAGGGTTTTGAACAGTCCCAGGTGGATGAGGGATGAGCTGGCGCCCAGCCCACACACTCATCCACATCCCACATTTGTCTCCTTGAGGTTCTGTCTTCTCTGACATTCACAGGCCAGGGGTTGCGGACGTCGGAAGGGGAAGCTCTCCCGGAACCCAGAGCCAGGAGACTGTCCTGGGCCTGACAGAGCTTCAGGACATGTCCTTTCTCTGATGTGGCCAGTGGCCCTCACAGTCCTGTCTTGCTGTCAGAATCTGCAGTCTGAGCAGCACCTGCAGGGGCAGGAACGTGGCCCTGCTGCTTTATTGTAAATTGTTTTGAACCAAAATATTTTTCCTATATATTCTGGTGCGACAAGGCATAATTCTCTTAACTTCGTATTATAAATTAGAATCAAACCCAAACCAAGAGCTGGAGTATTTTCTATCACTTAATTTTGAACTGAAATCTCTACAGGAATGAAACAGTGACTCTGTGGAGAGCCGAGCAGCTGACTAAGTATTAGAGCCAAGGCTTGCCCCGTTCCTCTCACAGCATGGGGGCTGATGGGACGCCGTGCAGATTCTCCCTGGGGAACTCCTTTGCCTGATGGCAACTGGTAAAGCCTGGAGCTGCCAGCTGTCCTGCTTCCAGTGCACAGACAGACCAGCGGCTCCTGCACGCTGCTGAGGACAGGTGAAGTGTGCGTGGGCTCCCCTTGCCAGGTTCTCCATTGGCCAGGCCGGGCCTTGCCCCTTTTCTCCCATGAAAAGGAAGCAGAGAAGGACAGGGTAAAACCACGCTCCCTCCCTGAGGAGCAGGCAGATTGGGGCAGCAGGGTCCCTGTCACTGGGAGTTTGACATGGATAAACATTTGGGCAGTGGATCCCCCACACTTAACAAGCCTCCCACTGTGCTCTCGAGGGAAGCTGCAGCCTGGATCCTCCCACGGGGGCCTAGGTGTCTGCTGCTCGCCTTCCTCTTCTGCCACCTGATAATCTTTAGACTAAATCACAGACTGACAGAAACAAGGTGGCTTTTTTCCATTTAATTTCTTCTGAATGGCATTTCTTCCTCTGCTGCCTCCAGTGTTCCTCACGGCAAAGCGAGTCCATCTCCAGCAAGTGATGGGTGCAAGATGACGGGTTCATTGACTCGCACAAGTCCTCACCTGCCTGCAGGGTGCCAAGGCCCCTTCTCTGCCACCCGGAGGGCTCACTGTGTCGCACCCCCTGCTTCTGGGCATGCCTGGCACTGATGCTAACCCAGGGCCGCAGCAGGCCCAGTACACTCCAGGGCTTGTGCCTGCAGGCCCGTCTCCTGGGGCTTGCTGGGTTCACTGCTGGAGAACTGGAGGCCGGACCCACTGGGTCTTTGCTTCGCCTTCCTGTTAACTCCTATTAGAGACCGCTGTTCTCCCCTTTGCTCTGACAGGCGGGCTCCAGGGAGTCCCTGGTCAAGCACCCTGGGGTCCTCTTGGGTTTTTCACCGGTAGCCAACCTGCTTCCCCAGTGCTCCAGCGTAGGGACCCTGAGTGTTGATCCTGGGCACATTCTCCGCATGGCGATCCATTCTAAAACAATTGTTAACCAGGGCACATTCTCCGCATAGCGATCCATTCTAAAACAATTGTTAACCAGGGCACATTCTCCGCATGGCGATCCATTCTAAGACAATTGTTAACCAGGGCACATTCTCCGCATGGCGATCCGTTCTAAGACAATTGTTAACCAGGGCACATTCTCCGCATGGCGATCCGTTCTAAGACAATTGTTAACCAGGGCACATTCTCCGCATGGCGATCCGTTCTAAGACAATTGTTAACCAGGGCACATTCTCCGCATGGCGATCCGTTCTAAGACAATTGTTAACCAGGGCACATTCTCCGCATGGCGATCCGTTCTAAGACAATTGTTAACCAGGGCACATTCTCCGCATGGCGATCCGTTCTAAGACAATTGTTAACCAGGGCACATTCTCCGCATGGCGATCCGTTCTAAGACAATTGTTAACCAGGGCACATTCTCCGCATGGCGATCCGTTCTAAGACAATTGTTAACCAGGGCACATTCTCCGCATGGCGATCCGTTCTAAAACAATTGTTAACCAGGGCACATTCTCCGCATGGCGATCCGTTCTAAAACAATTGTTAACCAGGGTTGAATGAAAAGGGCTAAGGCCTGCTAATGGGAACCCCCAGTTCCCTGTTCTGCCAGTATGGACTACAGAAGGCGAGCGGAGGGCGGTTGATTGAAGATGTCTCCGGAAGGTGGGCCCAGTGGAGACTGGGACGGTGGAGGGCATGAGGGTGGTTCTAGTTGGCTCCCAGCTGCCACCACAGCTGGCATCAAGGCGTTAGCCAGCAGAAACTGGAGAATGAGTGTAGTGTACATTTGTTTTGTGCTAATGGGAGAATAGGAAGCTACCTGCAACCCTCAGGTTGGGTCGCTTTCTAGGGGCAGGGCTTTGTAGGGACCAGCGGGTGGAAGCAGCGTGTCCCTCGACATCAGGCTCTGGCAGCCTGGTGGCGGCACCACCTCTGCGTCTCAGCACCCGCCCGCCCTTGGGAGTGATGGAAAGCGGCCTCCCGCTCAGTGAGAGGACGTCTAAGGACGGGTGCTGTCCCTCATGGCCGTCACGAGCCACCTACAGCCACTGAGTATGTAAACCGGGGCCAGTCCAACCTGAAATGTGCCATAACGTGTCAACCACACAGCACACCTCTTAGGCTTCTTACCAAAAAAGTCATTAATAAGTTTTGTATTGCTGAATATGTTATGAAACATCCTGAGTTAAAGAAAATATTAAAATTGGCCGGGCGCAGTGGCTCACGCCTGTAATCCCAGCACTTTGGGAGGCCGAGGCAGGCGGATCATGAGGTCAGGAGATCGAGACCATCCTGCTAATACAAAAAATTAGCCGGGCGTGATAGCGGGCACCTGTAGTCCCAGCTACTTGGGAGGCTGAGGCAGGAGAATTGCTTGAACCCAGGAGGTGGGGCTTGCAGCGAGCCAAGATCGTGCCATTGCACTCTAGCCTGGGCGACAGAGCGAGACTCCCCCAAAAAAGAGAAAATATTAAAATTAATGTCACTTGTTTTATTTTCATTTTTTGAGACGAGTCTTGCTCTGTGCTCCAGGCTGGAGTGCAGTGGATTGTAGCTCATTGCAACCTGCATCTCCTGGGCTCAAGCCATCTCCTGCCTCAGCCTCCTGAGTAGCTGGGATGATAAGCGTGCACCACCACACCCGGCTAATTTTTGTATTTTTAGTAGAATACAAAAATTACACCATGTTAGTAGATTACACCATTTTAGTAGAATACAAAAAATACACCATGTTAGCCAGGCTGGTCTCAAATTCCTGGGCTTAAGTGAACCCCCCACCTTAGCCTCCCACAGGGCTGGCTGTCACTTGTTTTTAAGTCGTGAAATGTGCTCCTGGGAAGCTAAACTTAATACAGGATTGGTTCACAGGACACCACCTTCCTGTGGGTAGGGCTGCCTCATACCTGGAGCACTTGCCTCCACCTGGCGCTCTGTGAAAGGGGAGGGAGACTCTGTGGCTGCCAGATGAGGTGGCCCCTCTCCGTCTGTCCCCAGGCTGGATCACCACCACTTTCTCCCTTGCCAGGAGTAGATGAGTTTTCTGTGGCTGGGGGGAAGGGAGGTGCCTCTTGGTTCAGGAGATTGTCACCTCCTGGACACCACGTAGCTTGTGGAAAGTACTTTCTTAGGGTGTGCACGGTGATGAAGGCATAGCGTCCTGTGTTAGAGGCTTCCTTCCTCCAGACTGTCCGTGGCAGAAGTGCAGTCAGCCACCCGCTGCCCAGCTGACCTCCACAGCCTTGATGAGTTTGAGCCAGAAGTATGGGGCATTTGCGGGGTCCTCCACAAGTACAAACAGGGTTCTGTCCCTTTTCAGGGGTCCCAGAGGAAAAGCGCTCCCGTAGCCTCTGAGCAGGGCAGCTGCCACGTTCTGTTTGCTCCTGAGCTTGTCTAGGTGAACAGATTTCAGGTGAAGGGAAGAAACGGGATGAAATGACCAGTGGGACAGCCTGCTTCCCGGCTTCCTGCAGCAGCGTGTGGGCGAGGCTGAAGGGCAGTTTCAGATTGTCACCCTCATCTGTGTCCACGCAAGTCCAATGTGTGAGAAGGTAGCAATGTTTGCTTGAGTTAAAGGCTTGTCATTTGTAAACAGTACTCATCAGCCGAAGCCTTCTTCCACGACAGCTTAGGCTGAGTTGCATTCCCAGAGCTGAAAATGTGCACCTTTGGGGTTGCACTGTCGCCATCTTAATGTTCTTCTTCATAAACGAACGCCATGCCTTGATGTAATTTAACTGCCGCCCAATAGTAAATGCAAAGAAATGGAAGTACTCTTTGCTGTGTGGGAAGTTAAACCCTCTTAGGTTTACCTAAGCTCACGCCTGTCTTGCTAAATCTGGGTGAGATTCCCCCTCCCCAGTGAGCCTCTCAGCAGGAGTTGCCCTGAAGAGCCAGAAGCACCCCGCCCATTCTTCCAGCTGGCCCTGGTGGGTTGGCCCCCACATCCGTTCTCCACACCCAGCCGCAGCCTCACGGCAAGACTCCTTTGTTCTGGGGCTCCCCCCACCTCGGCCTGGGCCCTCCTGTCTCTACCTGTGGGGCCTACACATGTGGACAGCTGCAGCCAGAGGGTGCCATGGTCGCACCACCCAACAAAGCAAGAACCCCCCCCAGCAGAGAATGCCCTTTCAAATGTGTCCCTGAACTCTATCCTTGAAGGCAACCCCTGGCTCCAAGGGACTGGGTGTGCAGTCCAGAACTGTGGGGCCCTGGGCTCAACCCTGGCTGAAGGCGCTGAACACCTCCCACGAGACACCTGTACCTTTGGGTCAGTGAAACTCCGAAGAACCTGTCCTCAGGTGCCGAGAAACCACTGTCTCCCCCAGGGGCAAGGCCAGCCCTGCCTGCCCTTCTCTTGGACAGTGTTGAGACCACAATATTGCACCCAGCAGGGTTCCAATTCTCTAGGAATTGAACGCAGTGATATGGATAGGAATTAAATAGATGAAGTGGAGGGTTTGCTCCCACACTGGCTTCCACACCAACAGCACCAGTTTTGACCACATGGAGCTGCTGGCAGAGGGCGAGCATGGTGGCTGTCGCCTGTCCGGTGTTTTGCTGGATTAATGTAGACTGCTTTGTTTGCAGGGCTCATTGTCATCCCCAAGCCAGGCCAGTTCTCCAGGTGGAACTGTAGTGTAGCGACCCCACTGCTGCGCGCACAGCCTCCCGGGACTTGGACTCGAGGGAGTGACGAGGAGGAGCCCCAGCTGCGCCTGAGCCGTGCCAGCCGGCAGACCTCAGGCGGTGGACGTCGACGAGGGCCGTGTGGACGGCGAACGGCTCACTCTGCGGCATCGTGCTCCCACTGCTCACCCAAAGAAATTGTTTCCATTTTAAATCGGTCTTTTGGGGCTGCAGTAAAAAATAAGAAATTGAGTTTTCTTACTTTTTACTCTAAAATTCAATGTAATTAAATCTCATATATATATAATATATACATATATACATAGTGTAAAATAGAATGTTTCTTGGACAAGAAATCCCCTGAAATTCAACTGTTATAAATAGTGCTTTCCTGTTTTTGCACTGATTTTTCTATACCTTAGGTGGTCAGAAGACAACCTTGAATGCACTCATAGAGAAAATTGTTACTTTCTGACTTAATGTAATTCAGGAAGGCAGATGCTGCAATCACAGATCTAAAAAAATTGTTTGCACTTAAAAATAGTTGAATGCTGGTGGAGTTACTTTGCAGATGGGTACAAAGGACTCACGGCCCTCTGAGGTGCGGTGTGAAGATGCCCTTTTTACCTGTCGATGTTTAATACTGTTATTTCCCAATGCAATCAACTCTGTATTATATGTATAAATAATGTAATTCTGCAATTGGGGAAAATAGTTACTTCACTAGTAATTTTCATCATTTAAGAGTGATATTTCTAATTCACAAAAAAATTAATATTAAAACTATCTTGAATATACCGCTTGTTTATCTTCTGTTAAATTGGCTTAGTCTTTCCTGTACATTTTGGTTGAACTGGTTGGTATGGAATTGTTTTGTCTTTTTCACCCCATGTTACTAGAAGCCCCGTCAGTCACACTTGCGACGGGATGTTCAAGAACACGGCTCAGGAGGGCGTGGGCTCCGTGGCCGCCTCGCAGCCTCACCTGTCTGTGGCCACTGCGGGCAGCTGCACGTGTGCACAGGGTTTCAGGATCATGTTTCCTTACAGCTTCGAGTCCTTCTTTTGTCGTTGAAAGCCTGTGACCACACATAACAGTTTCTACAGTGAGTATGAACGTGGGACATGAACTAGCTAATCAAACTGTTTACCTGATTTTTTTTTTTTTTTTTTTAAGAGACAGAGTCTTACTGTCACCCAGGCTGGAGTGCAGTGGCGTGATCTCAACTCACTGCAAGCTCTGCCTCCTAGGTTCATGACATTCTCCTGCCTCAGCCTCCTGAGTATCTGGGACTATGGGCGCCTGCCATCACGCCCAGCTAATTTTTTGTATTTTCAGTAGAGACGGGGTTTCACCGTATTATCCAGGATAGTCTCGATCTCCTGACCTCATGATCCGCCCGCCTCGGCCTCCCAAAGTGCGGGGATTACAGGTGTGAGCCACCCTGCCCGGCCTTACCTGAGATTTTTCTTACTTGGTTGAACCAGCTCATGAGCATCTATGAGCCTAGGGCATCCCACACCTGCTCAACGAGTTACTAGAATTGCAACAGAATGTGCAGCTACCAAACAGAAGAATGTTTATTTTTTTAAAAAATCATATACAACTGGATCCTTTGAAAGCTTTATTTTGTGAGACTTTAAACCATGAAGTGTCTGAAACCTATTTCTGTAATTGATCACATTAAATTGGGGGCATGTCTTTAATTTCGGGCTTTTGAGGGGAGGTATGCTACATTTTCACCATTTGTATGAATGCAGCCACAGAAAACTTCACATCATCTGAGCCCTCAGTTTAGTTTTCTTCAGGGGAGAGATTAGTTACGGCTTGAGTTCTCAGCCTGCCCCACTCAGAGGCCCCAGCAGGGCCTCTGGATCAGGGGGCCATGAACTATGGTGTGAGTCTTCTAGAAAGAGAAATACAAGACACTAAGACTTGCTGTTCTAAATGAAAGAATCAGAATGGATAAATTAGACACATGCAGAGTGACCTCTGTATTAAAGTATTAGCACATTTTAGGTACTTTGGTATTTCTGTCATCTTAAAGTACTGATTGCTAGGTGCTGTCAGTTACACAGGAAGCCAAACCCAGGAGGGTCCAAAACAGCTACAGTGAACCGCGGGTGTATTTGGAAGTCAGAAGGAACTACTTTTGAAAATAAGTCTAAAATTCTTTTCTGTTTAAGACAGAATCTCACCTATCATCCAGGCTGGAATGAAGTGGTGCGATCATAGCTCATTGCAGCCCCAACCTCCTGGGTTCAAGTGATCCTCCCACCTCAGCCTCCCGAGTAGCTGGGATCACGCATGTGTGCCACCACACCTGAGTAACTTTTTGGTATTTTGTAGAGATAGGGTCTCCTTATGTTGCCTAGGCTGGTCTCAAACTCCTGGGCTCAAGCGATCCTCCTGCCTCAGCCTCCCAAGATGCTAGGATTATAGGTATGAGCCACTGCACCTGGCCAAGTCTAGAATTCTTAATCTGGCAATCTTCCTGGTCATCTCCTTATTCTGTTTCCTGTTTGTGGAAAGTGGCAGGTGGAAATTTAATACCAGGACAATAATTACGTAAAGACTTGAGCAGTTTGGTCAGATGACCCAGCTATGTCCAAAACTTTTGCTGGCCCTGAGATGGTATCACTCGAGATGGTTAGTCCTAGCTCTGCCTCAGCCCAGTCTGTCACCCTTCGCTGGTTCTGGAGTGCACTTTGCATTTGGCCATCACAGTACTAACGCTGTCAGATATGCCCCAGTTTACTCTAGATGCATCTGTGCCAGGAATAAATCTTTATTTTTATGGCGCTGTTCCTAAGACTGCTCTGTAGCCAAGTCGGCCAAGATGACTTCCAAACTCTAACTGCCTCATAACTGTCCCCACCACTGTCACCATGGACTCAAGCATTCAGCAGGCCCTGGGCAGATGGCAGTGAGGCAGCATCAAGGCTGGTCATGCCCTCACTCAGACGCCCTGGAAAGACGAGCTTCCCTGGGACGATTTGGGTTTTTCTCACTTGCCTTGAACTTCCTTACACTTCCGGCGTTGAAGAATGCACGCTCCTCACGGGATTAGGCCCAGAGAAAGCCAGGAAGAGGTCGGCCATGCCAGGGGTGGGTCTAGCTGGACTCTAGCCGCCTCGTGGCAGGCTGGCTGCACCACAGGTGTGGGGGCAGCAGAGTAGGAGACGGGAGGTCACGGTCACACTGCTGTTGCCTGTCACACGAAGGCATGCACATCTGAGTGCCAGACGGAGATGGCTGACGGAGATGGCTGCGTACTGCTTCTCCCCGCAAGGCCCGCCCCACCAGTGTGGAGTGGCTCCCCTGTGCTTCTGCCTGGTGTCTTCTTTAAGGTCAGGAGGGTGAGGTGGGTGGGCGAGGGTAGGCTCGCACAAGAAGGGCGACAGTGCAGCGGGGCAGCACGCAGGTGCTTAGCAGAGGATTGCGGGATGAACGTGTTTGAATGGGGAGGAGGACGGCTGAGGCCTCATCCTTGCTTCCGTTCTGGGTTCTGTGGGGATAATTCAAGCGCTTCAGTTGCATTGCACAGAAGAATGGAAATAATCCGGCCAGCTTTCCAGTTGGGGCGGCAGAGGCGGCAGCAGGGTGAGGTGGCCTCCTATGGGCTGAGCCAGCCTGGCCCCTCTGCCCTCAGCCCTGGCCCCCATCACAGGGCCCAGACAGACACAGGGAACCACACACAGCTAAGGCAGCCTGGGGATCCTGGCGCCTGCTGCCGAGAGCAGGCAGGTGCGAGGGCCAAGTGCAGGGCAGGAAGTCCAAGGGTGGCTGGCAGGATTTCCCTTTTCTCCAAATCTGCAGGAAATCATCACCCTTGGAATCTCCACCCTTGGACTTGGGAAGCCGATGTGGGAACCCTGCTGTGCGCCACAGACCCCCATCACTCCTCCATGGAGGGGGCCTGTGGAGCTGGGCTCTGGTCCCCTGCTCACCTCCATCCTGGAGGCCCAGCTGCCCTGGGCCCTGGCGTGCCGGGGGCTCTACATTGCTTCAGAGCGTTTATGTCCAAGTCCAACAAAACCAGGAGGGCCTCAAGCGGCGGGCCTTGGGATGGTCCTCCTCTTGCTTTAGGGACTTTCTTGCCTTCAGAGAGCCCCCAGCCGTGCTGCCCCCACCACGAGGAGGGTGACAGAAGTCAGGGCAGCTGATGTCCGGGGCACCAGCATCTGCAGACCACACTTGCTTTCTCAAAAAGGCCTGCAGAAGAACTGTCAAGACTTTCCCTTCATATTTTTAGGTGTAAAGAGAAGAACACGTTTCCCAAGTACACAAACACTTAATCCGTTTACATGCCCAACACTTAAGCCAGGCCCGGGGACAGGGCGCGCCCCTCCTAGCCACCACTCCCCTACCCACAGGTCCCTCTCTTGTGACCTGTGCGCCCCACCCCCACCCCTACACCTCCCCATCCTTCTGTCCCCCAGCCCTCCCTGCTGCTGGGCTCTGCCCACGGCCCTGGTGTCCGACTCCCCTGGGACTCCCAGGCCCTCTGTAGAGGCAGAACGGTGCCACCCCCCTGCTCAGACACCTCCCCTACAGCAAGGGCAGCCCTGAAGGCTGCACCAGGGTCTCAAATGGGTTTAAAAGGAGCCCAGGGAGAGGCTTGCTCTGAACATTATGGCAAGCCTCACTTCCGGGCTGTAATCTGCCCTTCTTCTTGGGCTCCTTTGACCCCCATGTGGCACAGACCGGGCACCTGTACCTATGGACTCGCTGCCCCATGCTCCCAGCCCTTTCCTCCTCCTCCAGCCTGCCCTCCCTCCGTATGGCCCAGAGTCCACTGTCGTGTCAGATGGCCTGGGGCTGGGGCCAGAGCCACTGGAGAGCACATGAAGGAAGGGTGTCACAGATTTGTCTCAACACAGGAACAAGGAGGCCTAAACACTAGCCCGAGAAATTTAGCTTTTTTCAAAAATATCTCATAAGTTTGGGAAGATGACAAAAAAAAGGAGGACCCAATTACTAAGTTACTTTCCAAGATAAACAAGGACTTACTAGGACTTTTCTTGTGCCCAGCAGCCCGGCCAGTGCCAGTTTCTTTGCAATGTTCCCATCCCATCCCCACGGGGAAGCAGGTTTCTTTTTCTAGGACACAAGGTACCCAACTTATTGTTGGCACTCGGCAAATAGCTCAAAGCACCCACTGGCAGGCCTGGGGCAGGGCTCCATACTCCCCAGAGACAGGTGGGCACCAGGAGCTAAAATGACAACGTGGTCACCTTGAAGCCTGTGCTCAGAAGAGACCCTGCAGGCCTGCCCTGTGCCCCGTACCACCTTGCCAGGCTGGTCGCTGAGGAGCACACAGGGCTCCAAGGACATGCCTGTGTGTGCTCCTTCCTGAGTGGTTCTTCAAATGAAAATTAAGCCACACCAGGCCGGGCGCAGTGGCTCACGCCTGTAATCCCAGCACTTTGGGAGGCCGAGGCAGGAGGATCACCTGAAGTCAGGAGTTTGAGACCAGCCTGACCAACATGGAGAAACCCCATCTCTAGTAAAAATACAAAAAATCAGCCGGGCGTGGTGGCGGGCGCCTGTAATCCCAGCTACTCTGGAGGCTGAGGCAGGAGAATCCCTTGAACCCGGGAGGTGGAGGTTGCAGTGAGCCAAGATCGCACCACTGCACTCCAACCTGGGGAACCAGTGAAACTCCGCCTCAAAAAAAAAAAAAAAAAAAAAAATTTAAGCTACATCAAAGCCTTCCCAACAAAATCAATTCCCCTCATGTGCCCACTAAAGCTAAAATAAAGGAATGGCTGGTAAGGACACATGTTGGACTCGGAGAATATTAAAATGCAATACTGTAACGACAGCTTATTCTTTAATAAAAGTCGGGGTGTCCAGTAGCGTCACTGGTAAGAGGTGGTGCGCTCCACGACTGACCAGCAGCGCCAGAAAAGCGCTGGGAGGGGACACGCAGAGCCCACCTTCCAACCACGCCCAACTGATCACAGAAATGCCTGCTTGTTTTGATTCATATACAAAGTTACAAAATATTCCCTGCCCCAAATTCTTACGAAAATGAAAGAAAACCCTAGAATGTGGTTTTACAAATATATTAGCCCAGAACATCCTGGGCAGCTGCGCGGGCCGCGGGTGCGGCGGGGCGCAGGGCAGCACCCAGAGCCCCAGCCAGTGCGAAACGGACGCAGGTGCGTCCCCAGCCCTCCGTGGCGTCTCAGCGGCAGATCGCCCAGGCCGGGCCCGATCGGGCCTGGTGTTGCCTCCGGAAGTCGAGACGACTGTTGCTGCTCAGTATACTCAGTATCTTCCGCCTTTCCGCACTATGGTGGGCAGGCGACACTGCTGCGGGGCAGGCTTAAGGTCCTTCCGCGGATCTGTCTGTCAAAGAAAAATTACAGACAAGAAATTCAGTGGCGGCCTGGGCAGGGCGGGAGAGCAGAGCCGCCGGAGAAGCTGGCTCCGTGCTACCTTCTTGGTCGCAGGGATGCACTTCAAGGGTCTCAGCACCGGCGCTCTTCCATTTGTCCCAGATTCAAGCGCGGACTGCAGCGTGGGGCTGGAGTAAGACGACAGTTTGGCCACTCCCGAAAGCTTTAGTTTGGGCAGTTCCATGACGTAGGCCGGTCCTTGTCTCTTGGGATGGTCCTCCTCTTGCTTTAGGGACTGTTTCTTGAAACAGAACAGAGGCCAGTTGGACATAAAATGCTTTTCCCTTTATGGAAATTAGGAAAAATGAAAGAGGCTCTTTTGTGCTGCTTTTGGCTAATACAATTTCTTGACCATGAGATGTGACTGGGACACATTCACCAGGTCCCAGACACCCCAAGGGAGTGGCTGCTCACGAGAGTCCCACGGCGGAGGCCAAACCTTCAGGGGGAACCTGAAGCACGCAGACTGCGAGCTGAGGAGTGTGGGTGGCAAAGGGCTGGCGGGCAGTGGTGCCCACGCCTCCGGCCTCCTACTCTAGCTCCAAGGCCTCATGCTCTGACCTGCCTGCTGCCTGCTTTTGGGGAGCTTGTAAGCTAAGGATGGTTTTACATTTGGGTTTCTTTGTTTTTTGTTTGTTTTTTGAGACAGGGTGTTGCTCTGTAGCCCAGACTGGAGTGCAGTGGTACAATCTTGGCTCACTGTAGCCTCAGCTTCCTAGGCTCAGGCGATCCTCCTGCCTCAGCCTCCCAAGCAGCTGGGACTAAAGGCACGCACCACCACACCCAGCTGATTTTTAAAACAGATGGGGTGGTGGGGGAGTAGTCTTGCCTACGTTGCCCAAGCTGGTCTCAAACTCCTGGCCTAAGTGACCCTACTTTGGCCTCCCTAAGCACTGAGTTTATAGGTGTGAGCCACCACACCCACCCAGTTTTTATATTTTTTAATAATTGAAAAAAAAAAGTTTCATGGCATATGAAAATGATGTGAAATTCAAATTCTAGTGTCCCCAGTTCTACTGGAACGCAGCGCCCGATGTGGTTCCTGTGTTGCCTCCAGCTGCTTTCACACTGCAGCAAAGTGGGGAGTGTAACCAGCACCCCACGGCCACGGGGCCTAAAATATTTCCTGTCGGGCCCTTAGAGAAAAGCATGCCGACCTCGGATGTGACTGAGGGTGGGGACTTGGGTGAATGTGGCCTGCAGTGACATCAACGGTTTGAAGCAGACCCTCTGTCCAGGAGGGAGCAGAGGCAGAGCAGGGACAGTAGTGAGAAGGCCATCTGTGGTGACTTAGGCAAGGTGAGGAGGATGTAGGAGGCAAGAAGGCGAAGCCCCTGTGAGATGAAGGAAGGGTCCACGGGGGGCCTGGGCAGTCGGCGGAGTTGCCTGCCCCGGAGGGAAGGCCATGGGAAGCTACAGGGAAAAAAGCACATTTGGGGGAAAGATCAGGAGAAGGGGTTTCAGCACATTTGTCTTTTGGACATTCAAGTGGAGCTGTCAAACCGGGGGCCAACGGGACACAGGAGCTTGGCTTTCTGGAGAGCAGTCTGACTGCAGCTCTGGGTTCCCAGCTCCCAAGCGGGCAGGGAGCACTCAGTAAAGGCTGGGAGGAGCGAGTGACGTAGGGACGACCGAACAGATGAATGACGGAAGGACACACTGTCACACTGTTGGGGTGCCAGCCCAGAACTGGGAGACTGGTGCAATCCTGCCAGCAGGTGCCACAGGGCTGCACCGGGCTAGGATGCCACATGGTAGGTGGGAAGGTGAAGGCACTGAGGAGCAAAGCTGGCATTTCTCAACCCAAAATGTGCACAACCTCCGCTGATGGGACGAAGTGCTCATCTGGGGCCAGAGACAGCGTGGCCTGCCTAGGACTTGAGACCTGTCATCGGCTGGGTCGGTGACTCGGGCCTGAGGCCTGTCACCAGCTGGGTGGGTGACTCGGACCAGCATTGCATCTTCTCGGCGCCTCCCTCCAGGGCCGTTCTGAGGGACGATGTCTCCACAGAGCTTGGCATAGAACCTAGCACCTGCATGTGGCCATCAGGACAGACACAAAAGTTCATGCAAAGGTCCCCTCTCTGGGCCTGCTCACATGGGATATTCGTCATTAATTCTTAGCTACTGGGGCAGAAAGGGCTTGAGCAAATAGAACTGGGGTCCCTGACATCCCAACATATGCAGCCATCAATTCGCATGCTGTTCAGGCCTCGACTGACAACATGGTCTGCCACAGCCTCCACAGGTGGCGTCCTCCTCAGAGACACAGGCCACCTGAGGGCATCCAGTCCCCGCTGAGCTGGGTGGTCTCCAGCTCCGATTTCGCTTAGTACCTGCTTTCTGCCCTCCTTTGAAATCTGGCAGCTGGTAGTGAGTGGTTCCGGTGCCACAGGGTGCTCCGGAAAGCAAGCTTTTCTGTGGCTGCCCAGAGCTCGCTTCTCTGTTTTCCTACGGGGAAGGAGAAGAGAACGGAGCAGCTCCACTGAGAGCCCGCAGAGCACACGGCCTGTTGGCTTCTTTGCCTCCAATTTGTCTACTGTGTGAGTTGCCAATAGCTCTTCTTTTCTGCATAAGCTGTAATCAGGGGGCTTTTTTTTTTTTTCTTTTCTGGGCCAGGAACAGAGCTGGCTCCATGAACCAGAGGCACTGCCTACCCAGGGACTCACGGTTTGGGATCAAACTGTCACCTCCACAGTTACGCATACAGGAGTGTCCAGAGGTGCGGAATTAGATGGCCTCAGGGCAGACAAGTCTTAGATTCACATTCAGCAGGTACTTCCAGTGCCAGGTGACATCCAAAGTGCTCTAACATCTCAGAATGCGTCCTGTTCACACCATTTACAAGGGCTACACACCAGGCTCTTCTAGAAGGCTTACTACCTGTAGCCTCTGCATCAACCACAAAGTGGGTAGCCAGCCCCTCTTTCTCCTGCCATGGAGCTGCTAACAGCCTCATTTTGGGGAGGATACATCAGAACACAGCACGGTGGGGGCCCCAAGAGGCCCTGACCACTCTTCAGGATGGAGAGCGTGATTCCCAAGAACCAGGGACCCTCCAGAGGGCAGTCCCTTGCCCCACTGTGTGCCATGGGTCTCATTTGCCAGGTCCTGCATCCGTCCCACAGAACCCATGAGGGCGCCTACCTCTGTTCTTGGAAGTAGGGGTGCTGCAGGGCCTGGTGGGCGGCGATTCTCTCATCGGGATCATAGGCCACCATTGCGTGCAGGAGGGAGAGGCATTGTGGGGACAAATTGGTTGTCAGTAGAGGTATTCCTGATCCCCTTTTAAAAGGAAAATCAAAATTCATAGCTCTCGACCTGTATTAAAAGCCCAATGATAATAAATGGTCACGCTGTCACTGAGTGCACCGGCGGTCCACTGTTACGACTAAGGGCCCTGCATGGTGCAGAGTCTACACCTGCCCCAGCCCACAGAACGTGCAGCACCAAGAGGGACCCCTGATGTAAATGATGGGCTCTGTGCAGTAATGAGATATCCGTGATTCATCGACCATAACTAACACACCACTCGAGGGGGTGCTGACCACCGGGGAGGCTGTGTGCCCGTGGGCACAGGGCTCTATGGAAACCTAAAACTGCTCTTTAAAAAAATCTATTAAAATAGTCTATGGTAAAGGGGGGGATCTGTTATGCTATAAATGTAAGAAAACTACCTTTCCTATAAAAGATTAATATTACCTTCCCGCATGAGAAGAATGAAATAAACTTTAACAAAAAAAGAAGAGTCCAAAATTGTTGCCACCTTCTCCCTCCCTGGGATCTGGGGGCTGCTAGGTGCTACTCGCCCCTTCAGCCCACAGGCCCTCCCTGGGGAGTCCCGACTCCCCAGCCTCAGCTTCATCAGAATGACCCCTGAGAGTCCCGGAACACCTCTTCCAGGTGTCGGTCCCGCCAGTAGGGCCATGGAGGGCTGCAGAAAGCCCTCACCACCTATGGTCTGTGCTTGGGGAACATTTCCACCCAAAGGCTTCTAAGTCCTGTTTAAATTACTCAGGCAACAGAGCCTGACTCTCCGGCCCTCAGAAAGCCTGTGACAAATCTTTCTGTGATACTCAAGGAAGAGCTCACCTTTGAGACCCCTTAAAGTGATGGGCTCTGTCTGAGCAGCCACTCACTGGCCCTCAAGTGAACTTGGAGCCCTGAGAGTGAGGGGTTTGAGGGAGGCACAGGGAGGGGCTTGCCCTGCCACAGGTCCTGGCAGGGGAGTGAGTCCACGTCCACTCTCAGAGCACAATACTTACTGTTTGAACTTGGTGAGGGTCTTCTGAGCGGGTGTGCCGATGACATCGTGGATTTTTGAGATTTGGTCCAGTTCATTTACTCCAGGGAAGAGGGGCTGCAGACTGGAAGGGCACAAGGGGCACTGTGGTCAGTGTTAGGGACAAACTACCCCAAAAAAGCCTCTTGGTGCTGCCCACCCCTCCCCCTAATGCTCTGCAACCCTTCTCCGTGCCGTCTACCCTTCCCCCAAGCCTCTTTATATTTCTAAGCTCTTATCTAGGTGCCACTTCGGAGCCAGCAGACTTCATTCATCAGACCTTGCTGCGATAAGCAAACCCCAATTACAAACCATCTGGACCGCATAGGGGGAGGTTGTGGGAAGCATAAACAAACTTTACCTACACCCTCCTGTAAGTTCTTGCTCTTCATCTAGTCGCTACCATAAACATCACAAGGTGATATGTGGCAAAATTAACCAGCAAACAATCCTGGGATATCCATACCGAAGAATTCCCTCAAACTCCCCTCCCCAATATAAACCCCTCATTCTCTAAGCTTGGGGCTACTTCCTCTGACTGTTAAGGGGGCAGCAGCAGGTTAATAAAAACTTGCTTGCCTGACTTTGGGTCAATTTTTCCTTTCTCTTGGCTGACCTTACTTTCTGGTGCCAAAACCCGGAAAGGGGGATAGACTCTGGCCAGGACTCACTCACTATCAATCTCTCTCTCTCTTTCTCTCTCTCTGCCTCCCTCCCCTATCACCCCTCTCCTGGCCAATCTTCCCTTCCCTGAACCTGCCAAAGACCCAGAGAATCTCCTAGACTCTCCCATTGCTGGTGACTTCATCCACCATCAAAGCCTCTGCCAGGGTGAGTAAAAAGAGACTGTTGCCATTCCCTGGAACTCTTTACCATCCATCTCTCCGTTTCCGAAAGACCTTGGCTGGGCCAAGGGCTTCCTCCACCCTCCGGGCCTCTGGTTCCTCCATTTCAGGGACGCCTAACACGGCGGTTACCTCCTCTATTCCGGACAAGTTCCACGGGAAAGGGGACGTCACCGGCAGTCTCTTCTTCCTCTACCCCTCTCCCTTCACTCCCATTCACTATGGGAGCCTCTCAGTCTATTCCTCCTAAAACCACCCCCCTTGGGTGCCTCCTACACAATCTCAGTACTCTTGGCCTCTGTTCAGAAATCTGCCCTAAAAGGCTTATCTTTTACTGTAACGCCGCGTGGCCTCAATACAAATTAGACCATGGCTCCCAATGGCCTGAAAATGGCGCTTTCAATTCCAACATGCTCAGGGACTTAGACAACTTTTGCCAGCGCTGTGGGAAGTGGTCTGAGATTCCTTACGTTCAGGCTTTCTTTACCGTCCGTAGTTGTCCCTCCCTCCGCCAGTCCTGCTGTACCTTCCAAATTCTCCTCGCCTGCTCCAAACCCGACTGGCCTCCTGCTCCCCTCATCTCAATAGCCCCAGCCGACGATTTCTTCCTTCTTTGATCCCGCTGATTTCTCCCCTCCTCGACAACATCCTAATCAGCCGACGACTTCTTCCTTCTTTGATCCCGCTGATTTCTCCCCTCCTCGACAACATCCTAATCCTCCACCAGAACAGCATGACCCCCCACCGTACGCCTCCGGCTCTACCTCTCTCTCCCTCTCTCCAACCACCCCGCCTCCAACTCTGAGTCCTCCCCATCGCCACCGCGTACTCGTTCTCGAGCCCACCACACCCAGCAGCCTGCTCCCTTGCTGCTTCTCTGGGAAGTGTCAGGGGCCGAAGGGATCGTCTGCGTCCACATCCCCTTTTCCCTCTCCGATCTCTCCCAAACTGAGAAACGTCTCGGGTCCTTCTCCGATCCCAACACTTATATCAAAGAATTTAAATATCTCACCCAGTCTTATGAACTTACTTGGCATGATCTCTATATTATTTTGTCTTCTACCCTCCTTCCGGAAGAAAAGGAAAGAGTGTGGCTTGCAGCCCAGGCCCGTGCCGATGACCTCCATCGGCAAGATTCTACTAGGCCAGTAGGGGGCGCTGCCGTTTCCCCAGAAGAGCCTACCTGGAATTATCAACCCACAGAATCCGGCCAGGCCTCCTGTAATCATATGACTACTTGCCTCATTGCAGGCCTTAACAAAACTGGCCATAAGGCTGTAAATTTCGAAAAACTCAAAGGAACCTCCCAAAAGGCCAACGAAAACCCTGCCCAATTCCTTTCTTGCCTTACAGAGACTCCAAAAATATACCTGCGACGATCCCGCCTCCTGAGAAGTAGTGAACTATTATTGTTCTTAACACCCATTTTATTTCCCAAACTGCCCCCGACATCTGGCGCAAACTTAAAAAGGCTGAAGATGCCCCTCAGACCCCACAACGAGACCTCCTTAACCTGGCTCTCAAAGTCTTTAATAACAGGGATGAGCAAAATAAACTAGATAAAGCCCAAAGAAATCGTGCTAAATACCAGCTTCTAGCAGCAGCTATACCAGCTTCTAGCAGCAGCTATACGTCAACTCAGCCATATTACCCAAGGGCACGAAAGACCCGATAGCAGCAACCCTCCAGGCCTTGTTTTAAGGGCAGCAAAGAAGGCCATTGGGCACGGGCATGTCCTAACCCTCGAGTGCCAAAGAGCCCTTGCCCAGTCAGCCAGCAGACAGGCCACTGGAAGTCTGACTGTCCTCTCAGCAAACGGACAGACAAGCCTGCTCCTCAGAGCCACCACCCCTTTAACATGACAAAATGTGAAGAATCGCTTGCATTCCTGCAGCTACGGGCCAGGGCCCCCGGCCCCATCTGCCATCACTGCATCAGAGCCCAGGGTAACTCTGCAAGTAGCAGGTAAGCTGATCTCTTTTTTAATTGATAGCAGGGCCACCTACTCCGCTTTGCCTGAATTTTCAGGACCCACTCATCCCTCTCAGGTCTCAGTCATGGGGGACGATGGCATCCTGCATCCATGCGCCATCAGACCCCTTATTTGCTCTCTGTTTGATACTGTTTTCTCACACTCTTTCCTTACCATGCCTCGTTGCCCTGCCCCCTCCTAGGCCAAATTCAAAACCAAATTCAATTTAGAATTCAAATTCAAATTCAAATTTTGGCCAAATTCAAAGCTTCTATCACCTTTTTCTGCCTCCCTCAACCAGAGTCCCTCTTACTCCTCTCTACTAGTCCAGCCCCTGACCTCTCTCCCCAGTACCCACTTCCCACCTCTCTCATAAACCCAATAGGATGGGACACCACCACCCGTTCTCTAGCTGCTCACCATGACCCCATCAAAATCCAGTTAAAAGACCTCTCTAAATTTCACAACATCCCCCAATACCCCATCTCCCTAACCCACCAAAAAGGCTTACAGCCCATTATAAACAAGCTCTGTTCACGCGGTCTTCTTAGGCCAACACATTCTTCATGTAACACCCCCACCCTTCCGGTTAAAAAATCAGACGGCTCAAACCCACTCCCCCAAGGCCTCCAAGCCATCAATCAGGCTGTCCTTCCTATTCACCCCATAGTTCCTAACCCCTATGTACTTCTCCCTCTCATTCCCTCCAACACCACCCACTACCACTGCTGTTGACCTAAAATATGCCTTTTTTACTATTCCCCTGCACCCTGATTCCCAAAACCTCTTTGCTTTCACCTGGACCGACCCTGACACTCTCCAGTCACAACAACTCACGTAGACTGTCCTCCCTCAAGGCTTCAGAGATAGCCCTCATTTCTTCGGACAAGCTTCAGCTCGAGATCTCACCTCCTTAAACCTTTCCCCTAAGCCGTCTCCTTCAATACGTGGACAATCTTCTCCTTTGCAGCCCTCTCTAGAAGACTCTCAAACCCACACAGTCACTCTCTTAAACTTTCTCTCCACCAAAGGGTATAGAGTCTCCCTGTTCAAAGCTCCAGTTTCCACCTCCATAGTAACTTACCTACGAGTTCAATTTTCCCCTGGGGCCCAGGCTATGACCCCCGCCCGAGCAGCACTAACAGATAATCTGCCCGCACCCTCCTCCAAAAGCAAAGTCCTTTCCTTCCTAGAACTAGCAAGCTTTTTAAGAATATGGATTCCCAACTTTGCCCTCCTAGCTCACCCGCTCTATGAAGCAGCCAAAGGCCCTCTCAATGAGCCTCTAAATCCCTCGCATAACACACTCCCCAGCTTCTGCAAACTTCAAACTGCTCTTGTCACTGCTCCAGCTCTGTCCCTACCTGGTGTCTCCCAACCTTTCACTCTCTATACTGCCGAGAGCCCGAGGAACAGCCCTCGGTGTCTTAGGGCAACAGAAGGGAGACCGTCCCTCCTTTGCCCCTGTAGCCTACCTCTCTAAACAATTAGACAACACAGCCAGAGGATGGCCAACCTGTCTTAGAGCGCTAGCAGCAGCAGCTGCTTTAGCCCTAGAAAGCAGGAAACTAACATTCAGTCAAAATACCACCATCTACAGTCCTCATAATCTACAGGATCTCCTCTCCTCCCGAGCATTAGGCTCCCTTCCTCCTTCCCGGATTTGATTACTCCATGCCCTCTTTATCAAAAATCCCAAATTCAGTCTTGCCAAAAGTTCTCCCCTTAACCCAGCATCCTTCCTCCCTGTATATTCTCCTCCTACTCATTCTTGCACTGACATCCTAGATCACCTGCAGCCACACTTTCCTAACATTTCCTCCAAGCCTCTCACCAACCCCGATGACCAACTATTTATAGATGGCTCCTCCTCCGGGCCCACCGGCTCCTCCAAAATTGCTGGGTATGCAGTTGTTTCCCTTGACCGAGTAATTGAAGCTAAGCCCCTACCTCCAGGAACCTCCTCTCAAAAAGCAGAACTCATAGCTCTCACCAGAGCCCTAACCCTTTCCAAAAGCAAATGAGTCAACATTTACACAGACTCCAAATAAGCATATCACATTCTTCATTCCCGTGCCGCCATCTGCCAAGAGAGGGGATTCCTTACTGCCAAAGGGACCCCTATCACTAACAGCCCCTTTATTTACCAACTCCTTCAGGCTGTATATCTCCCAACTGAGGCAGGAGTTATACACTGTTGGGGACATCAAACAGGAACAGATAAAATCTCGAGGCAACAGAAAGCCCGATGAGGCAGCAAAAGAAGCCTCCCTTTCTTCCGCTTCTGCCTCCCTCTTCCTCATTACCCGTGCAGTCCAACCTCAAGACTTCCGCACTGAAATAGCCTCATTACTACAACAAGGAGCCTTCCTCCAGGGAGACTGGATAGATAAGGACCAGATGCCAGACCTTCCCCAGGGAAAAACCGACAAGATCCTGACATCTCTCTACCAATCCTTCCATATTGGTGCACGTCCCTCTATCTCCTCCTCCACCCATATTTCTACTCCCCTTACCTATTTACCTCACTAAAAAGCATAACTTCAAACTGTCATATATGCTCTGTCACCTCCTCTCATGGAGCCCCCCATTCCCCATCTATTCCTACACACCAGCTAAGAGGAACACTCCCATCCCAAGGCAAGACTGGCAAATAGACTTCACTCAGATGCCTCCTGTCAAAACAACAAGATTCCTTCTCACTCTTATAGACACCTTCTCTGGGTGGGTGGAGGCATTTCCTACCTCTTCAGAAAAAGCCGCAGTAGTCTCCCAGATCCCTATATGAGAAGTCATCCCTAGGTTGGTCTCCCTCGCTCCATTCAACGAGACAATGGCCCTGGCTTCATTTCCCAAATCACTCAACAGCTCTCCCAGTCCCTCGGTGTCCAGTGGCGCCTCCATAACCCATATTGACCCCAATCATCAGGAAAAGTGGAAAGGGCAAATGGAATCCTTAAAACACAGTTGACCAAACTCACTCTAGAAGTCCAGAGGCCCTGGACTTCCCTCCTACCCATAGCTCTAGCCCACATCAGAGCCAGCCCAAAGGCACCCTCCTTGCTCAGCCCATTTGAATTAACATATGGACGCCCTTTCCTCTTACAAAACAGGCCTCCTTCTGATTCTCGCTTAGGAGAATACCTCCCAACACTCTCCCTCATCTGCCATCTCCTCTGCAAAGAGGCTGACCAGGCCCTCCCAACACCACATAAAGGCCTCACTGACCAGACCCTCCTACCAGGAGAACATGTTTTTCTAAAAACCCTTAACCCGGCCAGGCACAGTGGCTCATGCCTGTAATCCCACCCCAGCCTAGTGAATCACAAGGTCAAAAGATCGAGACCATCTTGGCCAACATGGTGAAACCCCTTCTCTACTGAAAATACAAAAATAAGCCGGGCATGGTGGTGCGCACCTGTAGTCCCAGCTATTCGGGAGGCTGAGACAGGAGAATCACTTGAACCCAGGAGGCGAACGTTGCAGTGAGTTGAGATTGTGCCACTGCGCTCCAGCCTGGCGACAGAGGGGGACTCTGTCCTCAAAACAAAAAACAAAAAACAAAACCCTTAACCCAACCAGCCTTAAACCAAAATGGGAAGGACCTTTCCAGGTCATCCTTACTTGTCGGGCCTCTGAGCCCAAGCCTGCATGTATACATCCAGATGGCCTGAAGCAAGTGAAGAATCACAAAAGAAGTGAAAATGGCTAGTTCCTGCCTTAACTAATGACATTACCTTGGGAAATTCCTTCTCCTGGCTCCGAAACCTCCCCACTGAGCACCTTGTGACCAACCCCCCCTCCCCCCGCCCCTGCCTGCCGGAGAACAACCCCCTTTGACTGTAATTTTCCACTACCTACCCAAATCCTATAAAACAACCCCACCCCTATCTCCCTTCACTGACTCTCTTTTCGGACTCAGCCCGCCTGCACCCAGGTGAAATAAACAGTCTTGTTGCTCACACAAGGCCTGTTTAGTGGTCTCTTCACACGGATGCACGTGACATTTGGTGCTGAAACCTGGGACAGGAGGACCCGTCCTTCGAGAGACCAGTCCCCCGTCCTCACCCTCACTCCATGAGGAGATCCACCTATGACCTCCGGTCCTCAGACCAACCAGCCCAAGGAACATCTCACCAATTTCAAATCGGGTAAGTGGTCTTTTCACTCTCTTCTCCAGCCTCTCTTGCTACCCTTCAGTCTCCCTGTTCTTCCAATTCCAGTTCTTTTTCCTCTCTAGTAGAGACAAAGGAAACACATTTTATCCATGGACCCAAAACTCTGGCACCGGTCACGGACTCGGGAAGACAGTCTTCCCTTGGTGTTTAATCACTGTGGGGACGCCTGCCTGATTATTCACCCACACTCCATTGGTGTCTGATCACTGCGGGGACGCCTGCCTGATTATTCACTCACACTCCGTTGGTGTCTGATCACCGTGGGGACGCCTGCCTGATTATTCACCCACACTCCGTTGGTGTCTGATCACTGCGGGGATGCCTGCCTTGGTCATTCACCCACACTCCATTGGTGTCTGATCACTGCGGGGATGCCTGCCTTGGTCATTCACCCACATTCCCTTGGTGGCAAGTCCACTGCAGGGACTCCTGCTTTGGCTGCTCACCACATCCCCCTTCTCCGAGTCTCTACCCTCTCTTTTCTCTGGGCTTGCCTCCTTCACTATGGGTAACCTTCCACCCTCCATTACCCCTTCTTCTCCCTTGGCCTGTGTTCTCAAAAACTTAAAACCTCTTCAACTCTTGCTGACCTAAAACCTAAGCGTCTTATTTTTTTCTGCAACACCGCTTGGCCCCAATACAAACTCGATAATGGTTCTAAATAGCCAGAAAACGGCACTTTTGATTTCTCGATTTTACAAGACCTGGATGATTTTGTTGAAAAAATGGGCAAAGGGGTCTGAGGTACTTGATGTCCAGGCATTCTTTTACACACTGGTCCCTCCCTAGTCTCTGCTCCCAATGCGACTTGTCCCAAATCTTTCTTCTTTCTCTCCTGTCTGTTTGTTCAGTCTCCACCCCAAGCTCTGAGTCCTTTGAATCCTCCTTTTCTACAGACCCATGTGACCTCTCCCCTCCTCCCCAGGCTGCTCCTCGCCAGGCCGAGCCAGGTCCCAATTCTTCCTCAGCCTCTGCTCCCCCACCCTATAATCCTTTTATCACCTCCTCTCCTCACACATGATCCGGCTTACAGTTTTGTGTGGGGAGACTAGGCCTCCTCCACCTGCCCAACAATTTCCTCTTAAAGAGGCGGCTGGAGCTGAAGACGTAGCCAAGGTTAATGCTCCGCTTTCTTTATCCGACCTCTCCCAAATCAGTTAGCGTTTAGACTCTTTTTCATCAAATATAAAAAAACCCAGTTCATGGCCCGTTTGGCAACAACCCTTAGCTTTACCGCCCTAGACCCAGAGGGGCCAGAAGGCCATCTTACTCTCAATATGCATTTTATTATCCAATCCGCTCCAGACATTAGAAAAAGCTCCAAAAATTAGATTCCGGCCCCCAAACCCCAGAACACCTTGCCTTCAAGGTGTACAATAATACAGTAGAGGCAGCCAAGTAGCAACGTATTTCTGAATTGTAATTCCTTGCCTCCACTGTCAGACAAACCTCAGCCACATCTCCAGGACACAAGAACTTCCAAACGCCCGAACCGCAATGGCCAGGCGTTCCTCCATGACTGCTTCCCCCAGGATCTTACTTCAAGTGCTGGAAATCTGGCCCAGTCTGCAGCCCAGAATTCCTCCTAAGCCATGTCCTATCTGTGCGGGACCCCACTGGAAATCAGACTGTCCAACTCGCCCAGCAGCCACTCCCAGAGTCCCTGGAACTCTGGCCCAAGGCTTTCTGACTGACTCCTTCCTAGATCTTCTCGGCTTTAGTGGCTGAAGACTAATCTGCCTGATCACCTCAGAAGCCTCCTGCACCATCACAGATGCTTTGGGTAACTCTTACAGTGGAAAGTAAGTCCGTTCCTTTCTTAATCAATATGGAGGCTATCCATTCCACATTACCTTCTTTTCAAGGGCCTGTTTCCCTTGCCTCCATAACTGTTGTGGGTATTGACAGCCAGGCTTCTAAACCTTTTAAAACTCCCTAACTCGGGCCTGGCGCGGTGGCTCATGCCTGTAATCTCAGCACTTTGGGAGGCTGAGGTGGGTGGATCACGTGGTCAGGAGCTCGAGACCAGCCTGGCCAACATGGTGAAACCCCATCTCTACTAAAAATACAAAAATTAGCAGGGTGTGGTGGCGAGCACCTGTAATCCCAGCTACTTGGGAGGCTGAGGCAGGAGAATCATTTGAACCTGGGAGGCAGCGGTTGCAGTGAGTTGAGATTGTGCCATTGCACTCCAGCCTGGGCGAAAGGGGGAGACCTTGTCTCCAAAAAAAAAAAAAAAAAAAAAAAAAAAAAAAAAAAAAAAAAAAAAAAAAACCAAAAAAAAACCTCCCCAACTCTGATGCCAACTTAGACAATATTCTTTTATGCACTCCCTTTTGGTTATCCTCATCTGCCCATCTCCCTTATTAGGTCGAGACATTTTAACTAAATTATCTGCTTCCCTGACTATTCCGAGGCTACAGCCACACCTCATTGCCACCCTTTTCCCCAGTTCAAAGCCTCCTTCACATCTTCCCCTGTATCTCCCCACCTTAATCCACAAGTATGGGACACCTCTACTTCCTCCCTGGCAGCCGATCACACACCCCTTATCATCCCATTAAAACCTAATCACCCTTACCCTGCTCAACGCCAGTATCCCATCCCACAGCATGCTTTAAAAGGATTAAAGCCTGTTATCACTTGCCTGCTACAGCATGGCCTTTTAAAGCCTATACACTCTTCTTACAATTCCCCCATTTTACCTGTCCAAAAACCGGACAAGTCTTACAGGTTAGTTCAGGATCTGCACCTTATCAATCAAATTGCCTTGCCTGTTCACCCCGTGGTGCCAAACCCATGTACTCTCCTATCCTTAATACCTCCCTCCACAACCCAGTATTCTGTTCTGGGTCTCAAACGTGCTTTCTTTACTATTCCTTTGCACCCTTCATCCCAGCTTCTCTTTGCTTTCACTTGGACTGACCCTGACACCCATCAGGCTCAGGAAATTACCTGGGCTGTACTGCTGCAAGATTTCACGGACAGCCCCCATTACTTTGGTCAAGCCCAAATTTCTTCCTCATCCGTTACCTATCTTGGCATAATTCTTCATGAAAACATACATGCTCTCCCTGCTGATCATGTCTGGCTAATCTCCCAAACCCCAACCCCTTCTACAAAACAACTCCTTTCCTTCCTGGGCATGGTTAAATACTTTCACCTTTAAATACCTGGTTTTGCCATCCTAACAAAACCACTGTATAAACACAAAAGAAAACCTAGCTGACCCCATAGATCTTAAATCCTTTCCCCACTCCTCTTTCCATTCCTTAAAAACAGCCCTGGAAGCTGCTCCCACACTAGCTCTCCCTAACTCATCCCAACCCTTTTTCATTACACAGAGCCAAAGTGCAGGGCTGTGCGGCTGAAATTCTTACACAAGAGCCGGGACCACGTCCTGTGGCCTTTTTGTCCAAACAACTTGACCTTACTGTTTTAGGCTGGCCCTCATGTCTCCATGCAGCAGCTGCTGCTGCCCTAATACTTTTAGAGGCCCTCAAAATCACAAACTACGCTCAACTCACTCTCTACAATTCTCATAACTTCCAAAATCTGTTTTCCTCACACCTGATGCATATACTTTCTGCTCCCTGGCTCCTTCAGCTGTACTCACTCTTTGTTGAGTCTCCCACAGTTACCATTGTTCCTGGTCCAGACTTCAATCTGGGCTCCCACATTATTCCAGATACCACACCTGACCCCCATGACTGTATCTCTCTGATCCACCTGACATTTACTCCATTTCCCCATATTTCCTTCTTTCCTGTTCCTTACTCTGATCACACTTGGTTTACCGATAGCAGCTCCACCAGGCCTAATCGCCACTCACCAGCAAAGGCAGGCTATGCTATAGTATCTTCCACATCTATCACTAAGGCTACTGCTCTGCCCCGCTCCACTGCCTCTCAGCAAGCTGAACTCACTGCCTTAACTCGAGGCCTCACTCTTGCAAAGGAATTACGCATCAATATTTATACTGACTCTAAATATGCCTTCCATATCCTGTACCACCATGCTGTTATATGGGCTGAAAGAGGTTTCCTCACTACACAAAGGTCCTCCATCATTAATGCCTCTTTAATAAAAACTCTTCTCAAGGCCGCTTTACTTCCAAAGGAAGCTGGAGTCATTGACTGCAAGGGCCATCAAAAGGCGTCAGATCCCATCGCTCAGGGTAATGCTTATGCTGATAAGGTAGCTGAAAAAGCAGCTAGCATTCCAACTTCTATCCCTCGTGGCAGTTTTTCTCCTTCTCATCGGTCACTACCACCTACCCCCCCACTGGAAACTTCCACCTATCAATCTCTTCCCACACAAGGCAAATGGTTCTTGGACCAAGGAACATATCTCCTTCCAGCCTCACAGGCCCATTCTATTCTGTCGTCATTTCATAACCCCTTCCATGTAGGTGAAAAGCCGCTCTAGTCTGCCTCTTAAAACCTCTCATTTCCTTTCCATCGTGGAAATCTATCCTCAAGGAAATCACTTCTCAGTTGTTCCATCTGCTATTCTACTACTCCTCAGGGATTGTTCAGGCCCCCTCCCTTCCCTACACATCAAGCTCAGGGATTTGCCCCTGCCCAGGACTGGCAAACTGACTTTACTCACATGCCCTGAGTTAGGAAACTAAAATACCCCTTGGTCTAGATAGACACTTTCACTGGATGGGTAGAGGCCTTTCCCACAAGGTCAAAAAAGGCCACCACCTTTTTTGTGTCTTCCCTTCTGTAAGACATAATTCCTCGGTTTGGTCTTCCCACCTCTATACAGTTCAATAATGGACCAGCCTTTATTAATCAAATCACCCCAGCAGTTTCTCAGGCTCTTGGTATTCAGTGGAACCTTCATACCCCTTACCGTCCTCAATCTTCAGCAAAGGTAGAATGGACTAATGGTCTTTTAAAAACATACCTCACCAAGCTCCGCCTCCAACTTACAAAGGAGGACTCTGTCAAGGACAGAGCCCAAAAACCCACCAACCAAGCAAGTAATTATGCCGAACCCCCTTGGGCACTCTCTAATTGGACATCCTGGGTCCTCCCAATTCTTAATCCTTTAATATCTGTTTTTCTCCTTCTCTTATTTGGACCTTGTGTCTTCCGTTTAGTTCTCAATTCATACAAAACAGCATCCAGGCCATCACCAATCATTCTATATGACAAATGCTCCTTCTAAGAACCCCACAGTATCACCCCTGACCACAAAATCTTCCTTCAGCTTAATCTCTCTCCCACTCTAGGTTCCCACGCTGCCCCTAATCCCACTCGAAGCAGCTCTGAGAAACATCGCCCATTATCTCTCCATACCACCCCCCAAAAATTTTCACTGCCCCAACACTTCAATACTATTTTATGTTATTTTTCTTATTAATATAAGAAGACAGGAATGTCAGGCCTCTGAGCCCAAGCCTGCACGTATACATCCAGATGGCCTGAAGCAAGTGAAGAATCACAAAAGAAGTGAAAATGCCCAGTCCCTGCCTTAACTGATGACATTACCTTGTGAAATTCCTTCTCCTGGCTCAGAAGCTCCCCCACCCTTTATGACCCCCGCCCCCACCCACCGGAGAACAATCCCTTTTGACTGTAATTTTCCACTACCTACCCAAATCCTATAACGGCCCCACCCCATCTCCCTTCACTGACTCTCTTTTCGGACTCAGCCCGCCTGCGGTGAAATAAACAGCCTTGTTACTCACACAAAGCCTGTTTGGTGGTCTCTTCACACGGACACGTGTGACACAACCCCTACTACAGCCAAACTCTCAAGACCTACCCCCTGGTATCACCTTTCCAGGTTAAAGAGAGCTCCCACCTCCGATCCACCAACCAGCACCTCACCAACTTATAACTGGTATTCCAGCACACTCCTTGGGCCAACCCGACTCCACCTCACATCCATCCCAGAAGAAACTTCACATCAGTAAATCCATCTATCTCAAACAGGTTTAAACTACTATTACAACTAGCTTCCTTTAATGGAGACACTCTATTACACCCTAATTGCAGGCATTATACTACTTACCCTGTTGTTTGCAGTGGGATTATATAGTGTAACTCCTTCCAATTGGAATACCAGCCGAAAAGTCTCCCTCACTTTAGCCTTCTGCTTAATGGTTACCCTTATAGCAGGAATCACAGTCACTAATAAACATTGCCACATCCTCCCTAGATGCCCTGCCTTTGTCTGTCCTGCTGCTTCACTCTCTTCCTTCACGCTCTCGCAAGGTATTTCCTGGTTCCACCCACGGAGCAACACCCTGGAGGCCTTTTTCAAGTGCAAAACCAACCTTTTCTTCCAAGGCTCTTTCTATGGCTTCACTCTGGGTGAAAGCGAACTATTTACTTTTCTGCTCACTCTCTGCCTTTCTAACCCGTCTCATAATCAATACCCCAGCCCTTCTTTCAGCCCAACCAATACCTACAACCCCTGAACACCTATACAGAACACTTAATCTCACACACTCCTTACTAAAAAACTCTAATTCCTCTCTGGCAAGAGGCTGCTGGCTCTGCGTATCCCTCCTCTCCACAACATACAATGCAATCCCTGCCTCAGCCTACAACTGGACTTCCATCCAAGTAACCTACCATTCTGAAATCCTCATTAAGAGCCCCCCCTCAAACTCTACATACAGGCATTAACAAAAATCTCCCCCCAGTTAGCCAGCGAGTTCGGTCTAGCTGTGACAACCTGACATCCCTACTTACACAACCTATCCCCTACCGCAGCTGTGATAAACGCATATGAGGAGCCATAACAACCCACACAATCTTATCCTACCTAGCACCACTGTGCGCCAATGACATCTACCCTCAGGCATTCCCCTCAGCCACCTAAATTCCAAACTGTGCAATTTATACCGCACAACTCAAGCCCTCCACCAAACATACTACTCTCAAAGCCACCAACAATAAAGACAGGCTTCGTTTCTCCAGCCCCTCAGCCCTTGACACCTCCTACCTCCTTAACAAAAACTCAGAGTACTGCAAGGGCCGACACCTCCCCTGTTTATCCCTCTTCCCTTGGCTCCCCTCTCCATGCACCATCCCTGCACCCGCCACCCACGACTGTGTCCTTATCCCAACATTCAGCAACACTCCCACATGGATCTTAGTGGACACAAAACGCTTCCTGTTACACTGGGAAAAAAGACCCCAAAGCCCCCAGCCTAAAGCAAACACCCTTTACAACCACTTACAGCAGCAGCTCCAGCCGGGACCCTCGGAGTATGGACGCATGAGAATAACAAAATAGTACATCTTTTTAGCATACACAACCAGTTCTGCCTACCAAGCCAAGGCATACTTTTCCTAGGTGGTGCCTCAACTTATATTTGCCTCCCCTCTAACTGGATGGGCACCTGCACCCTGGTTTTCCTCTGTCCAAAAATCAACTTTGCCCTAGGAGACCAACCCCTACCAATCCCAGTACCCCAATACCCCTATCCGACACTGCCGTGCGATACAACTCATACCTCTATTAGTAGCCCTCAGAATAACTACAGAAGTTGGAACTGAGACTGCAGGACTAACCACCTCTGTTTCCTATTACCAACCCCTCTCCAAGGACCTCACAGATAGCTTGGAAGAGATAGCCAAATCCATTACAACTCTCCAATCACAAATAGATTCTTTAGCAGCAGTGGTTCTTCAAAATCACAGAGACGTAGACCTACTCACAGCCAAAAAGGGAGGACTCCGCCTCTTTCTAGATGAACAGTGTTGCTTTTATCGTGACCAATCTAGCTTAGTACAAGATTCTGTAAAAAGACTAAAGGACTGAGCACAAAAAATTAAAGAAAATGTCCCCTGATGGCCAGCGTGGTCCTCCTGGTCCTTTAGTACCTGGTTTCCATGGCTAATGCCCCTCTAGGCCTAGCCATAACCATTCTTCTTTTTCTAGCATTCAGCCGTTGTCTCCTACACCTTCTCACTCAGTTTTTAATGGACTGTATCAGAGCCTTCACCCACAGGACAATACAAGATATGATGCTGCTCCAAGAATACCAACAGATTCAAGAACGGCAGTCCCTACTGTCCAGTCTGCCCCTAAAAACTGTTGCCCCTTCCCAGCAAGAAGCAACCAGATGACAACAGCGCCCCTCTTCTATTACCTATTAAAGGGCTGGGAAGTTAGGGACAAACTGCCCCAAAAAAGCTTCTTGGCGCTGCCCACTCCTCCCTCTAATGCTCTGCAACCCTTCTCTGTGCCACCCACCCTTCCCCCAAGCCTCTTTACATTTCCAAGCTCTTATCTAGGCGCCGCTGCAGAGCCAGCAGACTTCACTCATCAGACCTTGCTGCAATAAGCAAACCCCAATTACAAACCATCCAGACCACACAGCAGAAGATCGTGGGAAGTATAAACAAACTTTACCTACACCCTCCTGTAAGTTCCTGCTCTTCATCTAGTTGCTACCATAAACATCACAAGGTAATATGTGGCAAAATTAACCAGCAAACAACCCTGAGATGGCTGGGCGTGGTGGCTCATGCCTGTAATCCCAGCACTTTGGGAGGTCGAGGCGGGTGGATCACGAGGTCAGGAGATGGAGACCATCCTGGCCAACATGGTGAAACTCCGTCTCTACAAAAAACACAAAAAATTAGCCAGGTGTGGTGGCGGGCGCCTGTAGTCCCAGCTACTCGGGAGGCTGAGGCAGGAGAATGGTGTGAACCCGGGAGGCGGAGCTTGCAGTGAGCCGAGATCCGGCCACTGCACTCCAGCCTGGGCGACAGAGCAAGAACCTGTCTCAAAAACAAAAATAAAAAAAATAAGAACAAACCAACCCTGGGATGCCGCCATACCAAAGAACTCCCTCAAACTCCCCTCCCCAATATACATCCCTCATTCTGTAAGCTTGGGGCTACTTCCTCTGTCTGTTAAGGGGGCAGCTGGCAGGTTAATGAAAACTTGCTTGCCTGACTTTGGGTCTATTTTTCCTTTCTCTTGGCTGACCTTAGTCAGGACATGGCCATGGGTCTCTCTATTCTGCCTGGTCCCCTCGACCAGGCAGGCCCACTCACACAAAACATGAGGAACTGAGCCTAGCTCATACAGCACTCTCACCACAAGACACACAAGGAACTGAGCCTAGCTCTTACAGTGACCCTCACACAAGAAACAGGAGCAACTCAGCCTGGCGTGTGCAGCGCCCTCACCACACGCAACACGAGGAACTCAGCCTGGCACGTACAGCACCATCACCACATGAAACACGAGGAACTCAGCCTAGCGTGTGCAGCGCCCTCACCAAAAAAAACACGAGGAACTCAGCCTGGTGCATACAGCGCCCTCACCACATGAAACACGAGGAACTCAAGCAGCAACCTTCACCACACAAAACAGAGGAACTCAGCCTAGCGCGTGCAGCAACCTTCACCACACAAAACAGAGGAACTCAGCCTAGCGCGTGCAGCAACCTTCACCACACGAAACACGAGGAACTCAGCCTGGCACACACAGCAACCCTTACCACCGGAAACACAAGGAACTGAGGCTAGCGCGTGTAGCAACCCTCACCACACGAAACACGAGGAACTCAGCCTGGCGCGTACAGCGACCCTCACCACACGAAACACGAGGAACTCAGCCTGGCGCGTGCAGCGACCCTCACCACACGAAACACGAGGAACTCAGCCTGGCGCGTGCAGCGACCCTCACCACACGAAACACGAGGAACTCAGCCTGGCGCGTACAGCGACCCTCACACGCGAAACACGAGGAACTCAGCCTGGCGCATGCAGCGACCCTCACACGCGAAACACGAGGAACTCAGCCTGGCGTGTGCAGCGACCCTCACCACACGAAACACGAGGAACTCAGCCTGGCGCGTGCAGCGACCCTCACACGCGAAACACGAGGAACTCAGCCTGGCGCGTGCAGCGACCCTCACACGCGAAACACGAGGAACTCAGCCTGGCGCGTGCAGTGACCCTCACACGCGAAACACGAGGAACTCAGCCTGGCGCGTGCAGCGACCCTAGCTGCTGGGAGGCTCCACTCTCCCTTGTGCTTGGCCTTTCTGTTTCCACTTTACCAAAAGGTCCGACATGTGTTCCCTAACAGGCAAAAGACAGATTCACATTCCGACATCTGTCCGGCATGATGTCTGTGGTGAAATGTGACTAATTCACAGTAACCGTGATGAATAACCCCACAGTGAGCCTCCCATCAGCCAAGAGAAGTTTTGCTGACAAATTCAGCATGAGGCAGGTCAGGTTTTGTCAATAAATGAGTCCCAAGAAACCTTTTGGTTTCCAAAGCTTTTATAGATTTTGGAATTGTGGGAACAAGATTTTAAACCTGTGCCAGGCGCGGTTGCTCATGCCTGTAATTCTAGCACTTTGGGAGGCTGAGGTGGGCGGATCACCTGAAGTCGGGAGTTCAAGACCAGCCTGACGAACATGGAGAAACGTCTCTACTAAAAATACAAAATTAACCGGGCGTGGTGGTGCATGCCTGTAATCCCAGCTACTTGGGAGGCTGAGGCAGCAGAATCACCGGAACCCGGGAGGCGGAGGCTGCAGTGAGCCGAGATTGCATCATTGCACTCCAGCCTAGGCAACAAGAGCGAAACTCCATCTCAAAAAAAAAAAACCAAAACAATAAAAATAAAGAATTTAAACTTGTATAAATAAATTCAATTCATATTACATGCCACAAAGAATATTTAAAAATACAGCTCTGGGCTGGGCACAGTGGCTCATGCCTGTAATCCCAGCACTTTGGGAGGCCAAGGTAGGTGGATCACAGGGTCAGGAGATTGAGACCATCCTGGCTAACATGGTGAAACCCCGTCTCTACTAAAAATGCAAAAAATAATAGCTGGGTGTGGTGGCAGAGGCCTGTAGTCCCAGCTACTTGGGAGGCTGAGGCGGGCTTGAACCCAGGAGGCAGAGCTTGCAGTGAGCTGAGATCGCACCACTGCACTTGAGCCTGGGCTACAGAGCAAGATTCTGTCTCAAAAAAAAAAAAAAGAAAAGAAAAAATATAGCTCTGGTGGTAGGCCTAGTTTCTATTCCAGAAAATGGCAGGATCTTGTGACGAAAGGAGAGAGGAGAAAATGCAGGTGAGCAGGAAACAGCTCCAAGCGGCGAGATAAGCACATCAGCCCAGTTCGGTGGCTGGTGCACTGTGGGCCACCTTGTGTGCTGGTGAGATGCGGGCAGCTTTGTGCTCCAGATATCTGCCTCCTCCAGATGAATTCACAGGACCTGGCCTCATGAGAAGGGACTCTCGGTTGACACTTCTGGCTGCAGTGAAATTGCCATTCAGCTTTCCAAAATGAAAAGTTACCAGTATGAACCATCTGGATCAAAGGAGAATATGTCCTGAAGTGCATTTCTGTATCAGTCTGTTGAACAGGTGGGATCAGACTTTGACCCCTCAGATGTGTCCCCAGACCTTAACCTCACTGCCACCTGCCTGGAGGCCCACTGGGAGCAAGAGGTGCAGCCCTCCACCCCCATGCACTTCTTCAACTCAACACCATTCACCTCGGAGTGGGACCGGCCCCCATCTCCTCGTCCCTGGGCCATTGCTCCTTCCCGAGGGCTGGGCAGAGTGGGAGGTTTGGAGGCTGGAGCAGGGAAGGGTGGGATTGGGGCTTTCTAGAATCCAACTGTGCCAGAAGGTGCCTCATCCTCACACTTGTGGCCAGGGCACCCTACCTGATATGACTGCACCTCTCAGGGGAGGCCCGGCTCACCCCTCCCCATGGCAGCCCCATCAAGCACCTCACAGCAAGCCCAAGGAGGCGGCTGCCCACACCGCCAGGGTGTGCGGGAGGCAGAACAACTGAGGATTGGTGCTCTTCTCCGGGAAGGCCAGGCAAGGCCAAATATGTACAACAAGTAAAACGAAAGCCTAGTCGATTTGCTGTTAAATTAAAAACAGTAAAACAGAAAGTAAAACCAGAATGACCATGACATCTGGATTGGAAGGGCCCCTCCCGCTGCAGGAACCAGGAAGGAGCCCGGCCTAGCGCTACCTGGCGATCTCATAGAACACGCAGCCGGCGCTCCACAGGTCCATCTTGTACGTGTAGAACCCATCGGTGAGGAGACACTCTGGGGCCCGGTACCATCGGGTGGAGATGTATTCCGTGTATGGCTGCTTGGAATAGACACTCCGGCAGGAGCCAAAGTCCCCTAATTTCAGGACATCCTGCTGGAAGGGGAGAGAAGCAAGGACAAGCAATGTCCCATTATGTGGCTATCGTAATACAAACCACTCCAAATATTTATGCACTAGCAGGAAAATCACTAGCATCTAAAGTAGTCTGTAAAATGCCAATTACTGGCTTTATGAGCACCTGAAAGTACCTCCAGCAGATGAGGAAGTGATGTGTCTATTCAGTGGAACAAGTTTACAAATATTCTGGCTATGTTTTACATATATTTCCAAATGTCTACGGGTTTGAAAATGGTTAACTCACAGCACTTCAACAAATGAACGACACACACTAGTCGTCGGTCTGGTCATGCTGCCAGCTTGCCCAGCAAGGGCTTTTTTAGCCACACAGCCCCAGAGGACCCTGCTGACAGCCAGTGACAGGCGCTGGGAAACAGCAAATGGTACGGTTTAAACACAGGTAGTTTAGTGGCCTGGGAGAGAGACGGACCTGAGCTCAGATCCTGCCTCTGCCACATTTCTCTCTAGGGGGATGGAACGGCCATCAGAACGGGGTTCCTCTCAATCTGCAGTGTAAGAAGGGCACATTCTATTATTTTCTTCCAGGTGCAGTCAGTTATGTTGATGGCATTTATTAAATAAACCATTTTTTACAACCTGAGAGGGAAAAAATTACTGTAACAAATAGGCTGTCTAGCTGCATGGACTGAAAGTTCCTCCAGCAGGAGGAGAAAACCTTTCAGGGAAAGGGTTTCTATTCAACTTTTATTCTGATACCCAGCTTTCATGTAAAAGCTCTTACCTTTATTAGTATATTTTCTGGTTTTACATCTCTGTGAAATATTCCATTTCTGCATTCAGTATAAAAGGAAAAATAGAATTACACTTCATTTATTCAAATTCTTGAATTTGAATGTTAACACATCTTATTAATTTCAGAGCTGTCAAATCTCCAAGAGCATACCTGTGAATGTGATCAAGGGACTTACATAACTGGTACATATAGTGCATAATTTTTTTTTCTGATAATGGGTATCTTCTCCCTGTATAATCAAGAAAATAGGCAAATATGGTTACTGATGGTACATATCCCCTTTTTTGAAATAAAAATAATCCATTTTTATTTAACGATGTATGAAAATCTAAGTTCCCCTGTAAAAAATAATCTGAAGTAGTCTTAGGAAATATATAGTGTACCTACAAAACATACCATTTAAAATTCCATAGACTGGCCAGGGGCGGTGGCTCACGCCTGTAATTCCAGCACTTTGGGACGCTGAGGTGGGTGGATCACGAGATTAGGAGTTTGAGACCAGCCTGGCCAACGTGGTGAAATCCCATGTCTACTAAAAATACAAAAATTAACCGGTGTGGTGGTGGGCGCCTCTAATCCCAGCTACTCGGGAGGCTGAGGCTGAAGAATTGCTTGAACCCAGGAGGCAGAGGTTGCAGCGAGCCGAGATCCCACCACTGGACTCTAGCCTGGGCAACAAGAGCGAAACTCCGGGGGGGAAAAATAAATCTGTATACTGGCATGATCTCATTTAAAATTACACAGCACATACATTTTTAATGGAAAATTCCTTTTTATTTTTCTTTTTGGCAGTTTATAGAAGTTTATTCTACATCCTCAACTATGTGTTAGTAGCACCATGTAATTTTTAGGATTGTTGTCAAATTTGGGGAAACTGCTAAGTTTCTTTCATATCTGAGTTATAAGATTTCATATTTCAAGTTTTCTATGGAGTGAATGCTCTTTAATTTGAATTGACTATACTCAGAGTATTCCTAGAAGACATCCCAAATGAGATGGCCGGCAATAACGTAACTATTAATACATGGAAGAGACTGCAAAGCATATAAATGTATCCCAGCCAACCCTTAACAAGATTCCAGACATGTCCACGGCTGTTTCACCGTTATGCTGAGGGGAAGTATGACGTAGGAGAGGTTAAAATAGAAGAGATGGCAGTCTTAACTTTGTGGTTGAAATACCTTATTTTTGCAAATTTAACAAAATATATAAACATGGTGAAGATACCGCAAGGGCCTTTTTTGGAAGGCACCCAGGCAAGTCAGCTCTATCAGCTGCCAGAGACTCTGCCTCGGCTCCTCTGTTCTAACATACGTGGTTTTTCTGAGTTTTGAAACAGGTAAAGCAGGTTTGGGAAATTGCCAGACAACTGAAAAATTAATAAACAATAAACATTACTGAAGAATGACAAAGAATTGTTGATAATTTTTTCCTTTTTAGTGGAAATGTAGTAATTGTACCTATTCATGGGACCCAGAGAGTGTTATTTTGATCCATACATACAATGTATAAGGATGAAATTGGGGCAATTAGCACGTGTGTCACCTCCAACATTGGCCACAGCTCTGTGAACATTCAGAGCGCGTGTGCTATGGTTTCAGTGGGAACAGCACTGAGCGATCGCCGCACAATAGCATGGTCTGACAGCCTCAGCCGGCCTTGGAGGCCTTCCAGGACGCTGTCCTTCAGCCTGCACTGATGATGAAAATGTTAGGAGTCACTCGTCAACCCAGTGTTACGCTAGGCTTTCCTGTTTATGTGGAGATGTCCACTTTAAAGGCGGATAGATCACAGTTCAATAAGCAGTTCAACTGCTTTCAGTCTCGGTCCACATGTCTTCTTTCACAGGAGAGGCCGTTTAGCGTGGCTGGCACAGTCCCCTGCAGCTGCCCTGTACTCAGCGCCTGTGCCTTGGTGCCCGCAGCTTTCTACTGTGTTTGAAGACTTCATACCACACGCCCAGCATCACAGCTTACCCTTGTTCCAGAAGATGTCAATTTTACTTGATTTTAATTTTCAAAGTGTGTGTTTTAAGTTATTAAGTTTTAAATCTGCACAATGACCACGTTCACCTAACAGTTTGGAAATCCACTTCCTCCCTCCATAAGCACATATACCATTTGATACCTTTGGTCCTAAGTTTACAATTTCTTTTGAAAATTAAAATTATTCTTTTTCTCTGCTTAACAAGAATGTTTATAACATACAAATAATAGAAAGTAATTTACATTGTAAAATGTCTAGGTGCAATTAGCTTTTTCTTTTTTTTTCTTGAGATGGAGTCTCGCACTGTCATCCAGGCAGTAGTGCAGTGGTGCAATCTCCACCCACTGCAACCTCCACCTCTCAGGTTCAAGCAATTCTCCCGCCTCAGCCTCCCAAGTAGCTGGGATTACAGGCGCTTGCCACCACCACGCCTGGCTAATTTTTTTGTATTTTTAGTAGACATGGGGTTTCACTGTGTTGACCAGACTGGTCTTGAACTCCTGACCTCGTGATCTGCCCGCCTTGGCCTCCCAAAATGCTGGGATTACAGGTGTGAGCCACCACAATTAACTTTTTTGTGTAATACTATCACCTTTTTATTGTTTCACATGATTTATCAACAATTTTCCAGAATTAAAATCAAAAGAATCAAAAGTAAGAGCTTTATCAGCTTTCCCAAGCTTGAGGAATTCTGGAATCTTATTAAATTAATATCTGTAACAGATGAAAAGAAAGCAACTTTCCATCCTCCTTCACACATGCAGCAGGATGAAGCTGCTGGAAGTTCATCTCATCAGGTGCCCCTGGGTCCTGCGATCAAACCCAATCTCACTGCCCCTATGACTTACCCTGGCACTCAAGACCCCCTTCAACCAATTCCTCTCCTCCACAAGGGTTCTCACACTCCCATGAGTGGGCTGCTAAGACACAGATTGTCCCTCCCCATCTCCACCCACATTTCTGCTTCAGAAGATCTGCAGTGGGGCCCCACAGTCGCCTAACAAGAGCCCAGGTGCAGCAACTAGTCTTGGGTCCTTGCTTCGAGAACCATGCCCCACCACACCCTTCTTGTTTGTTTATCGAATACTCAGGTGAATTCCCTCATGGACTCTTCTCTGGTTGCTCCCAAAGCTCACCGGTACCTATATTCATGATGTTCCATCCCAGGAACGCCCTTTCCAGCCATGTCCACACATTCAAATCTTACTCGTATAATAAAATTGTCATTAGAGTCATCTGAACTTGAACTTGGGAAACGTGGAATCTTTTAGGAAAAGTCTAATCTATCCAATCTTCATAATCACCTAGAAGTCTTTTAAAAAGCAGATTTCAGCCGGGCATGGTGGCTCAAGCCTGTAATCCCAGCACTTTGGGAGGCTGAGGAGGGTGGATCAAGAGGTCAGGAGATTGAGACCATCCTGGCCAACATGGTGAAACCCCGTCTCTACTAAAAATACAAAAAATTAGCTGGCCATGGTAGCAGGTGCCTGTAGTCCCATCTACTTGGGAGGCTGAGGCAGGAGAATGGCGTGAAACTGGGAGGCAAAGCTTGCAGTGAGCCAAGACTGTGCCACTGCACTCCAGCCTGGGCAACAGAGCCAGACTCTGTCTCAAAAACAAACAAACAAATAAAAAAGCAGATTTCAAGGCCTGAACCTAGATCTAATGGAGCCAGGAATCTGTGCTTCTCAGATGCCTTCAGTCCCAGGTAAGAGTCCTCTTCAGGTGCCCGCCCTTCCTTGCCTCCCTGGGTCTCCTCCTGGAAACTCCTTATTCACAGCCCTAGGGGTAGGGAGCCATTCCTGGTCCCGGGCCAGTAGGAGAGGTGTTACTGCTGGAGTGAGGTATCAGGGCAACAGTGTGTGCCCAGTGGTCTGAACAGCTGGAGACCACACCCTTGCAAAGGAAAGCGCTGCCCAGCCACTCTCCACAAACTTCTCCAGAACGAGATCCGAACTTTCTGGGCCCAAGACTGTATCTGGTTCCCATCAGATTCTTGTTTTCAAACAGTTTGAAACAAGTAAAATAGAGTACAATTAACAAGTCACTCAGAAGTTTCTCATATGCCCCTTAGTGAATGTCAGCAGGCCCCAAAAGCTCTAGCTCTCCTGACCAAGGTAATTTTTATCAAATATTCTCATTAAGAAGCCTCCAAGGAATGTCATATATGATACTAGTAATTTTAAAAACTTAAGTGAACACAGTGATAAACCAAGGCATTCACTGTGACTCAGCACTAACTGAAGGAATACAGCTGCCACTGTGGCCTGCATCATGACAGCATCCCCAGCACACGCCCCTCCAGCGAGGGTGGAGAGAACTACAAACTAGCCACTCACTAAGGCAAATGAGTATTTTTTTTTTTTTTGGAGACAGGGTCTCACTCTGTTGCCCAGGCTGGAGTGCAGTGATACAATCAGCTCATTGCAGCCTCGACCTCCTGGGCTCAAGCCATCCTCCCACCTCAGCCTTCTGAGTACTTAGGTCTATAGGCATGCGCCACCGCACCGAGATAATTTTTTTTTTTAAATATTTTGTACAGACAGGGTCTCAGGCTAGTCTCAAACTCCTGTGCTCAAGCAATCCTCCCGCCCTGGCCTCCCAAAGTGTTGGGACTACACGTGTGAGCCACTGCACCTGGTCCTATCAATTTAACTTGAAACAGTTAAAAAAGAGAGTAGATTCCGAAAAAATCTTGTAAAAGAGTAGCTGCCTCTATAGTCAGATTATGACGGAAACTAAACCTCTTTTACAGTTTTTCCTTCATAAATTCCAAGACAGGCTTTCCTACTGCAGATGGCATGAGCCCAGAGCCGTTAAGCACATGCACCCAAATACACAAACTAGGATAGCTGGCGGGGTAGCCATTCTCTATTCACCCCAATTACTAACTCATGCCAAAGAAGAATCCAGAGACATTCTTCCAGAGAGAGTGGTAGGCAAAGGGCCTTCGCCATCCCTTCCCCAGGTTCCCACACCACTCTTGCCTTCATGGCACACCCACAGATTGACTTGCTCAGGACCTAGCCCAACCCCCATCTAGCATGCCAGGCCTGAAAGTCCAAATGACATTCTTCATGCTGCCTTGCAGCTGAGAGTTTCAGATGTGACTTAGGCTCTGCCTAAATGGGAATACTTGGGAAAGACGTTTCAGGCCCAGGTTTGGGGGCAGATGAGAGGAGAGAAGGCATCCATTCTGAGGGCACGGATCACAGATCCTGGCAGAAAAGGCTTGGTTCCAGCCCTGGTAGCTGCAGCAGCTTTATTCTGCAGAGCGTTGTCAGCAGCAGGGCCAGCAGCCTGATCATGGAGAGCAGTTGTGAGAAGCAACTTCCTATAGGCCAAGCCCGGAGTCTGCTTCTTCAGTCCTCCCAACAATTCTGGCAATCTATCCATATCACAGAGTAACCCCTCTTGAGTTAATCAGAGAATAGGGGAGACTGTTGTTTGCAACTAAAAGGGAGAATCAACACATCCACCTACAGCAAATTTATTCTTAAAACAGTAACTGGAGAATTCCTTCTAAAAAGGTGCTACTCAAAGCACAGTCCATGAGCTGATGACAGTTCAGGGACTGTTACTGGTCTAAGAGGAGATGACATAAATTAAGAACAAGTGTTTAGAACTGTTTGTAGCAATCTGACATGCTGTGACATCTAAGCACACGATCACTTTTCTGGTAATTCATTTTTACTATATTTCACAAAAGTTCCCCCTGCAGTACATTAGAAATAAGACAACTGGTCTTCTGTGATCATTTTGGAAACACTGCTCTAAACACCAATTGAAAACCACCTCTCCCTTGCTTTAAAGCCCAATAACAGCTTCCCATTGAACTTAGAATGAAAATTCTTACCCTCGCCCTACCAGCCTCATTGGTGCCTGCCTACTCCATTTTCTGCAACTCTCCTCCATGTCCTCCAGCCACGTGGGCCTCTTCCCTCACGGTGGCCTCAGGACCTTTGCACTGGCTGTCCCTCTGCCTGAAGTACTCTATCCTCATCACTCCCTAACACATTGGCCTGTTTCATTCACTGACAGCACTTATCCCTATCTGGAATTCTTGATCATTTTGACTGATATTCTTGGTAATTTCTTCGTTTGTTTCCTGTCTGTCATCGAGTGTGAGCTCCACATGGGTGGGAACTGTGTCTGTTATGTTCCCCACCATGTCCCTGCCTCTGGAATAGCCCATGGCATGTCATTGCAAATGAGACATCCTCTCCTGCACCTGTCTAATTCTACCACTCCTCCAGGAAAGCCCTATTTTCCCAGCCCACACAATCTCTGCCTCATCTGACACCTGTTCAACAAAGAGAAAATTACCCCAGCAACTCCTTTTCTCGTATGATATCACTTTCATATAGTTTATGTGGACACTAGACTATATACTCTTTCAGACCGGGCGCAGTGGCTCACGCCTGTAATCCCAGCACTTTGGGAGGCTGAGGCGGGCAGATCATGAGGTCAGGAGTTTGAGATAGCCTGGCCAACATAGTGAAACCCCGTCTGTACTAAAAATACAAAAAGTTAGCCGGGCGTGGTGGCGGACATTCCAGCTACTCGGGAGGCTGGGGCAGGAGAACAGCTTGAACCCGGGAGGCGGAGGTTGCAGTGAGCTGAGATTGTGCCATTGCACTCCAGCCTGGGCAACAAAGTGAGACTCCATCTCAAAAAAAAATTACTCGGGCGTGGTGGCGGCGCCTGTAATCCCAGCTACTCGGGAGGCTGAGGCAGGAGAATGACTTGAACCTGGGAGGTGGAGCTTGCAGTGAGCCAAGATCGCGCCATTGCACTCCAGCCTGGGCGACAGAGTGAGACTCCGTCTCAAGAAAAAAAGAAAAAAAAGACTATATACCCTTTCAATATCAAAAACATGCATCTGACATGCTGCTTCTTTATCTTCCCAGTTCTTGCCAGACCTTGCACATTGCTGTAAAGTAGACAATTCAATAATGGCTGTGTGATTGTTCCCTTATTTCATTATTATCTCATTCTTTAGTCTTTCATAGTGCTCCCCAATATTCTAATAACCTGAGAGCAGCAATTTAAGTCATAAGAATTGCCATTCTGGTAGCAAAAGCCTTAGTGATTGTTTGAGTTTTCACTAAAGCAGCATCATCGTCAACAACCGTAAATAATTAGGTGCCCCTATTCTTTTAAGGCACTGAGCTGGGCCCAGAAATAGAGATCCAGGGCAGCAACAAAGCTTAATGGTTAGGATTTCAGAGTCAGGCTTGAGTTTAAGTCCCAGTTCTGCCATTTATTAACAACTTAATTTTGGATTATTACTTAATCCTTCAAGCTTCAATTTCCTCATCTGTAAAATGGGAAAAATAATAGTGCCAACCACATAGGGTTGTCATGAGGCAGTATGTGTGATGGTTAAGAACATGCACTCTAGGATCAGGTTATCTAGGTTCAGCCCCAGTTCTACCACTTACTAGGTATGTAAACTTGGACAACTAACTTATCTCCCCATGCCTCAATGTCCTCATGTTTCAAATAAGGATAATAACAGTATCTGGGCCACGTGGGATGGCTCACGCTTGTAATCCCAGCACTTTGAGAGGCCAAGGCGGGTGGATAACAAGGTCAAGAGATCGAGACCATCCTGGCCAACATGGTGAAACCCGTCTCTACTAAAAATACAAACATTAGCTGGGCGCGGTGGCTCACGCCTGTAATCCCAGCACTTTGAGAGGCCCAGGTGGGCAGATCACCTGAGGTCAGGAGTTCAAGACCAGCCTGACCAACACAGAGAAACCCCGTCTCTACTAAAAATACAAAAGTAGCCGGAGTGGTGGCGCATGCCTGTATTCCCAGCTACTCAGGAGGCTGAGGCAGGAGAATCGCTTGAACCCGGGAGGCGGAGGTTGTGGTGAGCCAAGATCGCGCCATTGCACCCCAGCCTGGGCAAAAAGAGCAAAACTCCATCTCAAAAAAAAAAAAAAATTAGCTGGGTGTGGTGGCGTGCTCCTGTAGTACCAGCTACTTGGGAGGCTGAGGCAGGAGAACTGCTTGAACCCAGGAGGCGGAGGTTGCAGTGAGCCAAAATCATGCCACTGCACTCCAGCCTGGTGACAGAGTGAGACTCCATCTTAAAAAAATAAAAAATGACAGTATCTGCCTGACAGGGTTGTTGGAAGGTTAAAATGAGTTAATTCCTATAAAGTATTAAGAATAGTGCCTGGCCATATGGATACCATTCATGAACTGTTAGCTATTATCACTATATTTCATCAATTCTAGGATAGGCTTTTTTTTTTTCAAATTTTACTAACTCTAAAATCAGGATGTATATTTCAATATTTACTACCCTACAAGCACTATTAGCCATTCTCCTTACATTTTAACATCTCTGAACCTAGGATGCTCCATATTGCTCACAGCATCTTAGAGTCAGTGCACTGAACACGCTGCCTGGCCTATGGAAGACACTCAATATTTACATAACGAATGGAAGTCTACTGATCTTCAGAGGTCTGTTTTCTACAATCGCTGTAGATAGATACTGAAAGAAATAGATTCAATTTCTTCAGTTATGTAATTCCTCTACTACTGAAAATAAATATATCCTAAAAATATATATATTCTAAGGCTGGGCACAGTGGCTCATGCCTGTAATCCCAGCATTTTGGGAGGCCGAGGCAGGCAGATCATGAGGTCAAGGCAATTGAGACCATCCTGGCTAACACGGTGAAACCCTGTCTCTACTAAAAATACAAAAAAGTTGGCTGGGTGCGGTGGCTCACACCTGTAATCCCAGCACTTTGGGAGGCCAAGACGGGCGGATCATGAGGTCAAGAGATCGAGATCATCCTGGCCAACATGGTGAAACCCCGTCTCTTCTAAAAATACAAAAAATTAGCTGGGCATGGTGGTGCAGGCCTGTAGTCCCAGCTACTTGAGAGGCTGAGGCAGGAGAATTGCTTGAACCTGGGATGGGAGGTAGAGGTTGCAGTGAGCCGAGAACGCGCCACTGCACTCCAGCCTGGTAACGCAGCAAGACTCCACCTTAAAAAAAAAAAAAAAATTAGCCAGGCATAGTAGCACATGCCTGTAGTCCAGCTACTTGGGAGACTGAGGCAGGAGAATCACTTGAACCTGGGAGGCGGAGGTTGCAGTGAGTTGAGATCGCACCACTGGGAGAGCAAGACTCCATCTCAAAAAAATATATATATATGTGTATGTGTGTGTGTATATATATATATATTCTAAACAATGCTTTCTCAAGCGTCTAAACACACAGTGACTTGCCAAAAATTCTCCCTTCTTGTTGAGTTTTGTTTTTATTTTTTCTTGAGATGGAGTCTCGCTGTGATGTCCAGGCTGGAGTGCAGTGGCGTGATCTCGGCTCACTGCAACCTCTGTTTCCCAGGTTCAAGCTATTCTCCTACCTCAGTCCCAAGTAGCTGGGACTACAGGAACATGCCACCACGCCCGGCTAATTTTTGTTGTATTTTTAGCAGAGACAAGGTTTCACTGTATTGGCCAGGCTGGTCTCGAACTCCTGACCTCAAGTGATCCACCTGCCTTGGCCTCCCAAAGTGCTAGGATTACAGGCATAAGTCACCACACTGGCCTTTATTTTTATTTTTTGAGACAGAGTCTCACTCTGTCACCCAGGTTGGAGTGCAGTGGAACGATCTCGGGTCACTGCAACCTCCGCCTCCTAAGTTCAAGTGATTCTCCTGCCTCAGCCTCCTGAGTAGCTGGGACTACAGGCAGATACACACCACTATTCCTGGCTAATTTTTTTTTGTGTATTTTTTTAGCAGAGACAGGGTTTCACCTTGTTAGTCAGGCTGGTCTTGAACTCCTGACCTCAAGTGATCCACCCGCAGTGGCCTCCCTCCTAAAGAGCTAGGATTATAGGCATGAGCCACTGCGCCCAGCTTTATATACATCAACTTTTATGGATGTAGAAAAACTTGGCTACTTATGCTATTTATTTTGCTAGTAATTTACTATCACACACATATTTTAAGTCACATATAAAATACATGAATATTGATATAGTGCTTTTTTCCACTACCCAATTTCATAAAAACAATTTTATTTGAACTCTTCATATATATCTTCAACATCAGTGTCTTCTTCATCACAAAAATAGTTTATCGATCTAAAAAGTTTCCATAGCACATCATCTTCAGTGTGGCCCAAATTGTGAGCTAATATACCATCTAAATCATCTATGACGCTGTCACTAAAATTCTTTTCCAAGTCATAAGTAGTCACTCATGTGACAATAGGACGTTTTTTTTTTTTTTTTTTTTTTTGAGACGGAGTCTCGCTCTGTCGCCCAGGCTGGAGTGCAGTGGCCGGATCTCAGCTCACTGCAAGCTCCGCCTCCCGGGTTCACGCCATTCTCCGGCCTCAGCCTCCCGAGTAGCTGGGACTACAGGCGCCCGCCACCTCGCCCGGCTAGTTTTTTGTATTTCTTAATAGAGACGGGGTTTCACCGTGTTAGCCAGGATGGTTTCGATCTCCTGACCTCGTGATCCGCCCGTCTCGGCCTCCCAAAGTGCTGGGATTACAGGCTTGAGCCACCGCGCCCGGCCAACACAGTTGTTTTTTATTTGTCCTCTAGGTATAACGTGATTTGAAAAATCCAACACTTGCTGTATTGCTTTCTTAGTGAGATATACAAGGTTCATTTGTCCTGACATCAAACACAACCATGAGGTCAGACCCCCAGGAACAATTTGCTCAATGAGGGCCAGCAGGCTCTCCTTTTCTCCTGTTGCCCTCAGGGGACCTCTGTAAGTATCTGAAACCAGCCCTGACTGAGGTCACCTCAGGCAAACATGCTGTCTTCAACGGTGCTTTATTGTTCAGAAGAAAGGAAATGAATGAGCATCGTGGAAAATGGCAGGAGCTTCCCTCACATGCAGGCGACTATTCTGGAGGGAAAGCTTTGCCTGAAGAGGCATGGAACAGAATGTCGAGCAACAGCAGATCTGGGGAGCTGAGAGGCCCCCTGAGCCAGCGGGCCTGTGGCACACATGCCCATGGCGGGGCTGGCTGCGGCGCTCTGCAGCAGAGCTGCCCCTGCTGCCTCCCGCCACCCTCCCCCAGATCACATGGGCACCCAGAGGGCCTGGGACTTCCTTTCTTGTTTGCAGTCATGTTCTGAGTAGACGAGCCGTCAGGAAAATGCCTTCCCATGAGTGAAGTGGCACTGTACTGTGTATTATATATAACTACGGCACTATGATGACTAATGATGTTGAGAACAACTAAGCATATGTATGAATTAGAAGCCTTAAAAGAGGATCTTAGGTTAGCTTTCAAATTATTCCACGTACCTCGTATTAGCTCATAAATATTCATGTCCATAAGTTCACATATTAGTGCAAGAGAACCAGATTTTCTGTCACTGAAGAAGAAAGCAAGTTTTTAAAATAAATTTTCTGGCCTTAATCAGAAAATACAATCCAATATTTAATCCATTTGTAAACATTTCTAGTAAACATAAGGCACTCCCACATCAAATACTACAGTGTAATTGCTGAAACAGTAAAGGTTCTGATTTCAAATCAGTATTTCAGGTAAAATTAATTAAAAATACTAGCAAAACCCAACTTTGAACAAAATTCTAAAAGTCGAAAATATATATGTCTTGAAAATACATAATTAACTATCAGTAGAAAGAAGAAAAAGGCTGGGGAGTTGGGTAAGCAAAACAATGAAAGAGGCCAGGTGTGGTGGCTCACTCCTGTAATCCCAGCACTTTGGGAGGCCGAGGTGGTGGATCACTTCAGGTTAGGAGTTTGAGGCCAGCCTGGCCAACATGGTGAAACCCCATCCCTACTAAAAATACAAAAGCTGGGTGTGGTGGCGGGCGCCTGTAGTCCCAGCTGCTCGGGAGGCTGAGGGAGGAGAATAGCTTAAACCCAGGAGGTGGAGGTTGCAGTGAGCCAAGATCACACCACTGTACTCCAGCCTGGGCAAAAGAGTGAGACCCTGTCTCAAAAAAAAAAAAAAAAAAAAAAGAAAAGAAAAGAAAAGAAATTAATTCGTGCTCTGTGACTGCAAATTAAATTTTAATTTAGCTAAATTCCTTCCATGTAATTGGGATAAATCACAATGGGAGAGTAACAACCAAAAACCAGTCAGGGGAAAAAGAGAAAAACGAGTCACATGACAAGTGTGTGGTATCAATGCTGACACAGAATGGGGACAGAGACTGCTGGCTGAGCCACCAACTTCTCCTGAGTACAAGCAGGCCTTTGAAGGGTTCCCAGAGTCCTTAGCGGGAGCCTGTATCACCCCAGACCCTACTCTGGGTGCCTCCAATCTGGCAGAAAGGGGTCTTGGTTGTTAGGAGGCCCACATGAGATTCTGGACAGAGTGCTGTAGAAAGTGTGTGGGAAGTGCATGACGTGCATGCAGTGTTGACACTATGACATACTAACTGCAGTCTCTGGACCTGGCCCAAATTGACTTCTAAGAACGCTACAGGCCAGGAAGTCACACAGTTATAACAAGACATTTCATTTTGAGTTTAAAACTGTTCCATTCTCTGATTAAAATCTACTAGACTTTAACTGGCAGTGGAGTTTAACTGGAGTTCCTTGGTCGATCTTACAGGCCAGTCTCCCTCCGGAGCCACAGCGAAGCTTCTACACCGAGGGGCACCCTCTCAGAGTGGCGGTGCCATTCTAGCCCACAGCAAAGAAGGTCCCCAAATCCTGTAGTCTGACTCCCTGGCTCAGTGAGGTCTGTAAGCACAGCACAGAGTTGCCAGGAAGAAGGCCTTCCAGGCTCAGGCAGGCACTGAGGGACAAGCTGTGCTCTGCCTTTTTTTTTTTTTTTTTTTTTTGAGACGGAGTCTCGCTCTGTCACCCAGGCTGGAGTGCGGTGGCCGGATCTCAGCTCACTGCAAGCTCCGCCTCCCGGGTTCACGCCATTCTCCTGCCTCAGCCTCCCGAGTAGCTGGGACTACAGGCGCCCGCCACCTCGCCCGGCTAGTTTTTTGTATTTTTTAGTAGAGACGGGGTTTCACCGTGTTAGCCAGGATGGTCTCGATCTCCTGACCTCGTGATCCGCCCGTCTCGGCCTCCCAAAGTGCTGGGATTACAGGCGTGAGCCACCGCGCCCGGCCTGCTCTGCCTTCTTGATTGATAGATAAGCCTTATGGAAACTACTCTATAATTAGAACAGAAATGAAAAATCCCCAGAAATGTTATCAATTTACAGTAAGAAAGGCTACAGGAGACTGTTCAGAAATGGCAACTGGCAGGGACAGAGTGAGAATGTACAATCCCTGAAATAACACAACAGTGCTTTCCCAATAGGTCAAAATTCACACTCAAGACCTCAGCAGCCTAACTGAGCTCCAGGAGATGAACTGTTTGCATGACGGATGCTTTTATGATGTGGAGTCACCTAAATGAAGGCATTGCCACATTAAGAATCAGATGCTGGCCGGGCACAGTGGCTCATGTCTGTAATCCCAGCATTTTGGGAGGCCAAGATGGGTGGATCACCTGAGGTCAGGAGTTTGACACCAACCTGGCCAACATGATGAAACCCCGTCTCTACTAAAAATACAAAAATTAGCCGGGCGTGGTGGCGGGCGCCTGTGATCCCAGCTACTCAGGAGGCTGAGGCAGGAGATGGCTTGAACCTGGGAGGTGGAGTTTGTTGTGAGCCGAGATTGCGCCACTGCACTCCAGCCTGGGTGACAGAGACAGACTCCTTCTCAAAAAAATTTTAAAAAAAGAATCAGATGCACATTTTTCCAAATAAAAATGTGATATAAGATGAAGTAAAAATGGTTACTCTCTGAGCTACGAAGCAAATATTCAAAATGTCTACCATGGTTTTCTTCCTTAAAAAAAGATTATTTTCATCAAATTTAGATAACTTTTCAAGCTCCAAATATACTTACAAAACCACTTCATGCAACGTAAGAATGTTTGGGTGCGGATTCAGGCGCCTCAGTGCTTGGATCTCTCGTAGGTTGTTGACTTGCTCAATACTATCGTGTAGGTAAAAATGGATAGCTCATTCACAGTTTAGGTCAACTTCAAAATTAGAGTTACTTATTATCCAGGATCACCATTTTAAAACTCACAAATATTTCAAGCAAATTAATCAGCTTTTATATCTCCCATTAGAAGCTAAAGTTAAGCTCTACCTCACTGCTGCATTAAAAAATCAAGGTTCTTATAGCTAGAACATATGTTAAAATTTTTCCCATCTAAGATCCTGAAAGAATACTTGGTAGTTTATTTTACAGATTAACAAACATAAAAACAGACATTAAAACTTATGATTAAATTTATTAGTAAGATTAATAATTAAGATTTAGTCTTCAGTTTATAGATACACTATCTGAAAATGAGCATTTCAAAGTTCCAAGAAAAGATCAATCCCTCTTTTTTTTGAGACAAAGCCTCACTGTCATCCAGGCTGGAGTGCAATGGTGCAATCATGTCTCACTGGAGGCTCAGGTGATCCTCCCACTTTAGCTTCCTGAGTAGCTGGGACCACAGGTGCATCCCACTACGCCCTCTCAAACTCCCAGGCTCAAATGATCTGCCCGCCTCAGCCACCCAAAGTACTGTGATTACAAGCCAGAGCCGCTGTGCCCGGCCTCTTTCTTATCTTTAATGATACTGTACTCTTTTCAATTGCTTTTTTTTTTTTTTTTTTGAAACGGAGTTTCCCTCTTGTTGCCCAGGCTGGAGTGCAGTGGCGCGATCTTGGCTCACCGCGACCGCCGCCTCCTGGGTTCAAGCAATTCTCCTGCCTCAGCCTCCTGAGTAGCTGGGATTACAGGTGCCTGCCACCATGCCCGGCTAATTTTTGTATTTTTAGTAGAAATGGAGTTCACCATGTTGGCCAGGCTGGTCTCAAACTCCCGGCCTCAGGTGATCTACCCACCTTGGCCTCCCAGAGTGCTGGGATTACAAGTGTGAGCCACCACACCCGGCCCTCTTTTCCATTTCATTCACCTGGTGACAAGCACTCTCTGGGCAGGTGTGTCTTATTGCAGGCTCTTCTTTATGAAGACCGCTCTGCCAATACAAATCATGTCAATACAGTGCAATCAGGTCCAAGGCCTGAGGCTGGCTGTCACTGCCCTCTAGACAGACCTCTTTTGAGAATGCCACTTCACCACAGTAGGCCTATGGGGTCACACCTAATTGAATAATTCAATTCACCAGAAACTGTCATCTCAGGCTCCAAAAGGAACTAATTGTGGGACTACTTTTTCAATTGGCAAATTCTGTTCTATCAACTTTTAACATATAGTGGAAAGCTCAACATTTTGTTTGGTTATTTGAAGAGTAATTTTACCCAGCAGTATAGGTGTAGTTTTAAATCAATATGGCTGAGGCTGGGTGTGGTCGCTCACGCCTGTAATCCCAGCACTTTGGGAGTCCAAGGTGGGTGGATCACCTGAGGTCAGGAGTTCCAGACCAGCCTGGCCAACATGGTAAAACCCCGTCTCTACTAAAAATACAAAAATTAGCTGGGCACAGTGGCATGTGCCTGTAATCTCAGTCACTTGGGAGGCTGAGGCAGGAGAATGGCTTGAACCCAGGAGGTGGAGGTTGCAGTAAGCCAAGATTGTGCCATTGTATTCCAGCCTGCCCAACAGAGTGAGACTCGATCTCAAATAAATAAATAAATAAATAAATAAGTCTGAATATTTTAAGTCACTCTCATGTTAGCCAACAAATAGAAACCTGATTTTTTTTTTTTTTTTTTTGAGACGGAGTCTCACGCTGTTGCCCAGGCTGGAGTGCAGTGGCGCGATCTTGGCTCACTGCAAGCTCCGCCTCCTGGGTTCACACCATTCTCCTGCCTCAGCCTCCTGAGTAGCTAGGACTACAGGCGCCCGCCACCGTGCCCGGCTAATTTTTTGTATTTTTAGTAGAGACGGGGTTTCACTGTGGTCTCGATCTCCTGACCTTGTGATCCGCCTGCCTCGGCCTCCCAAAGTGCTGGGATTACAGGCGTGAGCCACCGCGCCCGGCAGAAACCTGATATTTAAGAAAAGCCTGAAAACAGAATAGCCTGAAGAGTCTAAGAATATTTCAGACTAAAAGTTCTAGCCCTCATTTTCATTACTATCCTGTATTTCCTCCCTCACATCCAAGTTGGTATTCAAAATGTTAACAACTCGCACCCCAGATCCACAACCAATCAGAAAAGACACAGCTGACCATGCTGGAGCCGGATCCTCAAGGTGGCCAGAACTAGGGAGTGCTGAACAAGGGGGCCAGGTGACACTCAGGAGTGTCAAGACAGCAGCTATTTACCAATGAACACAAATCATTCAATATTCTACAACACACAGAACAGAAAAAAAATAATAATTCCAGGCCAAAATGCCAACAGTGTTGAGACAGAGAAATCCTGCTTCAGGTGGAAAGAGCTAACAAGCTAGCAATAGTTCCAATTTTTGAACACCCAATCCGAAAAACTTAGGTTTTAGAACTGGGCAGCCAAACAGCCATACTATTTAGACAAATATCCACTCTTCTCATCTGTAATAGGAAAATCAGTTATCACACCCCAAAACATATTTTGCTTATTGGAGACAGGATTCTTTCATATCTCCACAGGCATTCACTGAGAAATAATGAACTAAGACAAACATTTAGAAAGGCACATTTTCCTGGATATTGCTAGATACCGGGATCTAGCAATTGTTCAAATAACAGTGATTAATAAAATTCAAATCAACTCTGTCCCCTCTATTAAAATCATGAAAAAAAAAAATCTAAAAAAACCTGGAAGTAACTACTTTTCTTTGCCTTGCAGTTGCTTTGAATTTTGTGCTTAGGTGACATTCAGTTTGTTTTTGTTTATTGTTCTCTTGGAAACAAAATATCACAGAACTGAACGTAAGAGGAATGCAGGCAGTCTTTGCTCCAAAAAGAACCAGACGACGGCCGGGCGCGGTGGCTCACGCCTGTAATCCCAGCACTTTGGGAGGCCGAGACGGGCGGATCACGAGGTCAGGAGATAGAGACCATCTGGCTAACACGGTGAAATCCCGTCTCTACTAAAAATACAAAAAACTAGCCGGGCGAGGTGGCGGGCGCCTGCAGTCCCAGCTACTCGGGAGGCTGAGGCAGGAGAATGGCGAGAACCCGGGGGGCGGAGCTTGCAGTGAGCCGAGATCGCGCCACCGCACTCCAGCCTGGGCAACTGAGCAAGACTCTATCTCCAAAAAAAAAAAAAAAAAACCACAAGAACCAGATGACGTTTACCATAAGTGGAATCTACAAATGGAACAAATTATGATCACCAGGACTCAGACTTCTAAAAAAAATTTAAAGATCGGCCAGGCTCATTGGCTCACACCTGTAATCCCAGCACTTTGGGAGGCCGAGGCGGGCAGATCACGAGGTCAGGAGATCGAGACTATCTTGGCTAACACAGTGAAACCCCACCTCTACTAAAAAATACAAAAAATTAGCTGGCTGTGGAGGTGGGCGCCTGTAGTCCCAGCTACAGGAGAATAGCATAAACCCAGGAGGCTGAGCTTGCACTGAACTGAGATCACGCCACTGCACTCCAGCCTGGGTGACAGAGCGAGACTCCATCTCAAAAAAAAAAAAAAATTTAAAGATCAATTATGAAATTTCTTTTTTTTATTTTTTTTAGACGGAGTCTCGCTCTGTCGCCCAGGCTGGAATGCAGTGGCCGGATCTCAGCTCACTGCAAGCTCCGCCTCCCGGGTTCATTCTCCTGCCTCAGCCTCCCGAGTAGCTGGGACTACAGGCGCTCGCCACCTCGCCCGGCTAATTTTTTATATTTTTTTAGTAGAGACGGGGTTTCACCGTGTCAGCCAGGATGGTCTCGATCTCCTGACCTCGTGATTCGCCCGTCTCGGCCTCCCAAAGTGCTGGGATTACAGGCTTGAGCCACCGCGTCTGGCCAATTATGAAATTTCAACATTTCATTTTATTGGATGAATTTTATGGAAAATAAGTTTATCTAACCATTACAATCTACATGAAGAACATCCTCAAAGTGAAGGGAAGGGGAGGAAGAAATGGTTATATTAATATTAAACAAAATAGACTGCAAAATAAGGATTACTACTACTTATGATTTCATGATGTTAAAAAAAAGAGTCAATACATTAGGAAGCAATGACAATTGTAAATGTGTATGTGCCAAATAAGAAATTTTTTTTTTTTTGAGATGGAATCTTGCTCTGTCATCAAGGCTGGAGTGCAGTGGCACGATCTAGGCTCACTGCAACCTCTGCCTCCCAGGTGGAAGCTATCCTCCTACCTCAGCCTCCTGAGTAGCTGGGATTATAGGTGCCCACCAGGCTATTTTTGTATTTTTAGTAGAGACAAGGTTTCATCATGGTGGCGAGGCTGCTCTCGAACCCCCAACCTCAGGTGATCCACCCGCCTCGGCCTCCCAAAGTGCTGGGATTACAGGCGTGAGCCACTGTGCCCAGCCTGAAGTATAATTTTCATGGCATAAAATTCAGCTATTGTAAATGAGTTTTAGGACATTTATACAGCTGTGCAACTGTCACCACAATTCCATTTCAGAACACTTTCATCATCTGTTGGGAGGTTTTTGATAACAACTAATAAAAATAAAATATGGCTATTTTATCAAATAAGGCTGTTTCAATTTCCAGTTTTATTTTGTGTCAGATTTGGTAACTGTGTTTTTTGAGGAATTTGTTTATCTAACCTAAATTGTCATATTTATTGGCATACAGTTATCTGTAATACTCTCATTATTTAATTTTTTTGGTTTATTTTTTTTTTTGAGGTTTTTTTTTTTTTGTTTTCTTGCCCTTGTTGCCCAGGCTGGAGTGCAATGGCACAATCTCGCCTCACTGCAACCTCTGCCTCCCAGGTTCAACTGATTCTCCTGCCTCAGCCTCCCGAGGAGCTGGAATTACAGGTGGCCCGCCACCACGCTTAGTTAATTTTTGTATTTTTAGTAAAGGCAGGCTTTTGCTGTGTTGGCCAGGCTGGTCTCAAACTTCTGACCTCGTCATCCGCCCGCCTTGGCCTCCCAAAGTGCTGGGATTACAGGTGTGAGCCACCGCGCCCCGCCTATTATTTTTTAATTCTGTTGGAGACAATGATGTTTCTGGTGTCTTGCTCTGTCACCCAGGCTGGAGTGCAGTGGCATGATTATAGCTCACTGCAGCCTTGAACTCCTGGGCTCAAGCCATCCTCCAGCCTCAGCCTCCCAAAGTGCTAGGATTATAGGTGTGAGCCACCATTCCCGGCCTATTTTTAAAATATCTAACTGTAGTGATCCTCTTTTTCATTACTGATGCTGGTTGGTGACATTAGTGTTGATGTCTTTTTTTCTCCATCAGCCTTACTAGGAGTTCATCAATTTAGTTAATCTTTTTAAAGAGCCATCTTTTAGCTTTGTTGATTTTCTCTATTTGTTTTCTATTTCATTGATTTCTGTTCCTCTTTACTGTTGCTTTTCTCTCACTTAAGATATTTAATTTACTCTTTTTTTTTTTTTTTTTTTTTTTGAGACGGAGTCTCGCTCTGTTGCCCAGGCTGGAGTGCAGTGGCCGGATCTCAGCTCACTGCAAGCTCCACCTCCCGGGTTTACGCCATTCTCCCGCCTCAGCCTCCCGAGTAGCTGGGACTACAGGCGCCGCCACCACGCCCGGCTAATTTTTTTGTATTTTTTAGTAGAGATGGGGTTTCACCATATTAGCCAGGATGGTCTCGATCTCCTGACCTCATGATCCGCCCGTCTCGGCCTCCCAAAGTGCTGGGATTACAGGCTTGAGCCACCGCGCCCGGCCTTAATTTACTCTTATTCTTCTACCTTCTTAAGGGGGATATTTATTTATTTATTTATTTATGAGACAGAGTCTGTAATCCCAGCACTTTGGGAGGCTGAGGCAGATGAATCACTTGAGGTCAGGAGTTTGAGAACAGCCTGGCCAACATGGTGAAACCCTGTCTCTACTAAAAATATAATAATCAGCCAGGCATGGTGGCAGGTGCCTATAATCCCAGCTACTTGGGAGGCTGAGGCTGATGTGCCTTGAGGTCATTGCTTGTTCCACCACTTCACCGTGACTCCATCTTTTTATCACTATGAATGATGTTATAATAAACATCATTGTGGGGGGGGGGACTTTCCCCACAAGGAAAACTTCTGGACCAATTTCACTGGTGAATTATTTCAAACATTTAAAAAAGAAGTACTCTTACACAAACTTTTTCAGGAAAAAAGGAGGAATGAACACTTCCCAACTTGTTCTGTTAGGCCTGAAAAACTTTATACCAAAATCTAACAAAACATTTTTTTTTAAAGACAGAGTCTCACTCTGTTGCCCAGGTTGTGGTGCAATCTCGGCTCACCGCAACCTCCGCCTTCGGGATTCAAGCCATTCTTGTGCCTCAGCCTCCTGAGTAACTGGGATTACTGGCATGTACTACCACACCCAACTAATTTTTGTAGTTTTGGTAGAACAGAGTTTTGCCATGTTGGCCAGGCTAGTCTCAAACTCCTGGCCTCAAATTATCCACCCATCTCAGCCTCTGAAAGTGCTGGGAATACAGGTGTGAGCCACTGCACCCAGCCGCAAAACCTAATAAAGACTTTTTTTCTTTTTCTTTTTTTCTTTTTTGAGACAGGGTCTTACTCTGTTGCCCAGGCTGGAGTGCAGTGGTGTAATCACTGCTTACTGCAGCCTTGACCTCCTGATCTCAAGCCATCCTCCCACCTCAGCCTTCCAGGTGGCTGGGACCACAGGTGTCTGCCACCATGCCCAGCTGTTTTTTATTTGTAGAAACAAGGTCTCGTCTTGTCCAGGCTGGTCTCAAACTCCTGGGCTTAAGCCATCCTCCCACCTCAGCCTCCCAATGTGCTGGGATTAAAGGTGTGAGACACCTCACCTAACTCCCTAACAAAGACTTTTATATAGTAAGAAAAGTATAGGCCAAGCATGGTAGCTCACGCCTGTAATCCCAACACTTTGGGAGGCCAAGTCTGGCAGACTGCCTGAGGTCAAGAGTTCAAGACCAGCCTGGCCAACATGGCAAAACCCCATCTTTACTAAAAATACAAAAATTAGCCAGGCATGGTGGTGCGCGCCTGTAATCCCAGCTACTTGGGAGGCTGAGGCAGGAGAATTGCTTGAGGCAGAGGTTGCAGAGAGCTAAGATCACACCACCGCGCTCTAGCCTGTGCCGCACAGTGAAACTCCATCACGGAAGGAAAAAAAGTAACCCTTATGAGTACAAATACAAAAATACTTGACAAAATACTATCAAATCCAGCAATATGTAAAACTGATCGCATGTTATGACTAAGTGGGGAATCCCAGTTATACTGGGAATGCAAGGTTGAGTTATTATTCAAAAATGAATAATTTTTGCCACAAAGCCCAGCTAATTTTTTGTATTTTTAGTAGAGACGGGGTTTCACTGTTGTTAGCCAGGATGGTGTTGATCTCCTGACCTCATCATCTGCCCGCCTCGGCCTCCCAAAGTGCTGGAATTACAGGTGTGAGCCATCGTGCTCAGCCTTTTTTTTTTTTTTTTTTGAGACAGGTTCTCACTCTATCACCCAGGCTGGAGTGCAGCTGCATGATCTTGCCTCACTGAAGTCTCCACCCCCGAGGCTCAAGCAATCCTCCCACCTCAGCCTCCCAAGCAGCTGCGACTACAGGTGTGTGCCACTACACCTGGCTAATTTTTGTATTTTCAGTCAAGATGTGGTTTCACCATGTTGTCCAGGCTGGTCTTGAACTCCTGGGCTCATGTGATCAGCCCACTTCAGCCTCTTAAAGTGCTGTGATTACAGGCGTGACACACTGTGCCCAGTTGGTTTTATTTTTTAATAGAATTAATGAGCTATACTCCTAGAATCCTCACAGGAAAAAAAAAAAAATGAGCTGATTCTAAAATGTATATGGATGTATAGAGGACCTAGAGTAGGCAAAATTGTCTTTAAAAACATGAAGAGGCCGGCCATGGTACCTCACACCTATAATCCCAGCACTTTGGGAGGCCAAGGCAGGTGGATCACCTGAGGTCAAGAGTTTGAGACCAGCCCGACCAACATGGTGAATCCCTGTCTCAACTAAAAATACAAAAATTAGCTGGACGTGGTGGTGGGTGCCTGCAATCCCAGCTACTCAGCAGGCTGAGGCAGGAGAATTGCTTGAAACCAGAAGTCGGAGATTACACCATTCCGCTCCAGCCTGGGCGACAGAACGAGACTCTGTCTCAAAAAAAAAAAAGAAGAAGAAAGACTTTTAATATCTAACTTCAACATTTACTTTTGAGCTACATTAATCAAAACAGTATAGTATTGGCATAATGACAGTCAAAAAGGGCAATGAAACAGAATAGAGAGTCCAAAACAGACCTACACTTTTGCAGTCAATTAGCTTTCGGCAAAATAATCCACTGAGGGCAAAGAAAGTCTTTTTTTTAACAAATGATACTGGAACAACTGGATATTCATTTGGGGAAAAAAAAAATGATGCTTGATCCCTACCGCTCACCATTCACAAAAATTAATTTAAGATGGATCACAGATCTAAATGTAAAAAGTTAAAATGATAAAGATTTTTAGAAAAAAATACAGGAGAATATATTCACAACCTGTAAATAGGCAAAAATTTATTCTAAGACAGAAAGCAAAAAACAGTAACCACAAAAAATTCCATAAATTGGACTTCACTGACATAAAACACTTCAGCACATGAAAAGATGCCATAAAGAAAATGGATAAGCAAACCACAGACTTGGAGAAACTACCTGTAAAACACATCTGATAAAAGACGTCTATACAGAATATATACAGAACTCCTAAATTCAATAAAAAAGCAAACAGCCTAATGTTTTAAATTATTTTTTCTTTTTTTCTCCCTTAGGATAGCTTGTTTCTTAAGGTATAAATTTTTTAAGGGGCAAAAACTTGGACAGGCAGTTCATAAATGAAGATACATGAATGGCCAGTAAGTACATGATCAAGTGTTCATCATTAGTCATCAGGGAAGTAGAAACTAAAACTAGCAGGAGATAATCCATACAATCACCAGAATGGCTTAAACTTAAAAGAATAACAACATCAAATGCTGGAGAGAATAGGGAGCAACTGGAACTTTCATTCTTCGCTGGTGGTAATATAAAAAGCTACAGGCCGGGCACGGTGGCTCACCCCTGTAATCCCAGCACTCTGGGAGGCCAAGGTGGGCGGATCATGAGGTCAGGAGATGGAGACCATCCTGGCTAACATGGTGAAACCCCGTCTCTACTAAAAAATAAAAATAAAAAAAATTAGCCAGGCCTGGTGGCGGGCAACCTCTGCTCCCAGCTACTCGAGAGGCTGAGGCAAGAGAATGGCATAAACCCAGGAGTTGGAGCTTGCAGTGAGCCGAGATAGCCAGCCTGGGCGACAGAGGGAGACTCTGTCTCAAAAAAATAATAAAATAAAAAAAAAATAAAAAGCTACAATCCCTTTGAGAAAAGGCTTGTCAGTTTCTTATAAAGTCAAACATATACCTACCCTTTGACCCAGTGATTCTGTTTCTAGGTAACTGCCTAAGAAAAAATAAAAACATACAAAAAATTAGCCAGGTGTGGTGGTACACGCCTGTAGTCCCAGCTACTCTGGAGGCTGAGGCAGGAGAATCGCTTGAACCCGGGAGGCGGAGGTTGTAGTGAGCTGAGATCATGCCAATGCACTCCAGCCTGGGCAACAAGAGCGAAACTCCATCTCAAAAAAAAAAAAAAAAAAAAAAGAAAGAAAAAATGAAAACATATATGCACAAGTAGAATTTCTATATTTCTTTAGTTGTTTTTTTGAGACAGGGTCTTGCTCTGTCACCTAGGCTGGAGTGCAGTGGTGTGATCATGGCTCATTGCAGCCTCAACTTCCCAGGCTCAAGCAATGCTCCCATCTCAGCCTCTCAAGTAGCTAGGACTACAGGAGCGAGCCACCATGCCCCGGTCTTTTTTTTTTTTTTTTCTGTAGAGAAAAAAAACATACTAAAAGTCTTTCTTCATAAGACATACAGACCAGGCTGTATGTCGCCCAGCCTGGTCTCAAACTCCTGGGCTCAAGCAATCCTTGCGCCTCAGCTTCCCAAAGTGCTGGGATTACAGAAGCAAGCCACCACACCCAGCCTAAGAATTCGAATTTCATAGCAGCTTTATTCATGGAAGCCCAAAGCTGGAAACTATCAAAAAGTCCATTAACAGGAAAATGGATAAAGAAATTGTGTTGTAGTCACAGATTGTAATGAATGTTGCTCAACATTAAAAAGGCATAAACTGGCCAGGTGCGGTAGCTCACATCTATAATCCCAGCACTTTGGGAGGCCGAAGCGGGTGGATCACCTGAGGTCAGGAGTTCAAGACCAGCCTGTCCAATGAAACCCCGTCTCTACTAAAAATATAAAAATGAGCTGGGTGTGGTGGCACAGACCTGTAGTCCCAGCTACTCAGGAGGCTGAGGCAGGAGAACTGCGTGAACCTGGGAGGCAGAGGTTGCAGTGAGCTGAGATTGCACCACTGCACTCCAGCCTGAGCAACAGAACAAGACTCCATCTCAAAAAAAAAAAAAAGAGAGATTAAAACTACTGAATAACAGTCACGATAAATCTCAAAGACATGATGCTGAGTGAAAGGAGATGGACACAAGAGCACATGCTAGTGATTGCCTGGGATGGCAGCAGGAAACTGAAAAGGAACAAGGAAGAACTTTCTACGGTTCTTTGTTCACATCTTGATTACTCGAGAATATCCATTTGCCAAAACTGTACAGATAAACAATGTGCACTTCAAGGTATACAAATTTTACCTTTAAAAAACTGTATAATGTTATAGATTGCATGTTTGTGTCCTCTAAAATTCACACGTTGAAACCCTAAACTCCCAGTGGGATGATATGAGGAGGCGGGGCTTTTGAGAGGTAATTCGAGCACATGGCATTAGTGGCTCTAAGAAATGCCAGAAAGACTCTAGAGAACGTGTGTCCTCTCTCTCTCTCTGCTATCTGTCATTTGAGGACAAAGCAAGAAGATGGCCACCTGCAAATCCTAAAGCAAGCCCTCGCCAGACACCAGACCTGTCTGCCAGCACCTTAATCTTGCACTTATCACCCTCCAGAACTGTAATAAATAAATGTCTGCTGTTTAAGCCACACAGAATACAGTATAATTTGTTATAGCAGCCCAAACTATATGGAGACATAGCATAATGACCAAGTAGAGGAAGGACACTGGGTGGAGGCATACATCAAATAAAAATCGCAGGCTTGCTGATTCTGGCTGCTGGATACCTAGGGTTACTGTTCATTTTGTGTATGTTTGAGGTTTTTCATATTATATTCTTTTAAGTAAAAAAAAAAAAAAAGGCTTTTAGAGAGACTCATAAATTCCTTGCCTTTCTTTTTTTCTGTTTTTTTTTGAGATGGAGTATCGCTCTGTCACCCAGGCTGGAGTACAGTGGCGCGATGTTGGCTCACTGAAAGCTCCGCCTCCCAGGTTCACGCCATTCTCCTGCCTCAGCCTCTTGAGTAGCTGGGACTACAGGCGCCCACCACCACATCCGGCTGATTTTTTATATTTTTAGTGGAGACAGGGTTTCACCATGTTAGCCAGGATGGTCTCGATCTCCTGACCTCGTGATCCGCCTGCCTCGGCCTCCCAAAGTGCTGGGATTACAGGCGTGAGCCACCGCGCCCGGCCCTTTGTTTTTATCTATAACCTTACACAGCAGACTTTTTGTTTTTGTAAAAGTAATGTGAGGACTGCTTAGAGGTGTGACTTGAGAAAAACCATGTACCACATCTAGACCTGACAGTGGCATCAGCGTCTGCAGCTGGGAAGAACAGTGGGAAGATCACTGTATAGGAAGGACCTACACAGACTGGACTCAGACTGGGCTCCACGACGTGTAGGTAGCAATGGGCCGGGTGGGGAACTTGTTCTCTCAGAATTTCAATTCCCTAGACTGAAAGATGTAACAATGCATCTTCCTCCCAGGGCCCCAGTCAGGATTCAATGACATGCATATAATTCACCTAGTACTGTTCATGACACCAGATATGTAGTGAACAACTGCGGTAATCTTACTATTATTATCATCTCACTTCCATCTCCAAAATAGTCTTCAAGCTCTCCTAACTTGTATTATCTGTTATGGAAAAACTGATTTACACAACAAGTTGCTTTTTACGGTATGCCAGCACTGCACTAAGTGCTTCATCTGCATTATTTAATTTGACCCTCACAACAACCTTACGGGGTAGATAACTGTGGTTATCCCCATTGTATAAATAAACAGAGGCACGGAGAAATTATGGAATTGTTCAAGATCGCATTAACTAAAGTGGAAGAGCTGCTAGTTCTGACCTTTAGAGTCGGAGCTAGTTACGCTATGCTGAACCCCAGGTTTAGCAGACTTGTGCCAATGTCACCGCCTCGGGGCACAAAGGGAGATCCCGCAAATACCAAGACTACGTTTTTTTTTTTTAAGAGACTCACTCCATTTCTTCTATTTCTATAGGAAAAATATAGACTAAAAGCATAGCAAAAGAGAACCATTTTTTGTTGTTGTTTTTGAGACAGAGTCTTGCTCTATTGCCCAGGCTGGAGTGCAGTGGCACAATCATGGCTCACTGCAACCTCAACCTCCAGGACTCAAGCAATCCTCCCACTTCACTCTCCTGAGTAGCCAGCGCTACAGGCACCACCAATGCCCAGCTAATTTTTTTATTTCTTTTTTTGGTAGAACGGGGTTTTGGCATGTTGCCCAGGCTGGTCTTGAACTTCCAGGCTCAACTGATCCGCCCACCTTGGCCTCCCAAAGTGCTGGGATTACAGGTGTCAGCCACTGTGCCCAAAGAGAGCCTATTCTTCATTGTGTACTTTTGGCGAGTGTTGGTGGAGGAAAATTCTGAGGAGATACCAGAAAAGATACCAGAAGGACTCAGTTCTGTTGAGGCCTCAGGCAAGTAACTAACCTTCTTATCCCTAACTAAGGCCTTGAGCGACTCAAAAGGCAAACAACGCTCAGGAGTGAAAGTGCCCTCCCTGCCACAGTACTAATCCATTATGTGTATTTTTTTTACCTTTACCTTTCTTTAACTTCACATTAACTAAGATTACTGCAAAAGCTATCCATTTCTATTTGAATTAAAGCAGAGGAAAGGAGCAGAAGTAACACTGGAGGGGCTAGGGGTCAGACGCTCCAAATATCAACCTCGTGCTGCCCAAGTGACTCAGTGCGACTTTCTGCTACTAATGCTTCACATTCCTCACACCACCCACACAGCTGTGCAAGGCGACTCTGAGGATTCATTTACACAATGATAAGTAAGCAGAAACGGATTTGTGTGTGTGTGCAGTTACCTAACGGACATGGTTTCCTGGTGGTGAGGCACATCCTGGATCTGCTTTCTGCCAAATCCCTTACACACCAAAAGTGCCTGGTCCAGCGGAATTTTGGCTTCCTTGTCGAGGAAGGCAGAGTGAGACAGGGTCTCACTCTGTCGCCCAGGCTGGAGTTCAGTGGCACAAACACACCTCACTGCAGCTTCACCTCCTTCCTGGATTCAAGAGATCCTCCCACTTCAGCCTCCCAAGTAGCTGGGACCACAGGCACACACTACCGCGCCCGGTTGATTTTTTTTTATTTTTTTGTAGAGACAGAGTTTCCCTTTGCTGCCCAGGCTGGTCTCAAACTCCTGGGCTCAAGCGATTCTCCCACCTTGGCCTTCCAACGTGCTGGGATTACAAGGCATGAGCCACCATGCCAGGCCAACCTATGGGATGTGTTCTAATCAACTGCTTTTGAAGTTAAAGGCAAAGAACATAAATTGTTTCTGAAATACAACAAATGATTGTGCATACAGTAAGGAAGGCCATCATCCACTGCACATTTACCATATGCCCCACCTTGTTAGTTTTCTGTTCATTCCTTTGCTTAGTCCTCAAGCACTCATGACAAGGAAGACAAGATTCAGGTGGACCAGGCACTTTTACTGTGTGAGGACTCTGGCAGATGGCAGACTCAGGATGTGCTTCACCGGGAAACCATGTCCCTTAGGTAACCGCACAATCTTCCCAGGGGCTGAGGAGGTATGAGAAGGAACTTCAATAAACTGAGCATTCTTGACCCATTAGAGAACTGCTGCTTAGAACATTCTATACTTATTTGAAAGAGGCTGGACCCAGGACTGTAATCCTAGCACTTTGGGAGGCCAAGGCAAGTGGATCACTTTGAGCTCAGGAGTTCGAGACCAGCCACAACATGGCGAGACCCTGTCTCTACAAAAACACAAAAATTAGGCTGGGCACGGTGGCTCACACCTGTAATCCCTGCACTTTGGGAGGCCAAGGTGGGCAGATCACTTGAGGTCAGGAGTCCGAGACCAGGCTGGCCAACATGATGAAACCCCGTCTCTACTAAAAATGTAAAAATTTGGCTGGGCGTGGTGGCTCAAGCCTGTAATCCCAGTACTTTGGGAGGCCGAGACGGGCGGATCACGAGGTCAGGAGATCGAGACCATACTGGCTAATATGGTGAAACCCTCTACTAAAAATTACAAAAAACTAGCCGGGCGAAGTGGCGGGCGCCTGTAGTCCCAGTTACTTGGGAGGCTGAGGCAGGAGAATGGCGTAAACCCGGGAGGTGGAGCTTGCAGTAAGCTGAGATCCGGCCACTGCACTCCAGCTTGGGCGACAGAGCGAGACTCCGTCTCAAAAAAAAAAAAAAAGTAAAAATTTGCCGAGTGCGGTGACGCACGCCTGTAGTCCCAGGCACTCGGGATGCTGAGGCAGGAGAATTGCTTGAACCCGGGAGGCAGAGGTTGCAGTGAGCCAAGATCATGCCACTGCACTCCAGCCTAGGTGACAATGTGAGACTCTGTCTCAAAAAAAAAAAATTACAAAAATTAGCTAGGCATTTGGTGGCTCACGCCTATAGTCCCAGTTACTCAGGAGGCTGAGTCTGGAGAATTGTTTGAGCCCCAGAAGCAGAGGTTGTAGTGAGCTGAGGTCACACCACCGCACTCTAGCCTGGGCGACAGACTGAGACCCTGACTCAAAAAAAAAACCAAAAAGCATCACACCCTACTGTTCAAAGTCCTGTACCAGCAACTTTGGGTCAAAGGTGGCTGTTTAAGGACGTCTGTTCTTGTTTTTTTAATTTTTGTAGAGATGGGGTCTTGCTATGTTGCCCAGGCTGATCCTGAACTCCTGCGTTCAAGCAATCCTCCTGCCTCAGCCTCCCAAGTAGCTGGAATTTCAGGTGTGAGCCACAGCACCCAGCTGTCTGCTCTTTAGATACGGGATCATCAGTACACTGTGCATCAAATTCTCTCTCATCAGTGGTTTACAAGTAAAGATGCAGTCAGGGAAAGAAAGAAACACAGCGAATGCAGAATGCGTAGAGAGGAAGAAGTGCTAGAAGAGAAGGAGCAGAACACCTGGTGGCTTCCGTCTTCCTAGTGACAGGTAAACTGCCAGATGCACTGGGCAGTGAAGAACAAGGATTTGCCTTAGCAGAATCTGGGTTCACATCTGGCTCTGCCCACCCAGTGATCTAGAAAAAATGTCAAATTACCTCACATCTCTAAGCACCTATCCTCATGTACAAAACAAGGATAACTACCCCATCCAGATGTCATGAGGATGAAATTACTGTTCTTGGCCAGGTGGGTGGCTCACACCTATAATTCCAGCACTTTGGGAGGCTGAGGCAGGAAGATCACTTGAGCCCGGGAATTTGAGGTCAGCTTGGGCAACACGGTGAGACCCCACCTCTATTTTTAAAGTTAACTAATTAATCAAAAAATGAAGGCTGGGTATAGTGGCTCAGGCTGAGCGTGATGGCTCAGGGTGGGCACAGTGACTCATGCCTATAATCCCTGCACTTACATTATATTAATATAATATTAATATATTAATTTATTCACAGTTAAATTGCAAGGACCTCTACTACATTTAGACTAAGGCTGCATTTACAGAAGTCCAACACATGGCCAGGCACAGTGGCTCATGCCTGTAATCTCAGCCCTTTGGGAGGCTAAGGCAGGCAGATACCATGAGGTCAGGAGTTCGAGACTAGCCTGGGCAACAGGGTGAAACCCCATCTCTACAAAAAACACAAAAATTAGCCAGGCGTGTGGTCTGCTCCTGTGGTCCCAGCTACTCAGAACACTGAGGTGGGAAGATCGCTTAAGCCTGGGAGGTGGAGGCTGCAGTGAGCTGAGATCGAGTCATTGCACTCCAGCCTGGATGACAGGGTGAGACCCTGTCTCAAACAAAACAAAACAAAACAAAAACAAACAAAATAAATGTGCTGGGCACGGTGGCTCACACCTGCAATCCCAGCACTTTGGGAGGCCAAGGCGGGCGGATCACTTGAGGCCAAGGAGTTCAAGACCAGCCTGGCCAACAAGGTAACACCTGATCTATACTTTAAAAAGATAATAATTAGCAGGGCTTGGTGGCACACACCTGCAGTTGCAGCTACTAGGAGGCTAAGTCACAAGAATCGCTTGAACTGAGGTGGCAGAGGTTGCAGTGAGCCAAGATTGCACCACTGCACTCCAGCCTGGGAGACAGAGTGAGATTCTGCCTCAAAAAAAAAAAAAAAAAAAAAATTAAATGGATCATAAAGGGTTCACTTCCAAGCTCTCTATCCTGTTCCATTGGTTGATATATCATTTTTTGTTTTTGTAATTAAAAAAAAAAAAGAAATCCAACACATATATAACTTTTAGGAACATACAGACTGTTTAAGGTGAGACACACTTTTGAAACTTAAAAACTTTTTTGTGGTCATTCATCACTGATATTACAGTAAGACTGGATATGAGTAAACTCCAGTATGGTAAACATAACATTAGCACATAACCCTCACTGTCCAAAGAAATCTGACTGTATCTTACACTTTATTAAATTAATAAAGTTCCCTCCTAGTAGTAAGTCTCCATTATTGATTGAAACCTGGATGTGTGTTTGGTCCCAAGTGCATCTCTGGCAGCCTACCTTTCAAAGCGCTGCTTCATTTGTTTACATGCATAGTAGTTTCCATCTCTCAGGCTTTGCATCTTCATAACTTCAGAAAACGTTCCCTCTCCTATTTTGCCAATTGCTTTATAGTCTATAAATAAAAATGATTACAAAAATAAAATGTTATTTATGCATATATTTGTATTCACTTCCAGACAGCAAACTTTTAATCTATAATGTAATTTAACAGCAATATACTGAGAATTGTTTCTCCTATCTTTGTAAGGTTTAGTGGTCCCCTCAACTTTAGGGGAAGTTGGAACAAAGCATCATTTCCTCCCAGTCTGTGCCCTCCCTTGGATAGCAGGAACCACCTTACCTGGATCCTGGCCAGTGAGGAGAGGCTCAGCTACCCTACAAGATTCAGAAAGCAGAGGAGCAACAGAGATGGGATTCTTCCAGCAGGGGTGGGCATGGGCGTGGGCGTAGGCTCTGGGCTGATGTCACATTGCACCAGCAGCCTCTAAGAACTCTCCTGAAATTCACCTTCCCTGGTCCTACAGAGGGCCCAGCTGATCTGCAACAGTTTCCTACAATTCTTTTACTTCCTAATTTTCTGAAAGCTAACAGTAACTTTCCCTGGCCCTGCTGCCACCACATCACCCCCAGCCCTGATAATGGTTTTGTAAGTCTCTAGTTCACTATGTTAAATGCCTTCCTGCTTGAAATACCTAGGGTAGTTTCCATTTTCCTGACCAAACCCTGACTGACAACAAATGAGCACCTTGATGTGGGCTGCTGCTGTGAACAAAAATCTAAAATATGTGAGTTTGGCTTATTGGTCAGGTGGCAAAATGCTAGAGAGCCTGGCATATATCATGATGAAATATTGCCCGCTTAAAGGAATGCCTGTAGTCACTGCTGCCTTTCATAGATCCACTGCCTGCAGAGCCTGCTGGCCTAGGGAAAGTGGTGGGAAGAGTCAGAATGATGGAGTATGCTAATTACTACTGACTGCCTTAGCAAGCTATTTCAAGACAAAGGTAAGTACAGGCAAGAATGGCTATACCACTTTTTAAGCAGAAATGGAAAGAATAAGTAAAGTCTAGAGAGCAAAAGTCTCACCAGTTGTAAAAGTTTCTACAGCCCAAATAATAGGAGAGTAAGATTGCAAAAACATTGGCAAAGAATAGCCCGCGAGCCTTCTCCGTTGAACAAATGGCTCATCTTCGCAGCAGAGATCACAGGAAGGCAGTTACAACCTCCAGGCATTTGTTTTAGAAAGCTTCAAGGAAGCTCCTGTAAATTGAGACCCAGAAGCATATGAGCGAGGCCGCACAGAAATAAGGCAGGCTTGGGGCCAGACGTGGTAGCTGAGCCTGTAATCCCTGCACTTTAGGAGGCCGAGCCAGGCAGATCACCCACCTGAGGTCAGGAGTTCCAGACCAGCTTGGCCAAATGCCGAAACCCTGTCTCCACTAAAAATACAAAAAATTAGCCAGGTGTGGTGGCATACACCTGTAGTCCCAGCTACTCGGGAAGGTGGGGCAGGAGAATTGCTCGAACCCGGGAGGTGGAGGTTGCAGTAAGTCAAGATCACACCACTGTACTCCTGCACTCCAGCCTGGGCTACAGAGTGAGACGCCATCTCAAAAAAAAAAAAAAAAAAGGCCGGGCGCGGTGGCTCAAGCCTGTAATCCCAGCACTTTGGGAGGCCGAGACGGGCGGATCACGAGGCCAGGAGATCGAGACCATCCTGGCTAACACAGTGAAACCCCGTCTCTACTAAAAAAATACAAAAAACTAGCCGGGCGAGGTGGCGGGCGCCTATAGTCCCAGCTACTCGGGAGGCTGAGGCAGGAGAATGACGTAAACCCGGGAGGCGGAGCTTGCAGTGAGCTGAGATCCGGCCACTGTACTCCAGCCCGGGCGACAGAGTGAGACTCCGTCTCAAAAAAAAAAAAAAACAAAAAAAAAAACGCAGACTAGAGAGAGAGATCTCTAGCAGAACCTTGGGTGTGGGGCTGACCAGAAGCAAACAGACCAGAAATCTTCAAACATCACTTAGACTGCAGCAGAAAAAAGCCTAGAGTAAAAGAGGCCTTCACTTCAGGCCCCAAACCCGCATCTGCACAAAGCAGATAGGATCTTGCTATGTTGCCCAGGCTGGCCTCAAACTCCTGGGCTCAAGCCTAAACTTCTACCTCAGCCTCCCAAGTGGCTAGCATGAGCCATTGCCCCCAGCTGACAGGGTTTCAAAATTGCAGCGCTGAGCGTGGGCATCCTCTTCAGTATTCCTTTCCACATGCACATTTTGAATGCCTTGTCTGTAAAAAGGTATTCATTTTTCAGAAGTGATAATGGTTATGTCAAAACACAAAAAAAGTCCTTATCTGTTAGCAAAAAAATACAGAAGTATTTCCAGGTGAAAATGACATAATAGTTAGGATTTACTTTAAAATATCCCTGGCTGGGTGGTGGCTCATGCCTATAATCCCAGCGCTTTGGGAGGCCCAAGTGGGCAGAACACTTGAGGCCAGGAGTTTGAGACTAGCCTGGCCAACATGGTGAAACCACGTCTCTCCTAAAAATACAAAAATTAGCTGGGTGTGGTGATGCACACCTGTAATCCCAGCTACCTGTAATCCCAGCTACTTGGGAGGCTGAGGAAGAAGAACTGCTTGAACCCCGAAGGCAGAGGTTGCAGTGAGCCGAGATGGCACCACTGCACTCCAGCTTGGGGGACAAGAGCAAAACTCTGTCTCAAAAAATAAAATAAAATAAAATACCCCTGTACATTCCCATTCACTACTGCTGAAATTATAAACTGACATAGTCTCTTTGGAGGGCAATTTGGCAGCACCTATTAAATCTTTAAGATGTGCATCCTCCAGCTAGGCGTAGTGGCTCACGTTTGTAATCCCAGCACTTTGGGAGGCCAAGGTGAGGATCACTTGAGCCCAGGAGCTCAAGGCCAAGTTAGGCAACATAGACCCCATCTCTACAAAAAATAATTAGCCAGACTCAATGGCACACGCCTGTCATCCCAGCTACCCAGGAGGCTGAAGTGGGAGGATCGCTTGAGCCCAGGAGTTTGAGGCTGCAGTGAGTAGGGACTGCACCACTATACACTAGCCTGGGCAACAGAGGGAGACCCTGTCTAAAAAAAAAAAAACTTGCTCAAGTACATATGATAGGAAGATTAATGATTGCACCATTAATCAACACAGTAAAGCCGATAACCCAAATGGCCCCCATAGGGAACTGGATTAATATGGTTTACCTGTATAACAGAATATACTGTAAATATTTAAAATAATGGGTGGCAGGTGCCTGTAGTCCCAGCCACTCGAGAGGCTGACACAGGAGAATCACTTCAACCTGGGAGGTGGAGGCTGCAGTAAGCTGAGACTGTGCCACTACACTCCAGCTGGGCAACAAAGTGAGACTCCATCTCAAAAAAAAAATAACAACAACAACAACAATAATAATGTCCTTAAAAACTACACACACACACGCACACACACACACACACGGAATTAACAGCGGCTCTGAGGGGTGAGGTTACAGGTGTCTCATTTTCTAAGATATTTTCCACAACGTTGTTTTTTGAAATAAGAGCGCTATTTTCACTATTTTATATCAAAATACCCAAAAAAGATGGTGGTGGGGAAAATGGTAAAATGTTGATCACTGCTGAAATTCGGTGATGGATTTATGAGGGTTCACTGGGCGTGGTGGCTCAGGCCTGTCATCCCAGCACTTTGGGAAGCCAAGACAGGCAGATTACCTGAGGTCAGGAGTTCGAGACCAGCCTGGCCAACATGGCTAAAATCCATCTCTACTACAAATACAAAACTTGGCCGGGCACAGTGGCACATGCCTGTAATCCCAGCACTTTGGGAGGCCGAGACAGGCAATCACAGGGTCAGGAGTTCAAGACCAGGCCAGCCTGACCAAGATGGTGAAACCCCATCCTACTAAAAATACAAAAATTAGCCGAGCGTGGTGGCATGTGCCTGTAGTCTCAGCTACTCGGGAGGCTGAGACAGAAGAATCACTTGAACCCGGGAGGCGGAGGTTGCAGTGAGCCGAGATTGAGCCACTGCACTCCAGCCAAGACTACACAGCAAAACTCCGTCTCAAAAAAAAGAAAAAAAGAAAAAATTTATCTGGGCATGGTGGCACACACCTGTAATCTCAGCTACTCGGGAGGCTGAAGCGGGAGAATCACTTGAACCCGGGAGACGGAGGTTGCAGTGACCTGAGATCGTGCCACTGCACTCCAGCCTAGGCAATAGAGCAAGATTTCATCTCAAAAAAAAAAAAGATTTATGAGGGGTCACTCTATTTAATTTTCTATACTTCTGGCATGCTTGAAATTTTCCATAATAAAAACAAAACAAAACAAAAAATAAGGCCACTTGTGGTGACTCACACCTATAATCTCAGCACTTTGGGAGGCTGATGTGGGAGGACTGTTTGAGCTCAGGAGTTTGAGTCCAGCTTGGGCAATATAGTAAGACCCTATCTTTACAAACAATGACAAAAAAATTAAGTGAGCTAGGTGTGGTGGTGCGACTGCAAAGGGCAGGAGAGAAGAGGGGAGAGGAGCAGATGGACATGGCTCTAGACAGACCTAAGCCCCTCTGCAACAAACAAGCCTGTAAGTTTTACACATCGGACATTTTCTCTGGAGCAAAAGAGCGATCTTACCTAAACAGAAATGCAACTTACCCCTCCTGCCCAGGAACATCAAGTGTCTTTCCGAGGTCAGGGCTCCAGCCCATCTGCCTGGGCCTGGCCAGCAGAGATGGGTGGTCTTCCCTAGGAATTTCACCTGCACATGCACAGGGTCTGTTGGCTATTCTCATTTGCAATCCAAGTCCCTGCTGAATCCCAATGCTCTTTTTTTTTTCATTACTGTAGCAGAGTTTTAAACTATTTGGCTTGCCTTTTCTATGTTTTGCTATGTTTTACTTTAACTTATTTTACTTGTTTTTTACTTTTATTCGAATACTAGGAATGTCAATCACGTGCCAGAGCGGCCATGTTCTGTTACCACCCTTTTAAGCCACAACTCACTGGGGCAAGAAACGCAAACAGCAACCAATAAGGTGGTCAAGCTAAGCAGGTTCCACCCAGTAGGCAGAGAAGTAGACCACTAGCTCTCACAGGAAAATGAACTGATAAGTATGCAGAGAGTAAAGCTGTGAACAGTGTGACCAAAGCTGAAAAGTCATGAGAGAGTAAGAGGCTAAAGGGGGCCGGGCGCGGTGGCTCACGCCTGTAATCCCAGCACTTTGGGAGGCCAAGGCGGGCGGATCACAAGGTCAGGAGATCGAGACCATGGTGAAACCCCGTCTCTACTAAAAATACAAAAAATTAGTCGGGCGCGGTTGTGGGCGCCTGTAGTCCCAGCTACTCGGGAGGCTGAGGCAGGAGAATGGCGTGAACCCGGGAGGCGGAGCTTGCAGTGAGCCGAGATCGCGCCACTGCACTCCAGCCTGGGCGACAGAGCGAGACTCCGTCTCAAAAAAAAAAAAAAAAAAGAGGCTAAAGGGGCCATAAATGGGCTAAAAGTAAACAGGAGTTAAAGATAAGCAAGACAGATCTACTAAAGTTGAACACAGGCATACCCTCTGACCTAGAAATTCCATTTCTAGGTTAGATACCCAAGTGAAATATGTTCGCCCGACACAAGAATGTTCACGGAAGCACTGTTTTTAAAAACCCAAAATGATAAACAACAGTAGACTAGATGTGATGGTTAATACTGAGTGTCAACTTGATTGGATTGAAGGATGCAAAGTATTGATCCTGGTGTGTCTGTGAGGGTGTTGGCAAAGGAGGTTAACAGTTGAGTCAGTGGGTTAGGAAAGGCAGACCCACCCTTAATCTGGGTGGGCACCATCTAATCGGCTGCCAGTGCAGCCAAAATATAAAGCAGGCAGAACGGAAAAGACTAGACTGGCCTAGCCTCCCAGCCTACGTCTTTCTCCCGTGCTGGATGCTTCCTGCCCTTGAACATCGGAATCCAAGTTCCTCAGCTTTGGGACTCAGACGGGCTTCCTTGCTCCTCAGCCTGAAGACACCCTATTGTGGGACTCTATGATTGTGTCAGTTAATACTCTTTAATACATTCCCCTTTATATACGTATCTATCCTATTAGTTCTGTCCCTCTAGAGAACACTAATATACTAGATAAATAAGTGCAGTATATCCACACAATGGTATACTATACAGTAATGAGAATAAACAAAGTACAACTACATATGATATGGCTACATCTCACAAACATCACATTAAGCAAAAGAACCTAATTGTAAAGAGTTCACATTGTATGATTCCATTTATATAAAGTTCAAAAACATGCAAAACTAAATACAACCCACAGATAAAGGAAAATATCTGCAAATCATATATCTGATAAGAAACTTGTATCTAGAATATATAAATAAGTCTTATAACTCAATAATACAAAGTCAACCCAACTAAAAGGTGATCAAAGGATTTGGTAGACATTTCTCCAAAGACAACATAAAATTGACCAATAAGCTATGAAATGATGTTCAACATTATTAGTCATTAGGGAAAAGCAAGTCAAAACTATGATGAGATACCACTTCACACTCACTAGAATCAAAAAGATAGGTAACAAGTGTTGGTGAGGATGTGGAGACATTGGGACCCTCATACATTGCTGGCAGGAATGGAAAATGGTGCAGACACTATGAAAAACACTTTGGCAGTTCTTTGAGATGTTAAACAGAGTTACCATATGACCCAGCAATTCCACTCCTACATATATGCTCAAGAGAAACAAAAACGTATGTCCAAACAAAAACCTGTAAGTCAATGTTCACAGTAGCATTACTCATAATATCTCAAAGGTGGAAAGCACCAAAATGTCCATCAGTAGATGAAATGGATAAACAAAATGTGGTCTATCCATACAATGGAATATTATTCAGCCATGAAAAGGAATGAAGTACTGAAACATGCTACAACATGGATGAACCTTGAGGACATTACGCTAAGTGAAAGAAATCAGGCACAAAATGCCACATATTATGTGATCCCTCTTATATGAAATGTCCAGATAAGCAAATCCATAGAGACAGAAAACACATTCATAATTGTCTAGGGTTGGTGGAATGTGAGATAAATAAGGAGTAACCACTAATGGGTACAGGTTTCTTTTGGGGATGATGAAAATATTTTAACATTAGATTATAGTTACGGTTACACAACTCAGAAAATATACTTAAAACCACTGAACTGTATACCTTAAATGAGTGAAAATTATAGTACGTATATTTCAATAACTCCATTAAAATGGACAACTCTGTGGTGTTGGAAATCAGAATAGTGGTTACCCTTGTGGGGTGAAGTGACCGAAATGGGCTGAAGGGGACATCAATGATACCAGGAATACTGTGCTTCTTGATCTGGAAGCAGGTTTCACGGGCATGTTCACTTCACCAACGTGTATACTTAAATATAAGTGCAGTGTTGTTTTGTTTTGTTTTGTTTTGTTTGAGACAGGGTCTCACTCCGTTGCCCAGGCTGGAGTGCAGTGGTGCAACCTCAGCTCCCTGCAACCTCTACCTTCCAGGCTCAAGCGACCATGCCACCTCAGCCTTCTGAGTAGCTGGGACTACAGGCACCCGCCACCATGCCCAGCTAATTGTTTTGCATTTTTTTAGAGACAGGATTTCACCATGTTGCCCAGGCTGGTCTCAAACTCCTCAGCACAAGGAATTCACCTGTCTTGGCCTCCCAAAGTGCTGGGATAACAGGCATGAGCTACCACGCTTGGTCAATTTGTGCAGTTTTCTGCATTATGTTATACTCTAATATAAAATTAGAAAAAACAAAACAAAACAGAGTTAGGAATAAGTAGGGAGTATAAGGAACAGAAATGACACACAGTGAAGAATATATTCTCATTAATGGCAGAATATGCATGTCTACAAATCCCTACTGCTGACATGCAAAACAAGCTGCTTTCAATACTATTCTAGTTCCTAAGAGGGCCAGTTCCCTCCTGCTCTCAGGTTTTCCTATTCTTAAGCTCCAGTTTTTTTTTTTTCTTTTTTTTTTTGAGACAGAGTCTCACTGTGTTGCCCAAATGATCTTGGCTCACTGCAACTTCCATCTCCCAAGTTCAAGAGATCCTCATGCCTCAGCCTCCCAAGTAGCTGGGATTACAGGTGTGTGTCACTATACCAAGCTAATTTTTGTATTTTTAGTAGAGACGGGGTTTCACCATGTTGGCCAGGCTGGTCTCAAACTCTTAACCTCAGGTAATCCACCCGCCTCAGCTTCCCACCTGCTTCACCCTCCCAAAGTGCTGGGATTATAGGCGTAAGCCACTGCACCCAGCCCTCAAGCTCCTTCTTTGTCAACGGTTATAATATGTCTCCATACTGTGAGGTGTAAGGAGACTTACTGGTCCTTACAACTGAAACTAAAACAATTCCCTTAATGCGAACTAAATGATAAAGAACACCTCTTCAACAGTCTTCCTAACAAGGAGACTAGATTCTTTTTCCCCATGGTTAGCACGAGACATCCTCTTTTGGTCTCTCAAAACAGGTCTCCACCCTATTTCCCAGGTGGCTTCCTCGTTCAAGATGAAAACCCTCTGGGAAGGGTTGACACTAACACAAGTATTAATTACTTGGTCCTGGAAACTTACAAGAAGCAGGAGACAAAATGCATTACACTTAGAGAAACAAACAAAAAAAAGACAGGGCACGGTGGCTCACGCCTATAATCCCAGTACTTTGGAAGGCTGAGGCGGGCGGATCATCTGAGGTCTGGAGTTCAAGACCAGCCTGACCAACATGGAGAAACCCCCCTCTACTAAAAATACAAAATTAGCCGGGTGTGGTGGTGCATGCCTGTAATCCCAGCTACTCAGGAAGGCTGAGGCAGGAGAATCGCTTGAACCCAGGAGGTGGAGGTTGTGGTGAGCCGAGACCACGCCACTGCACTCCAGCCTGGGCAAGAAGAGCGAAACTCAGTCTCAAAAAAAAAAAGAAAAACAAACAAACAAATAAAAATAGTAAAAACAAACAAAAAAGGCTTGGGGAATGGAATATTATTTTAGTGTTAAGACCATTCAATTTGTATATGCGTAAATTGGTACATTAAAACTCACAGCCTGAGACAGAGCCAAGTGTTACAACTGGTCTGTGTTATGAGCAAAAGAAAGGTGGTCTACTGCACCAGGACGGGCTGCTCTCCATTATTGCTTCCAGGAAAAACAACCTGAGGATGCTGAATCTCTAGACCAGCGTTTTCCAACTGAGTACTACAAAACACGGCGATCCCTGAACCCTAAAGGGTATTCCACAAAAGAGGGTTCCATAAGCAAATAAATTTAGGAAATACAGAGTTAAATACAGCAAAATGTGTTTGCAGAATTCCTCAACGCCTTTCCCTGCATATGAGGTGAGTCTCCAAATGGAGGTGGGTGAGGTATACCCAGAGAACACCAGTTAACATCCCCCAGCACTGCTCTAGATCACCAAACCGAAGATCTTAGAATGCTATTAGAATCCCTTTTATCCAAGGTTTCCCTGAATAAAAGAGGAACTAATCTAGCTCCCAGCAAGACAGGGTTTCACAACTATTCTAGCTTTATTGTTCTTACTTGTCTTCTGGGAGAAATTGGCTAATGTAAGGTAGGAGTGAGCCCCACTGAGTCTTCAGGACAGAGCACGGTACCATATCCCTTCTGACAAAAAACCGGAAGCCATAACTTGCTTGACAACTAGAGCTTAACTAAGTCCCAGACCCTCTCTACAACTGGAAACCTAATTAAATTCCATTAAATCCCAAAACCAGGCAATAAAGATACTTTGGTGCATCTCCAAGAAGCTTCTTCAAAAGAAATGGACCAAAATACAGGCCCTGGTCCTCACCACTAATTTGTACAGTTTAAAACCTCATTAAGTAATTTTGACAAGTTTCTTGAAGAGCCTCCAAACTTGAAACTTTGTGGGAAAATTCAACAGCCTGAACATCTTCTGCCCTTAGGCAGACCCTCATACTGACCTACCTCGCCCTATTCGTACTAGTCAAGGGATAGCTGCTGCTTGCTAAAACTCCACCAAAATTTACCCCTTCTCTTAAATGAATTAACTGGAAAGCCCAGAAATTTCTCTACAAGAAGATCAGTGTCTTTATTGTGCAGAAGAGCTCACACAGCAGGCCCGGGACTTCTCTCCTTAGAAAGGTCTGCTTGCGGCCAAGTGCGGTGGCTCACGCCTATAATCCCAGCACTTTGAAGGGCCAAGGCAGATGGATCACTTGAGGTCAGGAGTTCGAGACCAGCCTGGCCAACATGGTGAAACCCTGTCTCTACTAAAAATATAAAAACTGGCTGGGCGTGGTGGTGCACACCTGTAATTCCAGCTACTCAGAAGGCTGACGCAGAAGAATTGCTTGAACCTGGGAGGCAGAGGTTGCAATGAGCTGAGATTGAGATTATACCACTGCACTCCAGCCTGGGCGACAGAGCAAGACTCTGTCTCAAAAAAAAAAAAACAAAAAAAGTCGGCTTGAAAGGGGTTGGCCTTTGGCTGGCCTCTGGGAACTTGCATGTCAGGCTTCCACCATTTCCTAAATGGTAAGAGTGGCTCACTGTCCCTAAACTGCCTGTGCAGACAATACGGTTTATGCTAGACACCTGCTTTCCTTCTGGCAGTCTGGAATTTTGATAGGTGCTAGGCAGATAGGTGCCTACATGACCAGTCCATAATAAAAACTCAGGGCATGGAGTCTCTAATGAGTTCCGTGATATACAAGAGTTCACATGTGTGGTTACAACTTGTTGCTAGAGAAATTAAGAGCATCCCATGTGACTCCATTGAGAGAGAATTCCTGGGCCTAGTTCCTCCAGACTTCTTCCCGGGTGCCTTTTTCCTTTGCTGATTTCACTTTGTATCATTTCACTGGAGGAAATCATAGCTGTGAGCATGATTATGTGCTAAGTCCTGTGAGTCCCCCTAGCAAATCATGAAACCTAGGGTGGTCTTGGTACTCCCCATAATGCAATTATGCTATACTTCAGCCTAAGTGAATTAAACATTCATGGCAGTATGACTAAATCATCATGTTAATAAAGACTTTTTAGGCTGGGCATGGTGGCTCACACCTGTAATCCCAGCACTTTGGGAGGCCGAGGTGGGCGGATCACCTGAGATCAGAAGTTTGAGACCAGACTGGCCAGCATGGTGAAACCCTATCTCTACTAAAAATACAAAAAATTAGCCGGGCACGGTGACCTGTGCCTGTAATCCCAGCTACTCAGGAGGCTGAAACAGGAGAACTGTTTGAAGCCGGGAGGCAGAGGCTGCAGTGAGCTGAGATCACGCCACTGTACTGCAGTCTGGGCAACAGAGCAAAACTCTGTCTCAAAAAAAAAAGTAACAATAATAAGGACTTCTTAGCACCAGCTATATATCACACACCATGCCATGCACTGTAGACACAAAGATCATTAAGATATAGTCCCAAGTCTTGAGAATTTACAGTATGTCCCCACGCCCCTAATTTTAGGTCCTTTCCTTATAAAAGAGGGAGGTTGGAAATGGAACACTTTGGTTTAGAAAATATCAATAGTCAAATTATGGAGTACATAGGCCAGGCGTGGTGGCTCACACCTGTAATCCCAGCATTTTGGGAGGCCAAGGCGGGTGGATCACGAGGTCAGGAGATAGAGACCATTCTGGCTAACACGGTGAAACCCTGTCTCCACTAAAAATACGAAAAATTAGCCGGGCGTGGTGGCAGGCACCTGTAGTCCCAGCTACTTGGGAGGCTGAGGGAGGAAAATGGCATGAACCCGGGAGGTAGAGCTTGCAGTGAGCCAAGATCGTGCCACTGCACTCCAGCCTGGGCGACAGAGCAAGACTCCGTCTCAAAAAAAATAAATAAATAAAAATTATGGAGTACATAGTGTGTAATACCGAATACATGATGCTCTGGATTCCAATCTTCCAGGACCGGCCTGGGAAGCCTGCAAGCAGATGTCTGTCTTCCTTCTGTGTGCACCTTGTCCTCCTGTTACAGAACTGCCCATGCTCCACTTTGCGCCTTCTCCTCATAAAGCCATAAACCCCTTAAAGGGAAAGTCTACAATCTGTTCTCGTTTGTGCCATTACACTTAGAGAAACAAAAACCAACAGGAAAAACAAAAAAAGCTTGGGGAATTAAATATTATTTTAGTATTAAAACCATTCAATTTGTACATGAGTGAATCTGTACATTAACAGCCTCAGTGAGACTGGGCGTGTTAGCTCATGCCTGTCATCACAGCACTTTGGGAGGCTGAGGCGGGCAGATCACCTGAGGTCAGGGGTTCCAAATCAGCCTGGCCAACATAATGAAAACCCATCTCTATTAAAAATAGAAAAATTAGCCAGGAGGGTGGCACGCATCTGTAATCCCAGCTGCTAGCAAGGCTGAGGCATGATAATTGCTTGAACCTGGGAGGCGAAGGTTGCAGTGAGTGGAGATTGTGCCACTGCATCCAGCCTAGGCGACAGAGCTAGATTCCATCTCAAAAACAAAAAACAAACAAAAAACTTTATAAATAAAGATGGTATTCACAGTGTCACAAAAGTAAGAATGCCAGAAACTTAAATATCCAGTATCAAGGAAATGTTCTAATAAGCTATGAAACAGCAACAGACTGAAATATTATGTAACCATTGATAATGATGCTTTCAAATAATATTTCATGACATGGGAAATGTTCAGCCACAATTTCATGTTAAGTGAAAAAAAGGATGATAATGATCACACACACAAAACATGCACAGAAAAAGACTGAATATAGCTGGGTGCGGTGGCTCACGCCTGTAATCCCAGTACTTTGGGAGGCTGAGGCAGGTGGATCACCTGAGGTAGGGAGCTCAAGACCAGCCTGATCAACATGGAGAAACCCCGTCTCTACTAAAAATACAAAATTAGCTGGGCGTGGTGGTGCACGCTTGTAATCCCAGCTACTCGGGAGGCTGAGGCAGGAGAATCGCTTGAACCTGGGAGGCAGAGGTTGCGGTGAGCCGAGATCATAGCGCCATTGCACTCCAGCCTGGGCAACAAGAGCGAAACTCCATGACAAAAAAAATAAAAAATAAAAAAATAAAAAAAAGAAACGAAAAAAACTGAATATAAATATGTAAATATTTTAATGTATCTATGCCTGAGTGGGACTGAAGGTGATTTAAATTTTGTTCATTATACTTATCTACATTATTCAATGTTCGCAATGAATATGCATTACTTTAAATGTATGTAAAGGTGAACATTTCAAGAAATTTAAGAAATCAGTGAAAGTATTGACTAAGTGCCAAGAAAAACATGAACTTAAAATGAACTGTTTTAAAACTACAATATCATTTTAAAGGAAGACAGTCATAGAGATCACGGAAAGGGGCCGGGCATGGTGGCTCACACCTGTAATCCCAGCACTCTGGGAGGCTGAGGCGAGCAGATCGCCTGAGCCCAGGAGTTTGAGATCAGCCTGGGTAACATGGTGAAATCTTGTCTCTACCAAAAATACAAAAAAAAATTAGCCAGGTGTGGTGATGCATGCCTGTAGTCCCAGCTACTTGGGAGGCTGAGATAGGAGAATCATCTGAGCCTGGGAAGTCAAGGCTGCAGTGAGCCATGATGGTGCGACTGTACTCCAGCTTGAGTGACAGACAGAGACCTTGTCTCACAAAGAAAAAAAAATCACAGGAGGGATTGGAGGTCAATCACTGGAAGTCAAGCTGTGGACTAAGCAATTTGGATTTAAGAAAGAGAGAATTTACACAATAAATTCCAATTTGTGTTTTGTCACAGATAAATTAAGCAGACTTGCTTTAAAAAAATAGGTCAACTGTGAACTTCAAAGTGGTTTCAGCACACAAATTCAGTGTGTGCCAATGTCCCAGGCTGGCTCTAAACCATCACGACCAGCAATAAATGGAACTTGCTGCACTGGAGGTGTCTGTTGGTAGATAAAGGGGTCACTTGTTTCCCTTATGGCTCTTTTAGTAGGCAGAAGGTATGTAGTATAAAACAAGGATAAAAGGCAAGGAGAAAAAAAGAAAGCGTCTCTATGAAAAAATACCTGGGAAAAATTCCCATTCTCTCCAACAAGATCTGGCACATTTTCATAGGCCTTCGAAATTAAACAAAAAACACTGAAATGCAGACAAAGCATGATACAAAGTTCTGAAGGGCACAGAGCTATGATACTGTAAATGAAAGTCACATCCCACATTATTGGGAATAAACAAGCACCAAAACAAAAAGAAAAACAGATTCAAGGACAAAGAGGGGTTAAAATAACAGAGTTGGATGAAAAAGAGACAACAAGGGAGATAAATGAATACATCTATATTAAGATTCTATGCACATTTATTAAACCAAGGCTTGTTTGTTGAAGTGGAATTTAAGCCTTATTTAACAAGTGAAAATGAAGGTCAAATTCACTTTATGTGAAACGTAAAACTTGTCAGGTTCAAGTCTAAACATTTTTATTAATGTGCTTTTTGTAAAGTTCTTTTTTTTTTTTTTTTTTTTGAGACGGAGTCTCGCTCTGTCACCCAGGCTGGAGTGCAGTGGCCGGATCTCAGCTCACTGCAAGCTCCGCCTCCCGGGTTTACGCCATTCTCCTGCCTCAGCCTCCCGAGTAGCTGGGACTACAGGCGCCTGCCACCTCGCCCGGCTAATTTTTTTGCATTTTTTAGTAGAGACAGGGTTTCACCGTGTTAGCCAGGATGGTCTCGATCTCCTGACCTCGTGATCCGCCCGCCTCGGCCTCCCAAAGTGCTGGGATTACAGGAGTGAGCCACTGCGCCTGGCCACCCCAGGATTTTGAGACCAGTCTAGGCAATACGGTGAGACCCTCATCTTTAAAATAAATAAATAAATAAATAAAAATGGCTCACGCTTGTAATCCCAGCACTTTGGGAGGCCGAGGTGGGCGGATCACAAGGTCAGGAGATCGAGACCACCTTGGCTAACATGGTGAAACCCCGTCTCTTACTAAAAGTACAAAAAATTAGCCAGGCATAGTGGCGGGCACCTGTAGTCCCAGCTACTCGGGAGGCTGAGGCAGGAGAATGGCGTGAACCCAGGAGGCAGAGCTTGCAGTGAGCCGAGATTGCGCCACTGCAACTCCAGCCTGGGTAACAGTGCAAGACTCCATCTCAAAAATAATGATAATAATAATAATAAATATAAACAAAAGTTGAGGCTCACACACAGAAGGAGATGAAAAGGATTGAGGTACCTTTTTTGAGTCTATGAAAATACTAGCATTTAAGAAAGACAAATTACTTAACTCTTCCCATGGTGGAAAAAAAACAAGACAGCTTAAACCTCATTGTAATTACAACAGATACTTTCAAAAATTCTCTCCGGGCTGGACGCAGTGGCTCACACCTGTAATCCCAGCACTTTGGGAGGTTGAGGCGGGTAGATCACCCGAGGTCAGGAGTTCGAGACCAACCTGGCCAACATGGTAAAACCCTGTCTCTACTAAAACTACAAAAATGAGCCAGGCATGGTGGTGTGCGCCTATAATCCCAGCTACTCAGGAGGCTGATGCATGAGAATTGCTTGAACCCTGGAGGCAGAGGTTGCAGTCAGCCAAGATCATGCCACTGCACTCCAGCCTGGACAACAGAGTGAGATTCTATCCAAAAAAAAAAAAATTCTCTCTGATACGATAGCAAACTGTTACTGTCTTCAAAGTATAACTTCTCTGGCTTTTTGTTTCATTTATTTATTTATTTATTTATTATCATTATTATTATTTTTTGAGACGGAGTCTGGCTCGCTCTGTCACCCAGGCTGGAGTGCAGTGGCGCAATCTTGGCTCACTGCAAGCTCCGCCTCCCAGGTATACGCCATTCTCCTGCCTCAGCCTCCCGAGTAGCTGGGACTACAGGTGCCCGCCACGACGCCTGGCCAATTTTTTGTATTTTTAGTGGAGATTGGGTTTCACCGTGTTAGCCAGGATGGTCTCAATCTCCTGACCTCGTGATCTGCCCGCCTCGGCCTCCCAAAGTGCTGAGATTACAGGCCTCAGCCACCGCGCCGGCCTTGTTTTATTTTTTGAAACAGGGTCTTCCTTTGACATCCAGGCTGGAGAGCAGTGGTGTGATCCCAGCTCACTACAGCCTCAAATTCCTGGGTTCAAGCAATGCTCCTGCCTCAGCCTCCCAAGTACCTGGGACCACAGGTATGCACTGCCATGCTTGGCCAATTTTTAAATTTTTAGTAGAGATAGAGTCTTGTCATGTTGCCCAGGCTGGTCTCAAACTCCTGGACTTAAGCAATCTCCTGCCTTAGCCTCCCAAAGTGCTGGGTTTATAGACATGAGCCGCCATGCCTGGCCACTTTTCTCTTTTTATAGGTATGTTTTGAAAAATTCATTAAAAAGTTGAGACAGGACCAGGCACAGTGGCTCATGCCTATAATCCAGGAGTCCAAGACCAGCCTGGGCAATGTAGGGAGACCCCCATCTCTAATAAACAATTAAAAATCTAATCCTGGGCAGTCAGGCACCGTGGCTCATGCATGTAATTCCAGCACTTTGGGAGGCCAAGGCGGGCAGATTGCCTGAGGTCAGGAGTTTGAGACCAACCTGGCCAGCATAGTGAAACCCCGTCTCTACTAAAAATACAAAAATTAGCCAGGTGTCTTGGCAGGCACCTGTAAGCCCAGCTACTCAGGAAGCTGAGGCAGGAGAATCACTTGAACCCGGGAGGTGGAGGTTGCAGTGAAATGAGATCACACCATTGGACTCCAGCCCAAGAAACAGGGCAAGACTCCATCTCAAAAAAAAAAAAAAAAAAAAAAAAAAAAGTAAGCCTGGGCTGGACAACACAACAAAACCCCATCTCCACCAAAAAAATTTTTTTAAAAAATTAGCCGCGTGAGGAGGCACGTGCCTGTGGTCCTAACTACTCAGGAGGCTGAGGTGGGAGGCTTGCCTGAGCCCAGGAGATGGAGGTTGCCATGAGCTGTGACTACACCACAGCACTCCAGCCTGGGCAACAGAGCAAGACTCTATTTGGAAAAAAAAAAAAAAAAGTTCGGACAGGAAAAAAGAGTGGTACTTCAACTAGACTAGATAAAGGGAAACTTTTCCAAGTAAGGATCTGACCGATGTTTTCATTCTTTCGCTTTTTATATCCCTGCCTTCCATCTGCTGAAATAGCAAATAATAATTCACTCACAATTTATCACGTACCAGACACTGTGCTATGACCTTTACATAGATGATTTCACTTAATCTTTGAAACAATGCTATGTGAGGGTATTATCATCCCCGTTTAAAGATAAATGTGGCTGGGCGCACTGGCTCACGCCTGTAATCCCAGCACTTTGGGAGGCCGAGGCAGGTGGATCACCTGAGGTCAGGCGTTCTTGACCAGCCTGACCAACATGGTGAATCCCTGTCTCTACTCAAAATACAAAAAGTAGCCAGGTGTGGTGGTGCGCCTAAAATCCCAGCTACTCAGGAGGCTGAGACGGGAGAATCGCTTGAACCCAGGAGGCAGAGGTTGCAGTGAGCCAAGATTGTGCCACCGTACTCATTCCAGCCTGGCCAACAGAGTGAGCTCCATCTCCAAATAAAAAAGAAACTTTTAAGATGACTTCAGCTCCAGCCACCATCTGACTGCATGAGAGACTTCCAGTAAGACCTGCCTAGTTGAATCCAGGCAACCTGAAGAACCACAAGAAAGACTGTGTTTCTTTAAGCCACAAAATTGAAGCGATCTGTTACGCAGCAATAGATTACCTGAACAACGAAGAAAAGCAGCATAAGAAAAAAAAAGTAACATGCCTGAAGCTACCATGCCTACCGGCTCCAAAGCCCACACTGTTATCAACTGCACTGTGTCACTCTTTGCTCTCTACTGTTGCAAATGATGCCAAATAAAAAGAAAGACAGGAATACTCCACAGAATAACACACCTCTAAACACATGGGCATCGCCTAGAAAACAAGTACAAAAATACACCTAGAAAATCCTGAAAGACCCCTGTAATAATCTAGCATTCCCAGCCCCACTCTGACCCCAAGCTATGGATCCAGTTTCACCATTACTCACTTTTCCTGATCATTCTTCTTTAACTCTGTCTCTGTGATTTCCAGTTCTGGAATATACTCTCCACTCGTAACTATTTTTAAATCATTTATCTAATGATCAGATGTAAACCACGGGGATAAAAGGTTACAATAATTCTTAGAGTAGATTTTAAGGTAGAAGGAAGAAAGGGAGAATAAAGATGTCACCACTAAACCAAGTAACCAAAAACTACCAAAATGACCATCTAAAAGAACATACCAAACAATACTAAATATACTTTAAAAACAAAAGTTTACAAGAAGTAAATCATAAATGTAAGTTTTTTGTGTATTTTTTTGTTTTGTTTTTATTTTTATTTTTTTGCATTTTATGGTTGAGACGGGGTTTCACCACATTGGCCAGGCTGGTCTCGAACTCCTCACTTCAAGTGATCAGCCAACCTCAGCCTCCCGAAGTGCTGGGATTACAGGCGTGAGCCACCGTGCCCGCCCCATAAATGTAAATTTTGTATGTATACACACACATACTTTTTTTTTTCTTTGCTCTGTTGCCCAGGCTGGAGTGCAGTGGCGCCATCTCGGCTCACTGCAACCTCTGCCTCCCAGGTTCAAGCGATTCACCTGCCTCAGCCTCCCTAGTAGCTGGGATTACAGGCGCCTGCCACCACGCCCAACTAAGTTTTATATTTTTAGTAGAGATGCGGTTTCACCATGTTGGCCAGGCTGGTCTCGAACTCCTGGCCTCAAGTGATCCACCCACCTCAGCCTCCCAAAGTGCTGGAATTACAGACGTGAGCCACTGTGCCCAGCCCACAAATGTAAATGTAAATTTTATATATATACACACACACACACATTTTTTTTTTTTTTGATACGGAGTCTCTTGCTCTGTTGTCCACGCTGGAGTACAGTGGCGCAATCTCGGCTCACTGCAAGCCCCGCCTTAAGGGTTCACGCCATTCTCCTGGCTCAACCTTCCAAGTAGCTGGGACTACAGGCACCAGCCACTATGCCTAATTTTTTGTATTTTTAGTAGAGACAGGGTTTCACCATGTTAGCCAGGATGGTCTTGATCTCCTGACCTTGTGATCTGCCCGCCTTGGCCTCCCAAAGTGCTGGGATTACAGGCGTGAGCCACCGCGTCCGGCCGGCACATACACACATTTCTATATAGGTGTACACACACAGTGCTAACATTACTCTTTTAAAAAGGGAGAAATACACATTTACATATTTATATATAATATATATATAGAGAGAGAGTAAATTACTGAGAGTGATGCCTCTAGGTAGTGGGGTATGAAGAGTCTAAGAGAAAGGCCAGGCACGGTGGCTCACGTCTGTAATTCCAACACTTTGGGAGGCCGAAGTGGGCAGATCGCTTGACGTCAGGAGTTCGAAACCAGCCTGACCAACATGTTGAAACCCCGTCTTTACCAAAAAAATACAAGTTAGCTGGGCGTGGTGGTGCACACCTGTAATCTCAGCTACTTGGGAGGCTGAGGTGGGAGAATCATTTGATCCCGGGAGGCAGAGGTTGCAGTGAGCCAAGATTGCACCACTACACCCCAGCCTGGGTGACACAGCAAGACCCTGTCAAAAAAAAAAGAGTCTAAGAGAAAAAGAAGGTAGATAAATAAACCAAATGATCAAATCTAACTTCAGCAAAACTGCGACGAGCTGACATCACACACTCTGGAAGGGCCACACTGACAGAGACACAATGTCACCTCTCTCATATTCCTGGTAAAAACATTTAAGCTGAAGCTAATCGTGAGGCAACAATCAGATAAATTCAAATTGAGATATATTCTGCAAAACACCTGGGCTGGATTCTTTAAAAATGTCGTTTGGCCTACAGAGGATAGTCAAAAATAAAAATGAAACTATCATTGTCATGAAAGACACAAAAGGCAGGGACGGCCGGGCGCGGTGGCTCAAGCCTGTAATCCCAGCACTTTGGGAGGCCGAGACGGGCGGATCACGAGGTCAGGAGATCGAGACCATCCTGGCTAACACAATGAAACCCCGTCTCCACTAAAAATACAAAAAAAATTAGCCGGGCGTGGTGGCGGCGCCTGTAGTCCCAGCTACTCGGGAGGCTGAGGCAGGAGAATGGCGGGAACCCGGGAGGCGGAGCTTGCAGTGAGCCGAGATCGCGCCACTGCACTCCAGCCTGGGCGACAGAGCGAGACTCCGCCTCAAAAAAAAAAAAAAAGGCAGGGACACCATATTAAAAGAGACCAAAGAGATGTGACAACAGAATGCAATTTGTGATTCTTGATTGGACTGTAGAACAAATATAAACAACTATAACAGATGTTATTGGGATAAATGGAAAGACTGAAATACGGACTGTATATTAGAGTATTGTACCATCGTTAAATGTTCTAAATGTGTTATTTGTAATGTGATGATGTAGGAGAATGTCCTTGTTCTTGGCAGATAACTGCTGAAAGTGGTGAATTATCAGTAGTCTACAACTAACTCTTGAAAGGTCCAGTGAAAATAAATACACAAATGGGAGAGAGAAAACACCAGAGCGAAAGTGAGCACACAAAAATAAGGCAAAATGGTGCGTCTAAGTGAAGGACGGGTTTATAAATATCCAGTGTACCGCTCTTGCAACTTTCCTGTACATCTGAAAATTTTCAAAACAAACAGATGGGAAGAAAAAAGGAATACAGTACAAAATATGTGCAGTATACATAGTCTGCACTGTAAGTAAAAGTGTAAAGTCTTTTGTAGACTTTTGATTCTAACTACAGTTTTGTAGTGCGTTAATGAAAAAGGTAAACATTAAACAATATCCAACAAAAGAAAATAAAAATAAAAATGCCTTGTAAAGGGTGAATGAATTATTTTAAATATTATGCAACGTACACTATTGACAATTAGAACACAACGCAAATTTAACATTATAACTACTCCTAACATAATCTTTTCACAGCAAAGGTCTGAATTTTTACTGCACCTCTGGTTCACAGCCATAAACAATTATGTATGTACAGTAATAATAAAAAATCATTCTAGCTGCTTGCACTCGGATTGTCAATAATCCACAAATCCTACCAGAGGTAAATTTTTTTACCCGTTACATTTTCTAGAATGACTACCTCATTTTCCAACTCTGAAGTAACAGCTTTTAACTAAAAGGTTGCTTCAAAATGACTATTAAAAAATGGTTCCTATAAAACACTACTGCTTGACCCAAAAAATAAAATAAAGCACACAGCCCAGCTTTCCTCTCAATTGGACACTAAACCAGTACCATGAAAAGGCAGGGAGCCACACTATAAGCGCTCCCTGCGTTTCTGCCGAATCTTCAAGAAAAGAATGTCAGGTTCGAGCCAGCATTTAAAAAAATAAAATGAGGCCGGGCGCGGTGGCTCAAGCCTGTAATCCCAGCACTTTGGGAGGCCGAGACGGGCGGATCATGAGGTCAGGAGATCGAGACCATCCTGGCTAATACGGTGAAACCCCGTCTCTACTAAAAAATACAAAAAACTAGCCGGGCGAAGTGGCGGGTGCCTGTAGTCCCAGCTACTCGGGAGGCTGAGGCAGGAGAATGGCGTGAACCCGAGAGGAGGAGCTTGCAGTGAGCTGAGATCCGGCCACTGCACTCCAGCCTGGGTGACAGAGCAAGACTCCGTCTCAAAAAATAAATAAATAAATAAATAAATAAATAAAATGAATCACACTCAACTCCCTAAACTTCGATGTAAGAACTACGCACCGGCACCAAATATGCCTGAACGGGACTTAGGTCGGCTCTCCGAGACCCCAAAGTTCCCAACCTAGCCCCAACCCCTCGAGCTTCCCCCAGGGGCACCGGCTTCTTCCAGCCAAGGGGGATTCGGGGTCCACATGCAGAGCCGCCACGGCAGAAGGCGACGACGCCCGGCCCCGCCGGCCCCACAGGCCCCTCAAGCTCCCCCAGTCCCTCCCGCCCCCGCCACTCGCTCTCCAGTCCCTGCCCCCATCCCTGGTCCCACTCACTCTTCATCTTGGATGCGGAAGCTGGCGACAACCCCTTGCCGACACTGGACGGAAAAGAAAAACGCAGGAAGGGTGTCCCCCTGCTTTCCACTTCCCTGAGGCGGGGTCCCGCACTAGGATCTCCGTGGTGGTCCCTCGAAGGAGAGCGTTAGCATCCGGCCGCCATGTTGTGTCCCTGTCACCCTAGCAACCGTCAGGCCCTGAACGCCACGACCTGTCGCTCGCGCGTGCGCAAGATGCTCCGCCCGTATACGCGTGCGCAGTGAAGCCCGTTCGCTCAGCAGGGTTGCTAAGCAACCTCTCCGGCGCTTCCATGTAAATACTGTGCAATTCCCCGCCTTCGCACAGAGGCGACTTTCACCCGGCTCGCTTTCTTTGCTGGCCTGGGAACTGAACGATTTGGAACCCACTACGTGGACGATAGCCTTGAGCTTTAATTGGGCTTGGGAGCTTCTACGCGAATTTTTTTTTTTTTTTTTTTTTTTTGAGACGGAGTCTCGCTTTGTCGCCCGGGCTGGAGTGCAGTGGCACGATCTTGACTGACTGCAACCTCCCACTCCCGGGTTCAAGCGATTCTCCTGCCTCAGCCTCCTGAGTAGCTGGAATTACAGGTGCCCGCCAACAAACCCGGCTAATTTTTATATTTTTCGTAGAGACGGGGTTTCACTATGTTGGCCAGGCTGGTCTCGAACTCTTGACCTCAAGTGATCAGCCCGCCTTGGCCACCCAAAATGCTGGGATAATAGGCGTGAGCCACAGCGACTGGGCAGTTTTTCTTTTCTTTTTCTTTTTCTTTTTTCTCTTTTTTTTTTTTTTTTTTTTTATGAGACAGAGTCTCACTCTGTTGCCCAGGTTGGAGTGTAATGGAGTGATCTTGGCTCACTGCAACCTCTGCCTCCCGAGTTCAAGCAATTCTCCTGACTCAGCCTCCTGAATAGCTGGGATTACAGGCATATCCCACAATGCCCAGCTAATTTTTTTTTTTTTTTTTTTTTTTTTTTTTTTTTTTAGTAGAGATGGGGTTTCACCACGTTGGCCAGGCTGGTCTTGAACTCCTGACCTCAAGTAGTATGCCTGCCTTGGCCTCCCAAAGTGTTGGGATTACAGGCGTGAGCCACCACTCCCAGCTCATTCAACAAATATTATTAAACACCTATTTGCCAGGTATTGCTCTAGGCATGTGGGATACATGAATAAAAAAGACTGGCACCAAAGCATCTCATGATATTTCAGAGCAATAGGGAGAGTGAGAAGTTCCAAAAGTATCAAAAGAGAAAAACTGATCATATCCAAAAGATTGGGTTCCAGCATGATGTTGGACTTCTCAGCAGCAAAACTAGACATAGTAGACAGAGAAGTGCAGCTTTCCAAGTACCAAGGGACAGTAACCTCTATCCTAAAATTTTCTAATTATTAGCCTAGTGTGAGGGTAAGAAGAAAGATGTGGGCCAGGCAAAGTTGCTCATGCCTGTAATCCAGGCACTTTGGGAGGCCAAGGCAGGAGGATCACTAGAGCTCTGAAGTTCAACACCAACCTGAGCAAGATAGTGAAACCCCATCTCTACCAAAAATACAAAAATGAGTCAGGCGTGTTGGCACATGCCTGTGGTCCCAGCTACTTGAAAGGCTGAGGAGGGAGGATCCTTGGAGCCCAGAAAGTTGAGGCTACAGTAAGCCATGATCATGCCACTGCACTCCAGCCTGGGTGACAGAGTGAGATTCCATCTCAAAAAAAAAAAAAAAAAAAGGAAGGAAGGAGGGAGGAAGGGGGAGAGGAAGAGAGAGAGAGAAACCAAGCAAGAAAGATGTATTCAGATATGCAAGATCTCATTTACTTTCCATGAGCCATTTCTTGGGAAACCAATGAAGAACGTTCAGAACCCAAATGAAAGGTAAGTAAAAGAGGCAGCAACCTGGAATCAGGAAGCAGAGGACCCGACAAAGAAAAAGGGGAAAGGGATTCCCAGGATGGTGGTGAAGACCCGCCCAGGATTAAACTGCGGCAGGCCTGGAGAACCACCAATCCAGGTTAGACCAGGAGGATGGGAAGCTCTGAAAGGATATCTCCCAACTTAAACACAGAAAACAATTGCTACATTATCTCACGTATTTGATTACATTAAGAGCAGTTTCATAATTCTGGCAGAAAGTCAGTGACTGTTACATAGAAAAGTAAGCAAACCAAATGCAAAGAAAAACAAGAAGTTCCATTAGAAAGGAATGTAATTACAGTACACTATGTGGCTCAGTTGAGAACAGTGTTGACATAGGCATAGCAATATAAACACTGACTATTGATTTCAGTAAAACTTGGTAGTATTAGTATTTGGGGATGATGAGAGAGGTTTCGAAAGTGTACATGCATTGGGGGAATGTTGGCAAAAGAATCTCACTTAGCATAGAATGAAGTCAATAGATAAAGTCTAAAATTGAAAAAAAAAAAAAAAGAATTAGAAGTAAAATCATATATTTTAGATTTATTGGAGTAAAAAAAGAAACTGCTTGAAAAGCTCATAGTGGGCCGGGCGCGGTGGCTCAAGCCTGTAATCCCAGCACTTTGGGAGGCCGAGACGGGCGGATCACGAGGTCAGAAGATCGAGACCATCCTGGCTAACACGGTGAAACCCCGTCTCTACTAAAAAAATACAAAAAACTAGCCGGGCGAGGTGGCGGGCGCCTGTAGTCCCAGCTACTCGGGAGGCTGAGGCAGGAGAATGGCGTAGACCCGGGAGGCGGAGCTTGCAGTGAGCTGAGATCCGGCCACTGCACTCCAGCCTGGGCAACAGAGCGAGACTCCGTCTCCAAAAAAAAAAAAAAAAAAAAAAAAAGAAAAGCTCATAGTGGGCAGGACACGGTGGCTCACACCTATAATCTTAGCACTTTGGGAGGCCAAGGTGGGAGGATCACTGGAGCCCAGGAGTTCAAAACCAGCCTGGGCAACATAGTGAGACCTCATTTCTGTAGAAAAATATATATATAAATAAATTTAAAAGTTCACAGTGATTGCCTCTGGGGAGTTGGATTGGGCTGCAAGGAAGGGGGTGGAGTAGGAGAATACTATCTTTTATAATAAGGCTTTTAGTATTATGACTTTTAAAACTGCAATTGTTTTACTTTCATAAATATAAAATGTTAATTTCAAAAGCTTCGTTGTATGTTTATTAAGAAAAATCAGAAAATCAGAATATTAAATGTATAAACATTTAATAGGAGGAAGGCCAAAGATGGCCCGAAATCCACCGGAAGCCAGGAGACAGCCTGGGACGGTCTCCCTGGGAGCCTCCAAAGGAAGCGACCTTCCTGACGCCCTGACCTTGGATGTCTGCCCGCCAGAACTGTGAGGCCATGTATTCTGTTGTGTGGCCACTTACCTTTGTAAACATTTAATAGGGTTTCTTTTTTTTTTTTTTTTTTGTTTGTTTTGTTTTTTTTTTTTTTGAGACAGAGTCTGGCTCTGTCACCCAGGCTGGAGTGCAGTGGCGCGATCTCGGCTCACTGCAAGCTCCGCCTCCCGGGTTTACGCCGTTCTCCTGCCTCAGCCTCCCGAGTAGCTGGGACTACAGGCGCCCGCCACCTCGCCCGGCTAGTTTTTTGTATTTTTTAGTAGAGACGGGGTTTCACCGTGTTAGCCAGGATGGTCTCGATCTCCTGACCTCGTGATCCGCCCGTCTCGGCCTCCCAAAGTGCTGGGATTACAGGCTTGAGCCACCGCGCCCGGCCTAGGGTTTCTTTTAATTTTATTTCTAGATGAGTTCGTTTAGAAGAATTCAATCTGTTTTATAAATTAAAGCTTTACTCAGGAATGCATGAAACTGTACATGTTATGAGTTATGCATTGAATCGTGTCCCCCGAAAAGATGTTAAAGTCCTAACCTGCAGTACCTCAGATTGTGACCTTTCTTGGAGATAGGGTCTTTACAGAGGCAATCAAGTTAAAATGAGGTCTTCGGCCTGGCACAGTGGCTCATGCCTGTAATCCCAACACTTTGGGAGGTCAAGGCGGGCATATCGCTTGAGGTCAGGACTTCAAGACCAGACTGGCCAACATGGTGAAACCACGTCTCTACTAAAAAGACAAAATTAACTGGGCGTGGTGGCTCACGCCTGTAATCCCAGCTACTCAGAAGGCTGAGGCAGGAGAATCGCTTGAACCTGGGAGGCGGAGGTTGCAATGAGCCGAGCCAAGATCGCGCCATTGCCCTCCAGCCTGGGCAACAAGAGGGAAACTCCGTCAAAAAAAAAAAAAAGGTCTTCAGGGTGGCTTTAGTCCATTATGACTGGCATCTGCACAAAAGGGGCGAGTTAGACACAGGGACACACAGGGAGAAGAGCATATGAACATGCAGGCAGAGATCAGGGTGAAGCTTCTACAAGCGAAGGAAGGCCAAAGTTGGCTCGAAATCCACCGGAAGCCAGGAGACAGCCTGGGGCGGTCTCCCCGGGAGCCTCCGAAGGAAGCGACCTTCCCGACACCCTAACCTTGGACATCCGCCTGCTAGAACTGTGAGGCCATATATTCTGTTGTGTGGCCAACACAGCCGGTCGTTACTGTCAGACCAAAGGTTCCAGCTTATAAACAGAATGAAACATTTCATAAGTTGAGTTTAAAGAAAATGGATTATTTAAAATGCACGTGGGCTCCCCGCCCCACATTAAAAACAAAACACAAAACAAACAAACAAAAAAACAAATACAAGGCGGAGGTTGCAGTGAGCCGAAATCGCGCCACTGCACTCCAGTCTGGGCACAAGAGCGAGACTCCGTCTCAAAAGCAAAAAGCAAAAACAAGCAAGCAAGCCCGAATGGTATTCTGTACCACTTAATTCTGGAAGTATGTAGATTTGTGTTTTCGTCACTCAAAGAATGAGAATTAGGGTTTGTCTAAGAAGAGCTTTAAGAAGGGGTGAGAAGGGGAGGGAGAGGTCCCGGGGACAGAAAACTGCTCGCCCGCGCTCGCCCTACGACTGCACGTGGTCGCCCGAAGCCTGGGTTCGTGACTGACGGCGCAGGTCTCGGGTGCCCTCTAGCGGCCGACATCAGTCACTGCGCCCCCGCCCCGGCGTGCCCAGTCCACTCCGCCCACCTGGGACGCGTGGCTTGAAGTCCCGGGAATGCCACGGCTGCACCCACAAGGGTCGGTCAACTCGGCTTCCTTCAGGAGACCTTGACTGACCACCCGCTGTGTGCCAAGCACTGTTTAGGTGCTGGTGAGATAGAGCCCACTGCCCCTGGACTTCGCTCTATCGGTGGGAGGCGGACGGTTAGCAGCGGGAATGAGCGATGGAGAGGGGTCGGGCCGGGAACCGCAGGGGTCCTGGGTGCGGGTTGCGATTGCAAATGGGGGCATCGGGGAAACCTCGCTGAGTAAATGACATTTAAGCAGCGACCACGACGAGGAGGAGGAGTTTTGACATTGTCTGCAGGAAGAGTGGTCCAGGAAGCGCAAAAGCCCCAGCACAGGAGCAAGGGCCAGGGAGGAGGCGAGGGGTCTGCCGCGGAGGGAGCCGGGCAGGGGTGGAGGAGGGCAGAGGAGAAAGGCGCCGGTCCGGTGGTGTCTGTTTTTTTTTTTTTTTTTTTTTTTTTTTGAGATGGAGTCTCGCTCTGATGCCCAGGCTGGAGTGCAGTGGCGCGATCTCCGCTCGCTGCAAGCTCCGCCTCCCGGGTCCACGCAGTTCTCCTGCCTCAGCCTCCCGTGTAGCTGAGACTACAGGCGCCCGCCACCGCGCCCGGCTAATTGTTGTATTTTTAGTAGAGACGGGGTTTCGCCGTGTTAGCCAGGATGGTCTCGATCTCCTGATCTCGTGATCGCCCGTCTCGGCCTCCCAAAGTGCGGGGATTATAGGCGTGAGCCACCGCGCCAGGTCTTTTTTAAAAAATTTTTATTTTTATTTATTTTTATTTTTATTGAGACGGAGTCTCGCTCTGTCGCCCAGGCTGGAGTGAGTGGCGTGATCTCGGCTCACTACAAGCTTCGCCTCCCGGGTTCACGCCGTTCTCCTGCCTCAGCCTCCCGAGTAGCTGGGACTACAGGCCCCCGCCATCGCGCCTGGCTAATTTTTTGTATTTTTAGTGGAGACGCTGTTTCACCGTGTTAGCCAGGGAGGTCTCAAACTCCTGACCTCGTGATCCACCTGCCTCGGCCTCCCAAAGTGCTGGGATTACAGGCGTGAGCCACCGCGCCCGGCCAGGTGGTGTCTTTCAACGGGATGTTACCCTGGGCGTAGGGTTGTCACCCTCGGCGTAGGGTTGTCAGATATAGCACAGGTATTCTTTTAGTATAAGTATGACCCAAATATGGCATGGGACATACTTACACTAAAAAAAAAAAAGCTTCATTGTCCTTCTGCAATTCAATTTTAACCCGGCATCTTGATCTATATTTGCTAAATTTGGCAGGCCTTTTAGGGCTGGGGCAAAAGGGGAGAGTGTGAACAGAGAAATGACTTGATCTGACTGTTTTAAACCCATGTGACTCTTACCTATTGCTATGCCAGTGTGCTAGGTTCTGGGCATTCATTCAGCTGTAAGCAAAATGGACAGGATGCCTGCACCCCCACCTGTGTTCTATGAGAGGGCTTCCCCTTTGGCCTCCTCATCCATCCTTGTCCTTTGGACACTGTAAAGTGCTCCAGACTTCAGGAAGCTTGCCCAGCCTCCCAACACACCACCTAATCTTCTCTATTCCCTGTAATATCCGCCTTCCTTGCTATGCGGTGAGCTCCATGAGGACAAGGATTAGGTTTCTTTGACTCACAGCTGATTGGGGGCCAGCCACTGCCAGACTGAATGAGTATGTCTTCACTGAGTGTCCGTTTTTCTAAACCTGGTCCTCTAGCCTTGCTCGTGGAGGGTGACCTACCTAACATCCTTTACATAAAATCTGTTCAAATCAGCTAGACTTGGTTTCTGCTGCTTGTGACATGGAACCCTGACGATACATCAGTCCCGGCAGTTTAGTGGAGTAATCAGAGCAGAATGTATAGTGTTAAAAATCTGGCCGGACGCGATGGCTCACGCCTGTAATCCTAGCACTCTGGGAGGCCGAGGCAGGCGGGTCACTTGAGGTCAGGAGCTCGAGACCAGCCTGGCCAACATGGTGAAACCCCATCTCTACTAAAAATTAAAAAAAAAAAAATTAACCGGACATGGTGGTACGCACCTGTAGTCCCAGCTACTTGGGAGGCTGAGGCAGGAGAATCGCTTGAACCAGAGAGGCATAGGTTACAGTGAGCCGAGATTGCGCCACTGCACTCCAGCCTGGGTGACAGAGCGAGACTCTGTCTCAAAAAAAAAAAAAAAAAAAAAAAAAGCTGGTGCTCGCTGCTGGTGCTCCTGGAGTGGGAGGGCCACAGCGCAATACCATAGTCAGGCCCTGTAGGAGACCAGCAGGCCTCTGTGGCAGGCACGGTGGTGGTTTGTCTTCCCCGCCTTTTCCTTCTCTCTCTCTTTTTTTGCATATAGATCCTATGCTTTAGGGGTGGGTACCATCGTTGCCCACCCAGTGGCTCTTTCAACCCTTCTACCTTGTACCATGTGATTTATTTACGTGCTCAGTTAAGAGAGAGAGCAAAATGAAAACATTTTTTCCGACACTAAAAAAAAAAAAAAAAGAGAGAAAGCTATGGTGGAATCATTTAAAATGACATTTGTAATTGTTTAGGGATATGCTTATTCTAGAATATTAAATGAAAAAAGAAAGATAAAAAATAGACTGCTTCATTGAGCTGAAATCGCGCCACTGCACTCCAGCCTGGGAGACAGAGGGAGATTTCGTCTCAAAAAAAAAAAAAAAGAGTGCTTCATACAAGGCTTTGGATTCTGTGTGTGTGTGTGTGTGTGTGTGTGTGTGTGTGTGTGTGTGTGTGTATGTGTGTATATGTATTATATATATATAAAAATACACGTGTGCAGTAGGAAAAAAACCGGCAGGAAGGAAGCCAAGACCCCAGGGGCCCTTGTTTATTGGCCGATAGGGAATTCAGTGGTTCTTTTGTCCTTTGTCTGGTTTTCTGTAGTTTCCAAGCTTGATTTAACCATGCTAAAGGCCTCTGTTACACGAAGTTTCCACGCTGCAGGATTCTCGGAGATAAAAACAACATTGAGTTGGCATGTTTGAAAACCTTCTCACTGCCGAGCTAAGCCTCCCATGTGCAATTTGCATTTTCCCTGTGAAAGAAAGCCGCCTTCGCTGTAGGGAGCCGCCTCCCTTAAGTCCCCTAGGTCTCGGTTTCTGCATCGGACCAATGGAGATGACTGTGAAGAGGTCGAAAGTCGCTGCCGGGGCGAAGCGGAATGCAGCCAGCGGCGAGGACTCGGCAGGGAGTCGCTAGGGGGCGGGCGCGGGCATGGAGCCCTCTTAAATACTCTGGTGGCATCCCAGCATCAGTTGGCCGGTTAGCTCAGTTGGTTAGAGCGTGGTGCTAATAACGCCAAGGTCGCGGGTTCGATCCCCGTACGGGCCAGTCTCGTTTCTTGTTTTTTTTTTTTTTCCCTCTATGAATTCTTTTTGCAACTCTTTTTAAAAATACTCCTTTCTGGTACTGTAACCGGCGTGCATGCAGGAGCGAATTGCGGAATCTTTTGGACCCGGCCCAGAGGTTGTCGAAGGCGGCCTGCTGGTGAGGAACTCAGCGCGCGCTGGGGCGGTGGCTCATCACCCCGAGTCCGGGCGCCCGCCACCACCTGAAGGGTCTGTTTTAGAATGCCATTGGTTAGGCCTTTTACATTTGTCATTTTAAAGGACACTCGGGACATCCAAACCAATGCACATCTCCCACCCCACGTTTTCTGAGGCTGCGTCTGGCCTGGAGGAACCGCCCAGTGAACACAGGTTCTCCCAGATATCACCGCCTAGTGTTCCTTGCAGAGAAGTCTTAGAGTTGAAAATTCAGGTCTGGAATCAATGCATTCCACAGATGCGTATGGAGAGCTACTGCATGCCCAGCACCGTTCTAGGCTGGGAGCAAAGCGGTGAGACACAAACCCCAACCCGCGTGGAGACAGTGACCAGCCACAAGATGACTGCCACGTTTTTAGTGAGGCGTCCAGGTTGTGGAAGCCGCTGGAACCCTTCTTTTGCTCCCCCCCGCGTTTTCTTTTCAGAGAGACATCCTAGGCTTCGCATTTCTTCCTCTTAGTTCTGCATTTTGCAGCCAGAGCAAGTGGATGAATTTCTCACTTGGTTCAAGTTTCTAGGGTGGTCAGGTGTGTTCAGTTAAACACAAGCCCGTTGTATAGGGTTAATGCCATTTTACGTCAGGATCCGGCAGGGGCTCCACCTGTTTTCGAAAATTCTACAGTGGAAACAGCTACTAGCTCTGACCTAAATAAGAAGCAGCTCAAAATCTACAGACCTTGGTAAGTGCCCAGGGTGTAGTAAAAGTTCTCAATAAATGCCAGTCGATGGCGCTGCTGCTATTATAAGCAAAGTTAGGAGAGCCTGGGGCAGCCGACACCCAAAACAGACACCTGGACACACGATGGATGTCACATATTTTAATAGTCGTGCCAGGCACGTTGTTAGATGCAGGGACACAGCATGGAGGAATCGGTGGAGGTTGCTGCCCTCAAGTTTCCTGAGCTTGAAGGGGTTTCGAATATGCCACGGTGGCATAAAAATTACTTTGAGCAGAAGGCATTTGAATTCCTGAAATCTGGCTGGGTATGGTGGCTCATACCTGTAATCCCAGAACTTGGGGAGGCCAAGGCAGGCGGATCACCTGAGGTCAGGATTTCAAGACCAGCCTGACTAACATGATGAAACACCGTCTCTACTAAAAATACAAAAATTAGCCGGGCGTGGGGGCGGACGCCTGTAACCCCAGCTACTCAAGAGGCTGAGGCAGGAGAACTGCATGAACCCAGGCGGTGGAAGTTGCAGTGAGCCAAGATCGTGCCACTACACTTCAGCCTGGGTGACAGAATGAGACTCTGTCTCAAAAAAAAAAAAAAAAAAAAAAAATATATATATATATATATATATATATATATATCCTGAAATCTCTTATCTGCCAAAAAGCAGAGCTTCCCAAGATCTCAAAAGAAGTCAATTGTCAGGCCAGGTACAGTGGTTCATGCCTGCAATCCTAGCACTTTGGGAGGCCTAGGCAGGTGGATCACCTGAGGTCAGGAGTTTGAGATCAGCCTGGCCAACATGGTGAATCCCCGTCTCTACTAAAAATGCAAAAATTAGGTGGGCGTGGTGGCGCGTGCCGGTAATCCCAGCTACTCCAGAGGCTGAGGTGGGAGGATCACTTGAGCCCAGGAGGTCGAGGTTGTAGTGAGCCAAGATCCTGCCACTGCACTCCAGCCTGGGTGACAGGGTGAGATCTTATCTCAATAATAGTAATAATAGCAATAATAATAAAATTGTGGTAAGATACACATAATATAAAATTCACCATTAAAAAATAACACAGAAGGGAGCAACGTGAATGCAATGTATTGATGAGGATGATGGTGATCTTCCAGAACCTTCTCTGACACCACCCAGGCCCCCAGCCTTACTTTACTGGCTTCAGCACTCATCATACTGGCTGCAAACGTTAGTTTCCTCCTTGTCGGTACCTAGACTGTGTACCCCCCGGGGCGGAAACAGCGATTTACCCACCAGGTGCTTAATAAGGGTTTGTTGACCAGTGAACCTCCTGCTCTCCCTGGGGAGAGGAGCTCGGACATGTGTACACACCTGCAGCTACAAGATTCGGAGGGCGCCCAGAGCCTCAACCGTAAGAAGGAGAGGCGATCAGGCTGAGGAAGATGGGGCAGTGGAGCCGGATGGATGGGGGGGGGGGGTGTTCATTCATTCGTTCACTCATTCGTTTATTCATATTTATCCATCCATCATTCATGACCTGAGCATGTATTGTGTTCTGGGCAGGACCTGTACTGGGCACCGACTGAGTAATTTATCATCTCTCCCTTCAAGTGCACCCAATCTGGGTGGGTGGGTAGAGAGAAGCTAGGGTGACAAGGCAAAAATTTGGGGGTTGGGAAACACTCTCGTTAACAATTCAAACTGTGGTCCCCTCTCAGATCTATAAATCCAAACGTTTGGGAGTGGGCACAGGACTCTGCATCTCCAGACAGGATCCTCCGCTGATTCGGATGCACGATGACATCAGAACACTTGGATAGTGTGGTAACTTTTGGACCAGGGGCTCTAGAACCCCGAAGACTGGAGATCCGGGACAGCTCTCGGAGAAGGTGAGTGTTAAACACATCCGTGGCAGGCAATAAAGAAAATAACAGGGGTCCGCTCTGCTGATAGCTCTAGGAGCCGCGGCATTGTCGGCTAGGGCGGGGCAATCTGCGACCTTCCCGGTCAGACACGGTCGCCTTCCGAGGTGTCTTGGCCTGCGAGGCACTCGTAGTCCGCCCCTCTCCCCGGTGACGCACATTGGAGACGCCGTCGCTCAGCGACCCGGGTTCGAGTCCCCGCCTCGGCCGCCATGGCGGATGCGGAGCCGGAGGCGGGGGGCGGCAGCGAGGATGGTGGCGGCGGCGGCGGCCCGGCTCCTCCAGGCCAGAGCGGCAGTGTAGCACGTGTGGCTCCGCTGGGCCCCGAGCAGCTGCGGCGGGTCCTGGAGCAGGTGACGAAGGCGCAGCCGCCGCCGCCACCGCCCCCCTTCGTGCTGCAGGACGCGGCGCGGCGGCTGCGGGACGCGGCCCAGCAGGCCGCCCTGCAGCGGGGCCAGGGCGCCGAGCCCCCTCGCCCGCCGCGCCTGCTCCCCCCCCAGGTGAGGCGTCGGAGGGACGTGGGGAAACTGAGGCCCGAAGGGTGCCGAGGCCCCGCGGCGGGGCTAGCTGCTCGTCCGGGAAGGCCAGTATCGGCCTGGGTTAAGACTCAGGGCGTCCTCAGGCTGAGCTTCTTAGGGACGGCGTTCGGCCCCCACTTGTCACCAACCTGGCATTTTCACCCCAGGAACCTCACTCTAGGAGCGGTGGCTCACGCTGGGCCCTGTGCCTGGAACACCCTCGTGCCTTCTCTGCCTTCACAGCCCTGCTGGGGGCTTTCGCGTGCTGCCTAGCTCTTCTTACAGGCCTTTGACCGCTGGTTAAGCCTTTGTGGAGCACTTAGAGACCGTGTTCCCAGCACTTCCCACTATGTGCAGGAGGTGAAGCCTTGAACACACTTGAACGAACATAAGGCAGGTTCTGGGATTGACGGGGGCTGCTTTAGAGTGGGTGGTCCCTTAGGCCAGACACTGGAGCTGAAACATGAATGAATTAAAAGGAACCAACTTAGCTTTCCAGGTGTAAGGTGCCGAGGCCCAGGCTTGGAACAAAGTTAAGCACAATACACTAGTTCGCCACAGGACTTACCATCCTGGGTGATAGTGACTGATTTGTAACCGCGGTACCCAGCACAGTGCCTGATACACACTTAATGTTTGGAATATGTGAAAGCACTCTATACTACAAAACATCCTTTCCCATTGGGTTTATTTCCTGGGCCACACACCTTTTGGTTGCTAGGAGAGTGATAACTGGAACACGGTCGCCCAACTCCGGAGGGGGTAGCATAGCGCCTGAAGCCAGAGGGCCTACACGGCATCTGTAAAATTCCATCCCATTTCAGCACTGGGGTCTCACCCCAAAACTGCCAAAAGAAGAGAGCTTTTTCCACTAGAAGAAACGGGTTAGAGAATAGAATCAGGAACCTTCGCTCGTGAGTTTTTTTGACTAATGTTAGCTGCTTGGGGTTGTGTCCAGTTAATCATCAAGACTGGAGACTTGTCTTGCAAAGGTTTAGGAAGACGAGTGTGATTCTGCCCAGATGCCACATTATCGCTGTGTAGAGGTGTCACCTTGGGTAACTCAACCTTTTTGGACTTCGGTCTGAGTCAGAAGGCTGCAAGACGCCTTCCGGGGGCAGCCATCTGCAAAGCCTCTGCTCTGCAACGGGCACTGTGCTGGGCTGCTTAGTTTTCAGCAGAGTTTTTGTACCGGCATTTTGCAGGAGGGAAACAAGCTCAAGGAGGTTGCGTGGCTTTGCCCAAGGTCCCTCAGGTGTGGCTGCTCTCCCGAGCCCCTGTACTCCTCACCATACCCTGAATATGGCCACAGCTTTTTGGCTTTCGAATCCAAAAATGACATTTTTCATAAAGTAAAAGCAAACTTAATCAAGGTTAGGTAGCATGATGGGATTGTATTTTGTAGCTAATCTACCTGCAATAATGTACCTTTGCAGCACATTCTGCTAATATTCTTTCAGGCCCAGCTGTGTCATGGAGGCCGCAAAGGCAAACTGGATGTATACTTTGCCCCTCAGTAGTTTATGAACTAACAGGAGATAAAACAAGACCCATAGCCGGGCACAGTGACTCACGCCTGTAATCCCAGCACTTTGGGAGGCCGAGACTGGCGGATCACAGGTCAGGAGTTCAAGACCAGCCTGGCCAATATGGTGAAACCCTGTCTCTACTAAAAATACAAAAATTAGCTGGGCGTGGTGGTGGGTGCCTGTAATCCCAGCTCGGGAGGCTGAGGCAGGAGAATCACTTGAATCCAGGGGGTGGAGGTTGCAGTGAGCCGAAATTGCGTCACTGCACTCCAGCCTGGGCGACAGAGTGAGACTCCTTCTCAAAAAAAAAAAAAAAAAAATTACCCAGATAACTTCTTTTTTTTTTTTTTTTTTTGAGACGGAGTCTCACTCTGTCACCCAGGCCTGGAGTGCAGTGGCCGGATCTCAGCTCACTGCAAGCTCCGCCTCCCGGGTTCACACCATTCTCCTGCCTCAGCCTCCCGAGTAGCTGGGACTACAGGCGCCCACCACCTCGCCCGGCTAGTTTTTTGCATTTTTTTTAGTAGAGACGGGGTTTCACCGTGTTAGCCAGGACGGTCTCGATCTTCTGACCTCGTGATCCACCCGTCTCGGCCTCCCAAAGTGCTGGGATTACAGGCTTGAGCCACCGCACCGGGCCACCCAGATAACTTCTAATCAAGGCCAGAAAACAAAAGATAGTGAAAAGAACTAAAAGTATTTAGAGAAAGGGAGAGTGTTCCTGGCTGAGGCGATCAGAAGCAGCTTTGTTGTTGTTGTTGTTGTTGTTGTTGTTGTTGTTTTGAGACAGAGTCTCGCTGTCGCCTGGGCTGGAGTGCAGTGGCCGGATCTCAGCTCACTGCAAGTTCCGCCTCCCGGGTTTACGCCATTCTCCTGCCTCAGCCTCCGGAGTAGCTGGGACTACAGGCGCCTGCCACCTTGCCCGGCTAGTTTTTTGGTTTTTTTTTTTTTGTATTTTTTAGTAGAGATGGGGTTTCACCGTGTTAGCCAGGATGGTCTCGATCTCCTGACCTCATGATCCACCCGTCTCGGCCTCCCAAAGTGCTGGGATTACAGGCTTGAGCCACCGCGCCCGGCCAGAAGCAGCTTTGCTGAAGAGGTGGTATCTGAACTAGATTTGAAAGGGTGAGTCTGGGTTGAAAATGCAGCAGAGGCGAGGCAGGTTCTGTGGTGGGTGGTGGGGTACATTTCAACACCCGCAGCGGAAGGCCCAGTTTTTGCTGTGGGGGATGGTGTGGATCAGGAGCACAGACCAGTGGACACACTTGGGTCACATCGAGGCCCCTGTCTCTCCTGACCCTCCCACTTTCCACCCCACGGAAATTCCCAGTGCCATCCAACATGCTGTGCCCCTTTTCATGCATCCGTGCATTTACACATGGACGTATGCCCTTTTTCACCTGGCAAAAATTCCCAGCCTTCAAAATGCCCCTCAGAGATCACTGCTTCTGGGCAGCCCACCACCGCTGGGCCATTTCTGCCTCTTTATTGCACCTGTTGTACCACGATGACATTTTTCCTGTCTGCCTCACCTGTCTGCATTCCTTAGGGAACCTTGTCTGCCTTCAGAATAGTCAGTGGAGCTTTTGAAAGGGCAGATCTTGGGGCCCCACCCCAGGAGATCCGATTCAGCAGGTCTGCGGGGACTGAGGCATGGCAGGGGAAACCGCCCACCATCTCAAGGGTGAGGCCACGACTTGGCTAGTGTGTATGTATTCTACTCAGAAATACTTAGTCAACGTCAGCTGAATTAACTAAACATAACAAAGTATCAAGTATAATACCCATAGGGTAAGCCAGTCAGGACAGAGGATAAATACATTATGAGTCTGGTTTTGCCACTGTGGTTATCCTAAAACAGTAGGGTTTAGTGTATGTATGTATATGTATTCTGTTTTTGTTTTGGGGTTTTGTTGAGACAGCGTCTTTCTTTCTCACCCAGGCTGGACTGATCTCGGCTCACTACAGCCTGGAACTCCCAGGCTCAAATGATCCTCCCACCTCAGCATCCTGAGTAGCTGGGGCTACGGGCATGCACCATGATGCCTGGCTAATTTAGAAATGTTTTGTAGAGACAGGGTCTCACTATGTTGTCCAGGCTGGCCTTGAACTCCTGGCCTCAAGCAATCCTCCCACCTCAGCATCTCAAAGCACTGGGATTACAGGTGTGACTGGCAGTAACATGAAAGAGATGGGGTTCTTGAAGGAATGCACAGTCAATCTCGTTGTCATTTGATTCACAAGTAGCCCAGGAGTTGGGGACTCCCAGGGCTATGGTGCCAGCTCTGTACAATTCTTCATACAAAGTGTTGGCTGATCTCTGCTATTTGTACTAGAATAACAAGAGACAGATGACAGACACACTCCAGCTTGATCTCAGTGAGGATTTTTATTCTGTCCTGTGTGACATTTTTGGTGATGCTCCACTGTTTGAGGGTCACACCAGAAGGTTCAGACCACAGAGGGCCACTTGGTGATCCCAAATAAGTGACTCTCAACTGAGGGCAGTTTTGCCCCACAGGGGGCACTTGGCAATGTCTTCATTGTCAGGACTCGGGATCACTGCTGGCATCTAGTGGGTAGAGGCAGAGATGCTGCTGGGCATCCTCCAGCCACCCATGTCAAAGGATTATGTTATGAAATGTTGATTGGGAAATCGTGTTCTGGATGATGAGGTTTGCCTCTTTTTCTCCCCGGAGGAAAATGCTCATTATTTCTGCTCTGTGAGGGCGGGAGGCTTCTTTCTTTTGCTTCCTGACCTTCTCCCCTAAGCTGTATGACAGCTGTTTCCCTGACACCTGTAACAGTGTTTCTGGCACGCGGTCAGCGCTCAGTAAATATTTGTGGGATGTTATTGAAGGTAGTTCTCCCCTTTGGTAGGTGTTTTGCTATTATAGAGAGTGCTGCTTTGAACTTTGTAGAACAGAACATCTTTGTGGCCACCTGACTTTTTTTATAGAATCCAGGAAATGGAATTACTGGATCAAAAAGCACATGTATTTGAAATTTTGTTAGATATATTTGTAAAAAGTTATTGAAGATACTCAGCCCTACGCCTAGGTGCATGCCCCCAGAGAAACTCACGCATGTACCCACATACATCATGAGGATTCAGAGCAGACCTTAGGAACAGAAGGCTGGAAACCACCTGTCCGTCAACAGGAGACTGGTGTACTCATACTGCAGAGAAAATGAACCCCTGAGACCTACCCATGTTAATGTGGATAACATTCACAAAGCAAAATGAAGAAACCTAGAAAAGTCCTTTGAAGTTGCAGGGGATGATACCATTTATATAAAGTTGAAAACATTTCAGAGCTGAACTATATATTTTTAGAAATATCTGCATATGCCATATAAATTTTTAAAAAGCATAAGAATGCTAAACATGGGAGGCCGAGGCGGGTGGATCATGAGGTCAGGAGATCGAGACCATCCTGGCTAACATGGTGAAACCCCACCTCTACTAAAAATACAAAAAATTAGCCGGGCATGGTGGCGGGTGCCTGTAGTCCCAGCTACTCGGGAGGCTGAGGCAGGAGGATGGCGTGAATCCGGGAGGCGGAGCTTGCAGTGAGCCGAGATCGCGCCACTGCACTCCAGCCTGGGCGACAGAGTGAGACTCCGTCTCAAAAACAAACAAACAAAAAAAGAATGCTAAACAGCACATTCCGGAGAGGGTGAAGAAATGGGCATGCAGGTTGGGCAATAGGAAGCTGGTTAACATTGTTCCTTAGGGCTTTTTTGTGGCTTCCAGAATTTCATTAAAAACTTTTTAAAAAACATGGGCCCACATTATGAATTACATCTGCTTTTAGAGTACTAAAAACTCCAAAAACACATGGGTAACGCCAGGCACGGTGGCTCACACCTGTAATTCCAGCACTTTGGGAGGCCGAGGTGGGTGGATCATGAGGTCAGGAGTTCGAGACCACCCTGACCAACATGGTGAAACTCCATCTTTACTAAAAATAAAAAAATTAGCTGGGCATGGTGGTGGGCGCCTGTAATCCCAGCTACTCAGGAGGCTGAGGCAGGAGAATCGCTTGAACCTGGGATCTGGAGGTTGCACTGAGCCAAGATAGTGCCACTACACTCCAATCTGGACAACAGCGAGACTCCATCTTTAAAAAAAAAAAAAACATTGGCCAGGCGCGGTGGCTCAAGCCTGTAATCCCAGCACTTTGGGAGGCCGAGACGAGTGGATCACGAGGTCAGGAGATCGAGACCATCCTGGCTAACACGGTGAAACCCCATCTCTACTAAAAAAAAAAAAATACAAAAAACTAGCCGGGCAAGGTGGCGGGCGCCTGTAGTCCCAGCTACTCGGGAGGCTGATGCAGGAGAATGGCGTGAACCCGGGAGGCGGAGCTTGCAGTGAGCCGAGATCCGGCCACTGCACTCCATCCTGGGCGACAGAGCGAGACTCCGTCTCAAAAAAAAAAAAAAAAATAGCTGGCGTGGTGGCACACACCTGTGATCCCAGCTATTCAGTAGGCTGAGGCCGGAGAAGCGTTTGAACCTGGGAGGTGGAGGTTGCAGTGGCACTCCAGCCTGGGCGACAGAACAAGACTCCATCTCAAAAAAAGACAAAAAACAAAAAACAAAAACTGGCCGTGTGTGGTGGCTCACACCTGTAATCCCAGCACTTTGGGAGGCTGTGGTAGGTGGATCGCCAGAGGTCAGGAGTTCGAGACCAGCCTGAATGATGAAACCCTGTCTCTACTAAAAATACAAAAATTAGCCGGGGTGTGGTGGCATGTGCCTGTAATCCCAGATACTTGGGAGACTGAGGCAGGAAAATCGCTTGAACTTGGGAGGTGGAGGTTGCAGTGAGCCGAGATTGTGCCGTTCCACTCTAGCCTGGGCGACAGGGCGAGAGTCGATCTCAAAGGAAAAAAAAAACCCACATGGGTAAAACTGTTAAGAAGGCTCTTATTATCTCTTAATTGGTCATGAAATCAATTTAGTGGATTATGACTAGTATTTTTTAAAAAGTGATGTAGAATAGGGCTAGGCGTGGTGGCTCACACCTGTAATCCTGTAATCCCAGCACTCTGGGAGGCCAAGGCAGGTGGATCAATCACTTGACGTCAGGAGTTTGAGACCAGCCAGCCAATGTGGTAAAACCCGTCTGTACCAAAAAATTCAAAAATTAGCCAGGTGTGGTGGCAGCTACTCAGGATGCTGAGATGGGAGAATTGCTCAAACCAGGAGGCAGAAGTTGCAGTGAGCCGAGATCGCGCCACTGCACCGTAGCCTGAGTGACAGAGTGAGACCCTAATCTCGGAAAAGAAAAAAAAAGTGATGTAGAATAGATACAATCAGCGGGCATTTATATAGGAATGATAACTAGTTCCATCAACTTTTTATTTATGTATGTAGATATTTATATACACGTGTACTGGGTCATAATGTAAAATGTATCATAGTGATTTCTGTTTTTGTTTTTTTGAGATGGAGGCTCACTCTGTTGCCCAGGCTGGAGTGCAGTGGTACAATCTCAGCTCACTGTAACCTCCTCCTCCCGAGTTCAAGCGATTCTCATGCCTCAGCCCCCCGAGTAGCTGGGATTACAGGCGTGCATCAACATGCCCAGCTAATTTTTGTATTTTTAGTAGAGATGGAGTTTCACCATGTTGGCCAGGTTGGTCTCGAACTCCTGACCTCAAGTAATCAGCCTGCCTCGGCCTCCCAAAATGCTGGGATTACAGGTGTGAGCCACCAAGCCCAACTTATATCACTGTGGTCTCTGGTCAGAAAGGTCTGGAAAACACCACCTTAGTACAAACGCATTACATCAATTTTTATATGTAAGATATAATTCAGAAAAAATGTCAATGATGGGTTTATGATGAGAGTGAAATTGCAGACATGTTGATAAGCACAATGCTTCTTTTCTCTTTCTTCTCTTTCTGTACATAAGCAACTAGAAGCCATTTGTGTCAAGGTAACATCTGGAGAAGTGAAAGGTCAGGAAAGGCCAATGCCCTTACCAGCCACAAGTCAGCCCCAAACTGCAAGACAGAGCCAGCCACCCCAGGGGAATTCCTGCCTCGTGGGATTCCACATCGCCAGCCCTCAGCTGCTCAGGGTACAGCCGCTTGTGAGAACCGAGCCACAGTCATGCTTCCTAAGTGACTTGCGCCAACCTCCTGCTCAGGTGTTTGTACAGAGACCACTGCCAGCCCTCCAGGTGGTCCCTGCAAAGAAAGTCCCAGCCCCCAAGACTCCAAATGAACAGGGCTCAACGTTGACTCCTTTGTCTGCCTCCAACCCGCTGGCAGTAACATCTCTCTCATCCAGTTCAGCACATCCGTTTGTTTCCAACTTGCACACAAAACATACTGAGAAACTAAACAAATCGCTAAAAGTAAAGACACGCTCTGGACGGGTGTCTCGACCTCCCAAGTATAAAGCTAAAGATTATAAGTTCATAAAAACAGAGGATTTGGCGGATAGTCATCTGTCAGATTCTGATGATTATTCGGAACTCTGTGTGGAAGAAGATGAAGATCAGAGGGAGAGGCACACGCTCTTTGACTTATCGAGCTGCTCCCTGAGGCCCAAAAGCTTTAAGTGTCAGACTTGTGAAAAGTCATATATAGGAAAGGGGGGACTGGCCCGACATTTTAAACTGAATCCGGGCCATGGCCAGGTGGACCCTGAGATGGTGCTGTCTGAGAAAGCCAAGGGAAGCACCCTCCAGGGGTGCACGGAGGAAAGGACACTCGGCCTGCCCTCCCCGGGGCTGTCCATGCCAGCGGCTCCATGCGAGGGAGGGGCCCGCTCCTGCTTGGTGACAGAGTCAGCACACGGTGGCCTGCAGGTAATATTTCTGTCTGGGTATGTGTCTTTTTATTGAGCCATTCTCAGACTGCTATAAAGAAACACCTGAGACCGGGTATTTTATAAACCAAAGAGGTTTAGTTGGCTCACGGTTCCAGACTGTACAGGAAGCTTGGTGCTGGCATCTGCTCGGTTTCTGGGGAGGCCTCGGGAAACAGATTCAGGGTGAAGGCAGAGTGGGAGCAGGTGCCTCGTGGCCACAGCAGGAACAAGGAGCAGGGGGAGGTGTCACACACTCATTTATTTTTTTGAGACGGGTGCTGGCTCTGTAATCCAGGCTGGAGCACAGTGGCCTGATCTTGGCTCACTGCAACCTCTGCCTCCCCAGTTCAAGTGATTCTCCTGCCTCAGCCTCCCAAGTAGCTGGGATTACAGGCACCCGCCACCACGCCTGGCTAATTTTTGTATTTTTGGTAGAGACGAGGTTTCACCATGTTGGCCAGGCTGGTCTTGAACTCCTGACCCCAGGTGATCCGCCTGCCTCGGCCTCCCAAAGTGCTGGGATTACAGGTGTGAGCCGCCACGCCCGGCCAGCACACACTTTTAAACAACCAGATATCATGAGAACTCACTATCATGAGAGCAGTGCCAAGGGGACGTTGCTGAACCAGCCATGAAGGTTCTGCCCCCATGATCCAGCAGCCACCTTCCACCAGGCCCCACCTCTATGGTTGGAGATTACACTTCAACATGAGATTTGGTGGAGACACAGGTTCAAACCAAATCAGTCCCAGTTCCTGCCCCTGCCTGCTCATCATCCATACACTGACCTTTATGGTGTCTGATGGGGACTCAGGCGAAGGCTCAGGCGGGACCAGAATCATTCTAGTGGAGGATCTGAGACCCCCACGTTGTCTGCACTGCTGCCCAACAGGCCAGGAGATGTGTGTCTTCTGTGTGTCGACATGACTTCATGAGCACATCTGATGGGAATGCATCCATCAGCTCTTTAGGTTTGGTCAGTAAAACCAATGGCAGTGCACTCGTGGCTGACGCTGCCATTACAGAGGGTGTTGTTGAGAAAAGGAGTCCCCGGGGGTGCTTCTGGAGTGTCAACAGCCCCTGGCTGCTCAGCGTGTCCTCTCCCCCTTCTATGCCTTCTGAAACTCCTGATAAAGCAGGTGTGAGTCGCTATGAGTTTGCGTTATCACATCAAAAAATTTTTTTCTAAAATATTTTATTGGGCCGGGTGCAGTGGCTCACGCCTGTAATCCCAGCACTTTGGGAGGCCAAGGCGGACAGATCACTTGAGGTGACAAGTTCGAGACCAGCCTGGCCAACATGGTGAAACCCCATCTCTGTTAAAAATAACAAAATTAGCCAGGTGTGGTAGCACATGCCTGTAGTCCCAACTACTTGAGAGTCTGAGGCAGGAGAATCGCTTGAACTTGGGAGGTGGAGGTTGCAGTGAGCTGAGATGGCACCATTGCACTCTAGCCTGGGCAACAAGAGCAAAACTCCATCTCAAAAAAAAAAAAAAAAATATATATATATATATATATACACACACACACACACACACACATATATGTATAAAATATATATATATAAAAAATATAGTAAAATACACATAGCATGACATTTACCATCTTAACCATATTTTAAGTGTATGGTTCAAGGGTATTAAATACATTCACAGTGTTGTGTAACCATCACCCCTACACATCTCCAGAACTCTTCATCTTCTGAAACTAAAACTCCAAGCTTCACGTTGGGCAAGTGAAAAAGAAACAAAAAACTAAAACTCTGTTCCTGGAAAACACCAACTCTCCATTCCCCTTTCCCCCAACCCCGGCAGCCACTATTCTACTTTCTGTCTTCTATGATTTTGACTACTCTAATTTCCTTATAGAAGTGGAGTCACGGGATATTTGTCTTTCTGTGGCTGGCTTATTTCACTTAGCACGATATCTAAGGTTCATGTTATAGCCAATGTCAGAATCTCCTTCCTCTGTAAGACTGAGTAATATCTCACTGTGTGTATATACCACATGTTGCTTACTTATCTCTCAGCGGACACTTGGGTTGCTTTCACCTTCTGGCTTTTGTGAATGATGCTGCTATGAACACGGATGTCCAATTACATCTTGAGACCCTGCTTTCTATTTTTTTTTGAGACGGAGAATTGCTCTGTCACCAGGCTGGAGTGCAGTGGCGTGATCTCAGTTAACTGCAACTTCTGCCACCCGGGTTCAAGCTGTTCTCCTGCCTCAGCCTCCCGAGTAGCTGGGACTACAGGCGCCCGCCACCGTGCCCAGCTAAGTTTTTGTATTTTTAGTAGAGACAGGGTTTCACCATGTTAGCCAGGATGGTCTCAATCTCTTGACCTTGTTATCCACCCGCCTTAGCTGCCCAAAGGGCTAGGATTACAGGCGTGAGCCACCATGCCCAGCCCAGTTTCTTTGGATATATATCCAGAGGTGGAATTACTAGATTTTAAGTGGAATTATTTTATTTTCTTTTCAAATTGTTCATTGTGTTTAGAAATGCAGCTGATTTTGTGTATTTACTTTTATTTTTTTTTTCAGTTTGACTCTGTTGCCCAGGCTGGAGTGCAGTGGTGTGATCTCGGCTCACTGCAACCTCCGCCCCCTGGTTGCAAGCAATTCTCCTGACTCAGCCTTTCTAGTAGCTGGAATTACAGGCATGTGCTACCATACCTGGTTAATTTTTGTACTTTTAGTGGAGACAGGGTTTCGCCATATTGGCCAGGCTGGTGTCCAATTTCTGGCCTCAACTGATCTACCCACCTCAGCCTCCCAAAATGCTGGGATTATAGGCATGAGCCACCGCACCCAGCTTCATTTATTAATTCTAATTTTGTGTGTGTGTGTGTGTGTAATCTTTAGGCATTTCTACATATAAGATCGTACCTGCAGTTAGAGATAATTTTACTTCTTTCTTTCCTTTTTTTTTTTTTTTTTTTTTTTTTGAGACGGAGTCTCGCTCTGTCGCCCAGGCTGGAGTGCAGTGGCCGGGTCTCAGCTCACTGCAAGCTCCACCTCCCGGGTTCACGCCATTCTCCTGCCTCAGCCTCCAGAGTAGCTGGGACTACAGGCGCCCGCCACCTCGCCCGGCTAGTTTTTTTGTATTTTTAGTAGAGACGGGGTTTCACCATGTTAGCCAGGATGGTCTCGATCTCCTGACCTTGTGATCCGCCCGTCTCGGCCTCCCAAAGTGCTGGGATTACAGGCTTCAGCCACCGCGCCCGGCCTCTTTTTTTTTTTTTTTTTGAGACGAAGTTTTGCTCTGTCACCCAGGCTGGAGTGCAATGGCGCAGTATCAGCTTACCGCAACCTCCACCTCCTGGGTTCACGCAATTCTCCTGCCTCAGCCTCCCGAGTAGCTGGGATTACAGGTGCCCGCCACCATGCCCAGCTAATTTTTTGTATTTTTAGTAGAGACGCGGGTTTCACCATGTTGGTCAGGCTGATCTTGAACTCCTGACCTCAGGTGATCCACCTGCCCTGGCCTCCCAAAGTGCTGGGATTACAGGCATGAGCTACCGTTTTATTTCTTTTTCTTGCCTAAGTGTGCTGGCTAGAACTTCCAGCCCTGTGTTGAACAGAAGTAATGAATGGAGGCATCCTTGGCTTGTTCCTGCTTTTGGAAGAAAAGTTTTCAGTTTTTCACCATTGAGCGTGATGTGGGTTTTTCAGATATGGCTTTTATTATGTTGAGGTAGTTTCTTCTATTCTTGGTTTGTTGAATGTTTTTATCATGAAAGGGTGTTGAATTTTGTCCGTGCTTTTTCTGCATCAACTGAGATGATCGTATTTTTTTTCCTTCATTCTGTTAATATGGTATATTACACTGATCAGCTTTCATATATTGAACCATCTTTGCTTTCTAGGGGTAAATCCCACTTGGTCACAGCATACAATCCTGTTAATAAGCTGCTGATTTTGGTTTGCTAGTATTTGTTTTTCTGCATCAGTGCTCATGAGGGATATTGGCCTGTAGTTTCCTTTCTCGTGGCTTCGTCTGGCTTTGGTTTCAGAGAAATGCTGGCCTCACAGAATGAGTGAGGGAGTGTTCTCTCCTCTTTAATTTTTGGAAATGTTTAAATAAAGGATTGGTGTTCAGGCCGGGCGCGGTGGCTCAAGCCTGTAATCCCAGCACTTTGGGAGGCCGAGACGGGCGGATCACGAGGTCAGGAGATCGAGACCATCCTGGATAACACGGTGAAACCCCGTCTCTACTAAGAAATACAAAAAACTAGCCGGGCGAGGTGGCGGGCGCCTGTAGTCCCAGCTACTCGGGAGGCTGAGGCCGGAGAATGGCGTGAACCTGGGAGGCGGAGCTTGCAGTGAGCTGAGATCCGGCCACTGCACTCCAGCCTGGGCTACAGAGCGAGACTCCGTCTCAAAAAAAAAAAAAAAAAAAAAAGGATTGGTGTTCATTCTTTAAATGTTTGATAGAATTTGCCAGTGAAGCCGTCAGGTCCAGGAATTTTCTTTGTTGGGAGATTTTTGATTCAATCTCCTCACTACTTTTATGTCTATTCAGATTTTCTTTTTCTTTTTTCTTTTTTTTGAGATGGAGTCTCACTCTGTCACCCAGGCTGGAGTGCAGTGGCATGATCTGGCTCACTGCAACCTCCAAGCGATTCAAGCGATTCTCCTGCCTCAGCCTCCCAAGTAGCAGGGATTACAGGCATGCACCACCATGCCCAGCTAATTTTTTTGTTTGTATTTTTAGTAGAGATGGGGTTTCACCATGACGGCCAAGCTGGTTTTGAACTCCTGACCTCACATGATCTGCTCACCTCGGTCTCCCAAAGTGCTAGGATTACAGGTGTGAGCCACTGCGCCCGGCCTCAGATTTTTTACTTCTTTGTGATTTAGTTTTGGCAGGTTTTGTGTATGTAGGAATTTGTCCATTTCATTTAGGTTATTCATGTTGTACAGTAGTTTGTAGTATTTAGTATTCTATTATAATTCTCTCTTTTTATTATTTTTTATTTATTTATTTTTTGAGACGGAGTTTTGCTCTTATTGCCCAGGCTGGAGTGCAATGGCACGATCTCGGCTCACTACAATCTCTGCCTCCTGGGTTCAAGGGATTCTCCTGCCTCAGCTTCCCTAGTAGCTGAGATTACAGGCACCTGCCACCATGCCAAGCTGATTTTTTATATTTTTAGTAGAAACGGGGTTTCACTATGTTGGCCAGGCTAGTCTCGAACTCCTGACCTCAGGCAATCCACCTGCCTCAGTCCCCCAAAGTGCTGGCATTACAGGCATGAGCCACCGCTCCCAGCTCTTTTTTTTTTTTTTGAGATAGAGTCTCACTCTGTTGCCCTGGCTAGAGTGCAGTGGTGTGATTTCAGCTCACTGCAATCTCCGCCTCCTGGGTTCAAGTGATTCTTCTGCCTCAGCCTTCAGGCGTGTACCACCACACCTGGCCAATTTTTGTAATTTTAATAGAGACAGGGTTTCACCATGTTGTCCAGGCTGGTCTCAAACTCCTGACCTCAGGTGATCTACCAGCCTCGGCCTCCCAAAATGCTGGGATAAAAGGCATGAGCCACCGGCGTGCCTGGCCTTTATTTTATTTTTCTACATTATTATTCCTATTTTCAGAGGAGGGAATTGTCAGGGAATGAGGAAATAGGACCTGAGGACAAGGTCAGATCTAGGGTTCTCTTCAAAAGCCATGCAGATGCATGGAGACAGAAAGTAGACTGGTGGCTGCCAGGGCCTGTTGGGAGGGAGGAAGGAGGAGTGACTGCTCATGGGTATGGTCTCTTTCTGAGCTGATGAAACTGTCCTGGAATTAGATAGTGGTGATGGTTGCACAATTTCACGAATGTATTATATCTACTGAATTATATACTTTCAAAGGATGAAGTTTATGGTATTTTAAATCCAGTAAAATAATTTAAAAGTTTTAAAAGTCATGGATAAGTAATGAATTAGGAACAAAATATAGGTTAGGTTTTAAGATGACAGTCACATCAGAGAAGCCTTTTTTTTTTTTTGAGACAGAGTTTCCCTCTTGTCGCCCAGGCTGGAGTGCAGTGGTGTGATCTCAGCTCACTGCAACCTCTGCCTCCCAGGTTCAAGTGATTCTCCTGCCTTAGCCTCCCAAGTAGCTGGAATTACAGGCTTTTGCCGCCACACCCAGCTATTTTTTTGTATTTTTTAGTGGAGATGGGGTTTCACCATGTTGTCCAGGCTGGTCTTGAACTTTTGACCTCAGGTGATCCACTCGTCTTGGCCCCCCAAAGTGCTGGGATTACAGGGGTGAGCCACTGCGCCCAGCTCCAGGGAAGTCTTTTGTTTCATTTTGGTCAACATCCCAGGGTTACAGTTTGCTACCTCAGACTTAGAGGCTAGCTAATATTTAAAAATTTTTTTTTTTTTTTTTTTTTTAGACAGGGTCTTACTCTGTCACAGTGTTGCATCCATGGTTCACTGCTGCTTCAATCTCCAGGGCTCAACCTCCTGGGCTCAAGGAGTCCTCCCACTTCAGCCTCCCAAGTAGCTGGGATTGCAGAACACACCACCAGGCCTGGCTAGTTTTTGTATGTTTGTAGAGCTAGGGTTTTACCATGTTGTAGAGGCTGGTCTCAAACTTCTGGGCTCAAGCAGTCCTCTAGTCTTGGCCTCCCAAAGTGCTGGGATTACAGGCATGAGCCACTGTGCCTGGCCAATTTTTTTTTAACTTAATTTTTTTTTTGTAGAGATGGAGTCTCACTATATGCCCAGGCTGGCCTCCAACTTGTGGGCTCAAGTGATCCTCCTGCCTTGGCCTCCCAAAGTGCTGGGATTACAGGGGTGAGCCAGTGCACCCAGCCTGCCTAGCTAATATTGATCCTGTGTCCAACAGGGATTTTGTTGGGAACATTTAAGATGCATTGATTATAGTTAATATTTCTTGATTATGTGAACAAGAAATAATTTAGCAAGTTCATTGCTTTTGACTTGACATTTTTCTGCTTTAAGGCTTTCATGGCAGGAAAGGAGGGAGTGCAGCAAGAGTTGAAAAACTACCTATTTGGTACTGTGTTCACTACTTGGGCAACTGGATCATTAGAAGCCCAGACCTCAGCATGATACAGTATACCCATGTAACAAACCTGCGCATGTACCTCCAAATCCAAAATTTAAACAAACAGGTTTGGGTTTTTTTTCTTTTTTTTTTTTGAGACAGAGTTTCACTCTGTCGCCCAGGCTGGAGTGCAGGGGTGCGATCTCAGCTCACTGCAACCTCTGCCTCCTGGGTTCAAGTGATTCTCCTGCTTCAGCCTCCCAAGTAGCCAGGACTACAGGCATGCGCCACCATGCCTGGCTAATTTTTTGTATTTTTAGTAGAGATGGGGTTTCACCATGCTGGCCAGGTTAGTCTCAAACTCCTAACCTCAAATGATCCATCCACCTCAGGCTCCCAAATTGCTGGGATTTCAGGCGTGAGCCACTGCGCCCAGCCACCAAAAGGTTTTTATGGGGTACATAAAGCATGCTTGTTTTACACTGTCTAGAATGGTCAGTCTATAGACATTGAAGAGACATTGCCATCTGAACCAGAAAATGGAGCTCTTTTGGGATCAGAGAGATACCAAGGACCTAGAAGACGTGCATGCTCAGAGACCCCTGCAGAGTCCCGCACAGCTGTCCTCCAGCAGAGAAGAGCCGCTCAGCTACCTGGTGGCCCCGCTGCGGCAGGGGAGCAGAGGGCGTCGCCAAGCAAAGCCAGGCTCAAGGAGGTACCTCACTCTTACAACCCTGGGCTTGAAAACCATGTCTTTAGCATGATATGTGGCAATTCACTGTTAGTTTCTGAATCACCTAAACCGGTCACCTGAAATGTCATTGCACTAAGTGTGTGATGAAGCCAAGGACAGTAATATCTGAACTAATTCATACTCTTACCGTTTAAAGTGACTATATGGCCTTTGGTGAAGCTCGAAAGCTGCTTGACTTGATAAGTTTTGGAATAATTATAACTTGCGTTTATATGGAAGCAGTTTAGAAAACAATGGAAATGGGGCCGGGCGCGGTGGCTCAAGCCTGTAATCCCAGCACTTTGGGAGGCCGAGGCGGGTGGATCACGAGGTCAGGAGATCGAGACTATCCTGGCTAACATGGTGAAACCCCGTCTCTACTAAAAATACAAAAAACTAGCCGGGCGTGGTGGCGGGCGCCTGTAGTCTCAGCTACTCGGGAGGCTGAGGCGGGAGAATGGCGTGAACCCGGGAGGCGGAGCTTGCAGTGAGCCGAGATCACGCCACTGCACTCCAGTCTGGGAGACACAGCGAGACTCCGTCTCAAAAAAAAAAAAAAAAAAAAAAAAAGAAAACAATGGAAATGGTTTTCAGAACCATTATTTTTTTTTTTTTTGAGATGGAGTCTCACACTGTCGCCCAGGCTGGAGTGCAGTGGTGCGATCCCAGCTCACTGCACCCTCCACCTCCCGGGTTCAAGTCATTCTCCGTCCTTACCCTCCTGGGTAGCTTGGATTACAGGCGCCTGCCAACCACACCTGGCTAATTTTTGTATTTTTAGTAGACATAGGGTTTTACCATGTTGGTCAGGCTAGTCTCAAACTCCTGACCTTGTGATCTGCCCGCCTCGGCCTCCCAAAGTGCTGGGATTACAGATGTGAGCCACCGTGCCTGGCCTTCAGAACCATTCTTTTTTTTTTTTTTTGAGACGGAGTCTGGGTCTGTTGCCCAGGCTGAAGTGCAGTGGCCGGATCTCAGCTCACTGCAAGCTCCGCCTCCCGGGTTCACGCCGTTCTCCTGCCTCAGCCTCCCGAGTAGCCAGGACTACAGGCGCCCGCCACCTCGCCCGGCTAGTTTTTTTGTATTTTTTAGTAGAGACGGTGTTTCACCGTGTTAGCCAGGATGGTCTCGATCTCCTGACCTCGTGATCCACCCGTCTTGGCCTCCCAAAGTGCTGGGATTACAGGCTTGAGCCACCACGCCCGGCTTCAGAACCATTCTTAACTTACAGATGATAATTTCTCCAGAAATGGATATTAATTTATACATTTACTGGGTGTCCATCAATTATCAGTCCCTGTTCTAGGGATGGAAGGGACAGTGTGTACCAGATAGACAGGGCCCTACTCTTGGGGGAGAAAGAGGACAGTGAAACCAGTCACCTGACAAAACTGTCAGTTGAGGCTGGGTGCGGTGGCTCATGCCTGTAATCCCAGCACTTTGGGAGGCCGAGGCAGGCAGATCACCCGAGGTCAGGAGTTCGAGACCAGCCTGGACAACATGGTGAAACCCCTTACGTACTAAAAATACAAAAATTAGCTGGGCGTGGTGGCGGGTGCCTGTAATCCCAGCCACTCAGGAAGCTGAGGCAGGAGAATCACTTGAACCCAGGAGGCAGAGGTTGCAGTGAGCCGAGATCATGCCATTGCACTCCAGCCTGGGGGACAAGAACGAGACTGCATCTCAAAAAAAAACAAAAAAGGCCGGGTGCGGTGGCTCAAGCCTGTAATCCCAGCACTTCGGGGGGCCAAGATGGGCGGATCACGAGGTCAGGAGATCGAGACCATCCTGGCTAACACGGTGAAACCCCGTCTCTACTAAAAAATACAAAAAACTAGCCGGGCGAGGTGGCGGGCGCCTGTAGTCCCAGCTACTCGGGAGGCTGAGGCAGGAGAATGGCGTAAACCTCGGAGGCGGAGCTTGCAGTGAGCTGTGATCTGGCCACTGCACTCCAGCCTGAGCGACAGAGCGAGACTCCGTCTCAAAAAAAAAAAAAGAAAACTGTTGTTTGAAACTGAGTGTTAAGCAGAAAATTGCGGAGTTTCCCTGTCTCCTGTTATTAAGCTCCTACAGAATTTAGGTCAGGCCATGGCAAGGTAATATCCCATATTCCCACCTTCTCCCACTTCCTGTGGAGTTGAAAGTCAGCTGGTCACTTCTTTCGAAGGGTTTTTGAAAGTCTTAATTAAACATTTTTGTCTTACAATGAAAATATTTTTCTGTAACTTTTCTGCTTGTTTTGCAAGCATCTGTGGCCCTTCTTTGAAGCCCTTCCAGCCCTTTGTAGCTCCTACTCAATCTCTCGCTCTCTCCTTAAATGCCAATGCCAATCTTTTTTTTTTTTTTTTGAGAGAGGGTCCTGTTTTGTCACCCAGGAGTGCAGTGGCCACCTCCCAGGCTCAATTGATCTTCCTGCATCAGCCTCCTGAGTAGCTGGGCCCACAGGTGCACACCACCACATCCAGCTAATTTTTTATTTTTTTTAGAGACAGGGTCTCATTATGTTGTCCAAGCTGGTCTCAAACTCCTAGCCTGAAGCAGTCCTCCTGGCTTGGCCTCCCAAATTGCAGGGATTACAGGCGCGAGCCACTGCGTCTGGCCTTCTAAGCACTGATCTTGTGACCTCCCTGGACCTCAGAAGACTTCCTACTTCTAGGACTTCCTCAGCTTCCCCCTCAATTTATTGCTTCCCTGGGAATCTCACCATCCTCCTGGTTTCCCAAGCCTTCTTCCCTCTGCAGACTCCCACGCTTCCTGTTCAGACCTCTCTGGTGCCTCCGATCTCTTCATTGAAACATCTCCACTTGGCTATCCTGTGAACCCCTCTGCCTTTCACGTCTGAGCAGAGTAGAGCCCACAGGCTGGCTTCCTGTCCACCCCTGCATTGTCAGGGGCCGCTTCGCCTACCCCAGGCTCAAGCTGGGAACCCAGAGCCATTCTTGACTTTCTCCTTCACTCACTGCTCCCCATGTCCTGTGGTCGCTAAGCCTGGAGGACTGTGCCCTCCCCTCATATCCCTCCACTGCCACCCACATCCCTGTTCTTACCTGAGTCCTCATCTTTTCCTGCCTGTACTTTAGGGGTAGTCTTGACTGCCTGCCAGGCTTCCAGCCCTGCCCCACCCTCTGCACCACCACCCGAGGCACCTTCCTAAAACCTCCCTCCACAACTGCTTGGAGAAGGGAATCCAAACCCCTTGGCCCCTCAGCCTGGGCCTGGGTTGCCTTTCAGCCCCTCTGACCTGTCCGTTTCCAGGCACCGCCTCCAGCTGTGCTGTCCCCTCACCTGCGGCACAGCCTGGGTGAGTCCTGGAGGGCAGGATACACATCTCCTTATCACTGTGTCCTTATTCCAGGGCCTGTGCCCAGGACATGCCCAGAGCTTGTCGTGGGGAACCCAGAATGGATCATAGTACTTCATTAAGGAGCAAAAAAGTGAAATAGTTAATAAAGCAGAATGTTTAGAGTTACTTGGTGACTGAAATTTTTGGAGAACTTTCTGTTTTTTATGTTGTATGTTGCACCAACTTGTTGGCTATTGGGAAATTATTGTGGGACATTCAAAGGCATGAAACGCTTTCCCTTGGTAGTTCCTCCAGCAGTGTGACCCGGAGGATCTGGTGGAATTGGCCCTACCTCAGCTGGCTCAGGTTGTGACAGTGTATGAGTTTCTTCTGATGAAGGTGAGTACTCTTAGTGTTTCTAAATATAGCGGGATGATTAGAAGTTATTTAGAAATAATATTATTTATTACTTATTTTTCAATAGCCTGCATAGTTGTTTAATTTTATTTTTGAGGCAGGGTCTTGCTCTGTCGCCCAGCTGGAGTGCAGTGGTGCCTTCATAGCTCACTGCAGCCTCAAACTGCTGGGCTCAAGCAATCCTCCCACCTCAGCCTTCCAAGTAGCTGGGACTATAGGCACACACCATCATACCCAGCTAATTTTTAATTTATTTTAAAATATTTTTTTATAGAGATGGGGTCTAGCTTTGTTGCCCAGGCTGGTCTCAAACTCCTGGCCTCAGGTAATCTTCCTGCCTTGGCCTCCCAAGGAGATGGGATTATAGGTGTGAGCCACCGTGCCCAGCTCATAGTCATTTTGGAAAGAGCCTGGCCATTTGGAATCGTTTTCCTTTTCCAGGACAGCTGAAGTGAGCCTGTTGGTCACACACTGTGCCTGGTGTGGGGACTGCTGCCTGGGTAGTTGGGTGTCTCAGGCGGGTGCCCATCCACTCCCTTGACTTTTAACTTGGTACGGGAGGAATGGAAGTGGCAGCCACAAATAACAGCCATCCTGGGCTCTCCTGGAGCCCACTCACCCCAGCTGGCCTCTTCTGCCCAAGGCTCTGCTCCCTCTGAGCCCACTCTGAGGCTACAGCCCAGGCTGCCTGTGCCCCACACTCCCTCTGGAGCTGACAACCCAGCCGGGGCTCAGGGCCTTCTGCCTTCCTTTCCCACCCTGTCCCGGAGCTCACCCGTGCCTTACGTGGCTCCAACCCAAGGCTTGTTTGTTTTTTGGCCTGCTCCTCCCATGCCCATCCTGGCTTCCCTACGCCATGCAGGGCACACAGTAGGTGCTCACTGGGGACTGAAGGAAACGTACACCACTGAGTGGCTGCTGGGGGGGTAAGGAACTGAAACTTTGTTTAGATATTCTTTTGTATTTTCCATATCAGTGCCTCGAGTTTAAACTCTTTTTTTTGGTCTTTATCTTCACTAAGGTTGAAAAAGATCATCTAGCAAAGCCTTTTTTCCCAGCTATATATAAGGAATTTGAAGAGCTGCATAAAATGGTTAAGAAAATGTGCCAAGATTACCTCAGTAGTTCTGGTCTGTGTTCCCAGGAGACCCTGGAAATAAACAATGATAAGGTAACAATCTCCCATGGCAGAAAGAGTTTTGCTCGTAGAGTTAGACAAAAGAAAGAAGGGCCAGGTGCAGTGGCTTATGCTTGTAGTCCCAGCACTTTGGGACCCTGAGGCGGGTGGATCACTTGAGGTCAGAGTTCGAGACTAGCCTGGCCAACATGACAAAACTCAGTCTCTACTAAAAATATAAAATTTAGCTGGGCGCGGTGGCACATGCCTCTAATTCCAGTTATTCGGGAAGCTGAGGCACGAGAATCATTTAAACCTAGGAGGTGGAGGTTGCAGGGAGCTGAGATTGCACCATTGCACTCTAGCCTGGTTGACAGAGTGAGACTCTGTCTCCGAAAAAAAAAAAAACACAAAAAACTTCATGTATGAAGGAGAATGTTTTTAGTAATAACATTTTCCTGTTGTACCTCATTTTAGTTTTTCCCCATCAAGTGAATTTTTTTTCTTTTTGTTTTTTTTTTTGGGAGATAGAGTCTTGCTCTGTCGCCCAGGCTAGAGTGCAGTGGTACGATCTCAGCTCACTGTAACCTCTGCCTCCCAGGTTCAAGCAATTCTCCTGCCTCTGCCTCCTGAGTAGCTGGGATTAGAGGCGCACAACACCATGTCTGGCTGATTTATTGTATTTTAGTAGAGACAGGGTTTCACCGTGTTGCCCAGGCTGGTCTCGAACTCCTGAGCTCAGGCAGTCTGCCTGCTTCGGCCTCCCAAAGTGCTAGGATTACAGGTGTGAGCCACGGCACCCGGCCCCCAATTTTTTTTTCTTAAACCAATAAATGCTGTTCCAGAAAACTCAAAAATGAAGATAAGCTAAAAGAAAATGGAAAACACCATAATCTTCCCACTCACTGATGATCAGAGTTAAAACCTCAGGTATCATTTTCTTCTTCTTTTGTTTGTTTTTGTTTTGAGACAGGGTTTCCCTCTGTCTCCCAGACTGGAGTGCAGTGGCACTATCACAGCTTACCGCAGCCTCAACCTCCTGGTCCCAATCAATCCTCCCACATAAGCCTCCTGAGTAGCTGGGACTACAGCCGTGTGTCGCCATGCCCAGCTAATTTTTAAATTTTTCATAGAGATGGGGTCTTGCTATGTTGTCCACTCTGGTCTTGAACTTTAGGGCTCAAGTGATCCTCCCTTCTTGGCCTCCCAAAGTGCTGGGATTACAGGCATGAACCACCACACCCAGCCCTGTTTTCTTCCTTATGTGGGTGTTTGGGGATGGATTATATAGGGGCCATTTTTTTTTTGAGATGGAGTCTTGCTCTGTCACCCAGGCTGGAGTGCAGTGTTGTGATCTTGGCTCACTGTAAGCTCTGCCTCCCAGATTCACGTCATTCTCCTGTCTTAGCCTCCCAAGTAGCTGGGACTACAGGCATCTGCTGCCACGCCCATCTAATTTTTTTTTTTTTTTTTGTATTTTTAGTAGAGACGGGGTTTCACCATTAGCCAGGATGGTCTCGATCTCTTGACCTCGTGATCCACCCGCCTCGGCCTCCCAAAGTGCTAGGATTACAGGCGTGAGCCACTGCGTCCGGCCAGGGGCCATTCATTTTTGTTTGTGGTTGTTCCAACACAATTCTCATTTCAATGTCATTGTTATTATCAAATTGCCTTTAGCTACATTGGACTTTTTTGGGTGTTTTTTGTTGTTTTGAGACAGAGTCTCGCTGTCGCCTAGGCAGGAATACAATGGTGCCATCTTGGCTCAATGCAACCTCCGCCTCCCGAGTTCAAGCGATTCTCCCACCTCAGCCTCCCGAGTATCTGAGACTACAGGTGTGCACCACTACGCCCAGCTAATTTTTGTATTTTTTAGTAGAGAGAGGGTTTCACCGTATTGGCCAGGCAGGTCTCGAACTCCTGACCTCAAGTGATCTGCCCGCCTCAGCCTTCCAAAGTGCTGGGATTACAGGCATGAGCCACCATGCCCTGCCTTATATTCTTAAATTATATATCATGAAAATGTAAAAGGTTTTTGCTAAGCCTCATGTGGATGCCCTGCACAGCAGTCACCTGTGTGTTTTTTAAACATGATACCCGGCTGGGCGCGGTGGCTCAAGCCTGTAATCCCAGCACTTTGGGAGGCCGAGACGGTCGGATCACGAGGTCAGGAGATCGAGACCATCCTGGCTAACACGGTGAAACCCCGTCTCTACTAAAAAATACAAAAAACTAGCCGGGCGAAGTGGTGGGTGCCTGTAGTCCCAGCTACTCGGGAGGCTGAGGCAGGAGAATGGCGTGAACCCGGGAGGCGGAGCTTGCAGTGAGCTGAGATCGCGCCACTGCACTCCAGCCTGGGCGACAGAGCGAGACTCCGTCTCAAAAAAAAAAAAACATGATACCCGCTTGCTAAACTCAGAGAGCAAGTGTGGGTGTCATCCTGCCATGAAGCAGAACTGGCCACACACACATACTGTGCATGCCCTACAGAATCTGGCTTTTTGAGCAGCTCATACTGTGCCATCGCCTCTTGGGAGCATGACAGTGGCTCAGTTTGTGAGGGGACACCGCCCAGGTTCGTCTGCGCAGAACCCACATGGCCTGTTTTCTCCTTTAGCCTTGTTCTGCTGCCCTTCCTGCTGTGCCCGCCCCCATCTCGTGCTCTGTGGGGTTCTCTTTATAATGTCCATGTATAAATGATAACAGCTGTCTCTTAACACCTTCATGTCTGGTGTTTCACATAGGCATTGCATATGGAGTCAGATCTCATCTTCACAAAAGCCCTTCTAGGCAGCTGTAATCTCTTGTCTGGATAAGTCAGGGAGATGGACAAGGGAGACTCAGGAGATGGTGGCTCACCAAGATCACCCAGGCCGTGGGCAGAGAAGCTGGGAACCAGCTCAGGCCCCCAGACCCATGACTTTTTACCAGCTGGGAAGGGAGATCTGGATGTGGGATAGGCAGGATCGTTTTTCTGAAGAGACCAGTGAGAATTCAGTAAAGGAGGGACAGTGGGAAAGAAAGTTACCATGGTATCAGCTAACATTATTAAGCTTGTGATAGCATTAAAGAGACTGTTTTAAATTTTTTGTAAAGACTGTTCTAGGCTGAGCACGGTGGCTCATGCCTGTAATCCCAACACTTTGGGAGGCTGAAGCGGGCGGATCACTTGAGGCCAGCAGTTCGAGACCAGCCTGGCCAACATGGTGGAACCCCGTCTCTACTAAAAACACAAAAATTAGCCAGGCGTGGTGGTGCGTGCCTGTAATCCCAGCTACTCAGGAGGCTGAGGCAGGAGAATCACTTGAATCCAGGAGGCAGAGGTTGCGATGGGCCAAGATCACGCCACTACATTCCAGCCTGAGCGACAGAGCAAGACTCTGTCTCAGAAAAAAAAAGATTGGTCTCCTCCTCTAAATTGTGCTCACATAGAACCTTCTAGTTTTGATAATGATCCATTTTTATCATCAGCTAGTCCATCTAACATTATATTGATCTTCATGTTTCTCATTGTTGAGATGGCACCTCACAGTACAAATTCACAGGATTTAATTCTGTGAAGTCATTTAATTCTTGCATGTGAATGTACTTCTAGGGGTGTGTGCTGTTTGGGTGAAGTTTATTCTCTTGGCCCATTTCTTTTCAGGTTGCCGAGTCATTAGGAATCACAGAATTCCTGAGGAATAAAGAAATACACCCAGACAACCTTGGACCTGAGAGCCCCAGCCGGGAGATGGATGGGGAGCAGCCAGAGGGAGCCGGCAGCGAGAAGAGGGAACATGAGGTGGGCATGGCTGAAGTGGGTGCCAGGTGACTCTGTGCACGGTGAATTACTGGGGTTTGCCTTCTTCCATTCACACCAGGAAGAGGAGGTACAGGTTTGCCTGTTTCTTCCTCTTCTAGCTGATTGGGTCTTCTCTTCATAGGCTGCGGAGGAGGGACTGGCCTCGGTGAAAAGGCCCAGAAGAGAAGCCCTGCCCAATGACACCACTGAATCTCTTGCTGCTAACAGCAGAGGCTGGGAGAAGCCCAGGCCCTTGCATGCTTTGGCCGCTGGTGAGGGTAAAACACTGTTTGTGGGGTGTATCCGTGGCCTGGCAGCCCTGCTGGCAAGCACAGATGTGCCCAGGATTGCCACTTTTCAGGTTGGGTGACCTGTGCTGGATTTAGGGGGACCCTCTGGTTTCTCAAGTTTCATTCCAGCCTCCCAGTGTTCTATCATTCCAGATTCGTTCCCTGCGAGTCTTGAGGTCTTCAGGGTTTTCTAGAGTGCCTTGTTAAAATGGAGAGCCACAGGCCGGGTACAGTGGCTCACGCCTATAATCCCAGCACTTTGGGAGGCCGAAGCGGGCGGATCACCTGACGTCAGGAGTTCGAGACCTGCCTGGCTAACATGGCAAAACCCTGTCTCTACTGAAAATACAGAAAAACTAGCTGGGCATGGTGGTGTGTGCCTGTAATCCCAGCTACTCCGGAGGCTGAGACATGAGAATCACTTGAACCTGGGAGGCAGGAGGTTGCGGTGAGCTGAGATTGCACCACTGCACTCCAGCCTGGGTGACAGAGTGAGACTCCATCTCAAAGGAAAAAAAAAAAAAGAGCCACCAAGTGGTGGTAAGCGGGCTATACCAGGAGGGTCCTGAGAGGTGGTTAGGCTGAGATGGGTCCCAAGGACACATCCATCTATGCCTTGACTTTCATGAGACTTCGCTGTACATGCCAGCTGAGATGTAACATTTGAAAACAAGACACGGTCTGGTTATTATTCTGGCTTTAGCCAGAACCTACCAACTAGGCACTTAAAAAATTATATATATATTTATGTAAATATATGTTTTCTATATATATACATTTATATATATAAATTTTTTTTTTCTGAGACGAGAGTCTCGCTTTGTCTCCCAGGCTGAAGTGCAGTGGCACAATCTTGGCTCACTGAAACCTTTGCCTCCCGGGTTCAAGCAATTCTCTTGCCTCAGCCTTCCCAGTAGCTGGGATTACAGGCACCCACCATCATGCCTGGCTAATTTTTTTTTGTATTTTTGTAGAGATGGGGTTTTACCATTTTGGTCAGGCTGGTCTCAAACTCCTGACCGCAGGTGATCTGCCCACCTCGGCCTCCCAAAGTGCTGGGATTACAGGCGTGAGCCACTGCACTAGCATTTTTTTTTTTTTTTGAGACAGAGTCTTGCTCTGTCACCCACGCTGGAGTGCAATGGTTTGATCTCTGCTCACTGCAACCTCTGCCTCCCAGGCTCAAGCAATTCTCCTGCCTCAGCCTCCTGAGTAGCTGGGATTACAGGTGCCCACCACCACATCTGGCTAATTTTTGTGTTTTTAGTAGAGACAGGGTTTCCCCATGTTGGCCAGGCTGGTCTTGAACTCCTGACCTCAAATGATCTGCCCGCCTCAGCGTCCCAAAGTGTTAGGATTACAGACGTGAGCAGCCACCATGCCCAGCCTGACGGTGATTCTTAATTGGGGCATGTGTTGGAATCACCTGGGGAGGTTATTGTGAAATACAGGGGCCTGGACCTCTGGGAATTCCAGGTCTGTGGGTAGGGTTGTTGGGAGGGTGTGGATGTATTTGGAAAGGCCTCTTTGGGCAATTCTCCAGCTCACTCTGATGAAGAACCACCAATCATTCATTCAGTGTTGGCATAAAATCACTGTTGCTGGGTGTGGTGGCTCACGCCTGTAATCCCAGCACTTTGGGAGGCCAAATCGGGTGGATCACAAGGTAAGGAGTTTGAGACCAGCCTGACCTACATGGTGAAACCCCGTCTCTACTAAAAATACAAAAATTAGCTGGGCATGGTGGTGCACACCTGTAATCCCAGCTACTCAGGAGGCTGAGGCAGGAGAATCACTTGAACCCAGGAGGTGGAGGTTGCAGTGAGCCAAAATCGTGCCACTGCATTCCAGCCTGGGGGACAGAGTGAGACTCCATCTCAAAAAAAAAAAAAAAAAAGCACACTGTCGAATGGCTCCTAGAGCACATTTTCAGTACAAAATCCGTCTTTGTGAATAGATAACAGGGATGGATTTTTTAAAATTGCTACCAATCCCAAGGAGCAAGGAGCATTGATGCTTTGACTTCCCTGCAGGGCAGGTGACTTGGCCTCGCTGGTTTTGGATGGTGAGTGCAGTGAGTGGGCCTGACACAGTACACGCATGTTCACCTGTTTCCCAAAATGTTTCGGTTTTGCCCCTCCAGTAAATGGCAGTGTCTCTCCCCATTCTGAAGAAAGCCATACGACGACGGTTTCTGGTGGCGATGGGAGCGTGTTCCAGGCGGGCCCGCAGCTTCACGCACTGGCTGACTTAGAAGCCAGGAGTGGGTCTATAGGTGCTGCTGTCTCATCCCAGGATGTCAGTGGGCTGCCTCTTTATGCTCAGTCAGGAGAGCCTAGGAGGCTGACCCAGGCACAGGTGGCAGCGTTTCCTGGAGAGAATGCTCTGAAACACTCTTCAGACCAGGATACCCGGGACAGCCTGAGGAGCCCGGGTTTCTGTAGCACCTTGTCATCTGCTGGCGGAGCAGAGTCCCTGCTGCCTGGGAGGCCTGGACATGCAGAGGCAGGACACCTCAGCAAGGTTTGTGACTTCCATTTGAACAACCAGCAGCCCAGCCCCAGCAGCGTCCTGCCTACGGAGGTGGCGGCCCCTCTGCTTGAGAAAATTTTGGATAGCGTGGCAGTAAACTGTGCCTGCAGGACTGTGCCCAAGCCAGGGCCTCAGCCTGGCCCACATGGATCACTGTTGACTGAAGGGTGTCTCAGAAGCCTTTCGGGGGACTTGAAGCGGTTCCCCTGTGGGCTGGAGGTGCACTCTGGCCAGAGAGAACTGGAGAGTGTGGTTGCTGTCGGCGAAGCCATGGCTTTTGAAATTTCCAATGGGAGCCATGAGTTACTGTCTCAGGGACAGAAGCAGATTTTTATTCAGACTTCCGATGGGTTTATCTTGTCCCCTCCAGGTACAATAGTGTCTCGGGAGGAGGACTTTGTCATAGTGACCGATGCAGAGGGGCGTGCCCTGCGGATGGGCCCACCAGAAGGAGTTCCCCTAGAAGCTGTGGAGTCGTTCCTCACCGTGGAGCCAGAGCCCTCACAGTGAAGAGGAGTCAGATCCTAGATTTGTCTGATTTTATCCAGAGAAAGTCTGTGGCAAGCAATGTATATTTTTCTAATGTGAATTTTGCACAGATGAACCTTTTATTTATAAAGAATGTCTTTCTACCCTGCTGTCTACATTTTTCGATGGAGCTTGTCATAACAATAGCAGATGTTGCCTGATCAGGAATCCCTGTGGCGCATCTGACGCTCATGAGTTTTTGTGATGGTGATGAGTGGCCCTGCCCTGTTCCCTTCTCTCCTGGGAGATCTGCTGCTTTTCCACCAGACTTGCTCCATACTAGCAGCTTCTTTTGGGTTCAATTAAAAAGAAAATAAGCCAGTCATTCTGGGCAGCATTTTATTGATAGGAGGGGAAAAAAGTCATTTCTACTTGCATGATTTTTTAAATTAAATTAAATTAAATTAATTAATTTATTTTCAAGGCCAAGTCTCACTCTGTAGCCCAAGCTGGAGTGCAGTGGCACGATCTCGGTTCACTGCAACCTCTGCCTCCTGGGCTCAAGCGATCCTCCTGCCTCAGCCTCCTGAGTAGCTGGGACTACAGGTGTGTGCCACGGTGCCTGGCTCTCCTCTCATTTTACAGACGAGGAAGGTGAGGCATAAATGATGGGGTGACTTATTTGAGGTCCACAGCAAGATGATGCTCAGGGTAGAAGCCCAGTTCTTTGATGTCCCACTTGGAAAGTCACGGCGTGGCATATCTCAGTATTTCCACGGGCTGTGTTATGGGGAAGGAAGGGAAGGGCCATTGGTCCACACATGGAAGCAAGCATTCAAAGGGAGCGGCAGTTCTCTCCCTGCACCTTGCAGAGACAATCAGGAGAGACCCCAAGCAGAGATCGCGCTGCTCAGGGACAGAGCCGGGCTTGCGACCACGTGTCGCCCTGGTGATGTGCTCTTTCCAGGTCCTGCCCTGGAGGGCGGCTGTATTCTCAGAGAGCCAGCATTTCCTACAGCCCTTACAGTGACCGGGGCATTTCCTACCCTCACTTGATCTCCAAGCCGGGGTCGGTAGGAACAGAAAGGCAGGTCTTCCAGCAGGCTGCAAACAGCCAGTAGGGGAGCAAGCCGCGGCTGCCTGGGAGCGTGGGGTGGTCAGGTCAGGCTGTAGTTGTGTCCTGTAGACTCAAGGCCACTTCTCAGGAGTCCAGAGTCCCATGAAACCACCATGAGTGTCCTCCTGGGATCCTGGAGATATAGACAGAGCCCTCTTGAGGATCATTCATAACCACTGTCAGGCGATTAACACAACATGCTGGGTCGAATATGACCGTGGTCTGGATGAGGCCCTGGTAAGTATACATTTATTTTCTATCTATAGGACACTAACAAATACCCCAACACATCTTAATTTCACCACTGTGTATGTGCTACTATGAATGGATGGTCAATGTAACTGCAGAAAACCACAACAAATAAACCTTTGTTCCACTGGACAGAATTGAAGACACAGGAGGCTCTGAGAGCGGTCTCCTCATGAATCGGCCACGTGCCTGTTGAGTGCTGCTGTGTGCCAGGCTCGGGACTGACGGCAGTGAGCGGGACTCATGGGCCCTACTCTTTGGGAGCCCTGTGCCTTATCCTCTTCCAGCTTGGCCTTTGCGGAGTTCCCCAATAGAGCATAGAGACAGATGTATGCACAGCTTCCACATTACAACCCCCTTCTAATAGATGTAACCTAGGAGGCTGAGACAGGAGGATTGCTTGAGCCCAGGTGTTCAAGACCAGCCTGGGCAACTCAGTGAGACGCCATCTCTACTAAAAATTTTATTTTATTTTATTTTATTATTATTTTTTTTTGAGACGGAGTCTCGCTTTGTCGCCCAGGCTGGAGTGCAGTGGCCGGATCTCAGCTCACTGCAAGCTCCGCCTACCGGGTTTACGCCATTCTCCTGCCTCAGCCTCCCGAGTAGCTGGAACTACAGGCGCCCATCACCTCGCCCGGCTAGTTTTTTGTATTTTTAGTAGAGACGGGGTTTCACCATATTAGCCAGGATGGTCTCGATCTCCTGACCTCGTGATCCGCCCGTCTCGGCCTCCCAAAGTGCTGGGATTACAGGCTTGAGCCACCGCGCCCGGCCAAAAATTTTAAAAAATTAGCCCAGTGTGGTAGTGCACACCTGTAGAGTAAAAGAAAGAAAAAAAGAAATAGACATAACCTTCTTTATGAGAGAATGATAAATGGAAATTTCCTTTTCTCATAAAGAACTTTGTTTTGTATACATAGTACTTTCAAATACTTCAAATACTCAGATTAAGAACAGGTGTGGCTGGGCGCGGTGGCTCACGCCTGTAATCCCAGCACTTTGGGAGGCTGAGGCGGGTGGATCATGAGGTCAGGAGATCGAGACCATCCTGGCTAACACGGTGAAACTCCGTCTCTATTTAAAAAATACAAAAAAATTAGCCGGGCGTGGTAGCGGGCGCCTGTACTCCCAGCTACTCAGGAGGCTGAGGCAGGAGAATGGCGTGAACCCGGGAGGCGGAGCTTGCAGTGAGCTGAGATTGCCACTGTACTCCAGCCTGGGTGACCGAGCAAGAGTCCATCTCAAAAAAAAAAAAAAAAAAAAAAAGAACAAGGGTGAAGACAGAGCACAGACCGGGGTACAAGGACACCTAAATGACTCCCAGGGGTGGCTGGCTGGGGCTTCAATGAGGACACGTGGTTTCAGCATTTGTCATGATCCCTGGCACCTGGTCCATGTTCAGTTATTATTACTTATTACTAAAGGCAAAGAAAGAAAATTCCCTTGTGTTCCCTGGAAACCATGATGGACCCTGTGGCTGCAACCCTGGTTGGGTACCCCTGATCAGGCACTCGTGGCACTGCAGCCCTGGCACCTCCCAAATGGTCACAGGGGTGGGGAGAGCTGAACCAGCAGGAGAGAAAGGAGCCAGGGCAGAGTGGATCTTATGCCCTCTGAGGCACTTTTTTTTTTTTTTTTTTTTTTGAGACAGGGTTTCACTCTGTCACCCAGGCTGCAGTGCAGTGGTGCAATCATGGCTCACTGCAGGCTCAATGTCCCAGGCTCAGGTGATCCTCCCACCTCAGCCTCCTGAGTAGCTAGGACCATAGGTATGCAGCATGACACCTGGTTAGTTTTTTGTATTTTTTGTACATGTTGCCCAGGCTAGTCTCAACCTCCTGGTAGGCTCAAGCGATCTGCTTGCCTCGGTCACCAAAGTGCTGGAATTACAGGTGTGAGCCCATAATGACTCATGCCTAGCCAGGTCATATTATTATTATTTATATTTTTTTGAGACAGAGTCTTGCTGCTGCCAGGCAGGAGTGCAGTGGTGCAATCCCAGCTCACTGCAACCTCCGCCTTCTGGGTTCAAGGGATTCTCCTTCCTCAGGCTCCTGAGTAGCTAGGATTACAGGCGCGCACCACCATGCCTGGCTAAATTTTGTATATTTAGTAGAGACGGGGTTTCACCGTGTTGGCCAGGCTGGTCTTGAACTCCTGACCTCAGGTGATCCACCCGCCTCGGCCTCCCAAAGTGCTGGGATTACAGGCATGAGCCACTGTGCCCAGCCTAATTTTTGTATTTTTAGTAGAGATGGGATTTCACCATGTTGGCCAGGCTGGTCTGGAACTCCTGACCTCAGGTGATCCACCTGCTTTTACCTCCCAAAGTGTGGAATTACAGGTGTGAGCCACCCGCGCCTGGCCTGAAGTCCTAAATTTTAAAGGTTTTTGGGCCATACGGGGTGGCTCACGCCTGTAATTCCAACACTTTGGGAAGCCAAGGCAGGCGGATCACCTGAGGTCAGGAGTTCAAAACCAGTCTGGCCAACATGGTGAAACCCATCTCTACAAAAATACAAAAATTAGCTGCATGTGATGGCAGGTGCCTGTAATCCCAGCTAGTCGGAGGCTGAGGTGGAAGAATTGCTTGAACCTGGGAGGCGGAGGTTGCAGTGAGCTGAGATTGCGCCACTGCACTCCAGTCTGGATGACAGAGCCAGACTCTGTCAAAAAAAATTTTTAAAGGTTTTAAAAAATGTACTTATCAGGAATTCCTCCCCCAATCCTGTTCTCTTTGATTTTGTGGCTCTCTGGGTTTTCATACTTAAAATGGCAGGATTTCTGGAGGTGGAAGGCATAACTGTATGTAATTCATCCAGTAGGTTCAGCTAGAAGTCCCAAATCAACCTACTTCATTGTTCCTTTCAGATAGAAGTTGCTTGGCAGATTCATCACTTAGGTCTTTTACTTCTGATTGTTCTTAGCAGTATTGATCCTTTCCATTAGTCTTCCTGAGCCACTTGCTGCAGGGTGTCCGGGACATGCACCATCAGGGACACATGAGTTGTCCTAGAAATCCTGTGCAGGTATGAAATCTTTCAACATCTCCTCTGAAGAGCGTTTATTCTTTAAGTAACCCCCAACATACAAGTGACTGCCTGTGGACTTGATGCCAAGGCCTCTCCCAGGCAGGTCTGGGTGAGTGGAGCCTCTGGGGTCCTGCCTCTCCCAGCCCATCTGCCTCTGCAGCTCATTGCAGTAGCTGCTTCCTCAGCATGCAGGGGAGGCTGAAGTGGGACAACACCATTCCTGTCAAAGGCTGACCATGTGGTCTCCAGACTGCAAGATGCCCGAGTGCCTACTTTGATGATAGTCAATTCTTTTTTTTTTTTTTTTGAGACGGAGTCTCGCTCTGTTGCCAGGCTGGAGTGCAGTGGCGCGATCTTGGCTCACTGCATCCTCCGCCTCCGGGGTTCAAGCCATTCTCCTGCCTCAGCCTCCCAAGTAGCTGGGACTACAGGTGTGCATCACCACGCCAGGCTAATTTTTGTATTTTTAGTAGAGACTGGGTTTCACAGTGTTGGCCAGGATGGTCTCAATCTCTTGACCTCATGATCCGCCCGCCTCGGCCTCCCAAAGTGCTGGGATTACAGGCGTGAGCCACCGCGCCCGGCTGATAGTCAGATCTTAATAAATATAGCAAAGGAAGAGGAAAGAGAAATCCTAAGAAATGTTGCCTTTAAATGCTTCTGGCTGGGCTCGGTGGCTCACACCTGTAATCCCAGCACTTGGGGAGGCCAAGGCGGGGGATCACCTGAGGTCAGTAATTCAAGACCAGCCTGACCAACACGGTGAAACCCTATCTCACTAAAAATACAGTATTAGCTGAGTATGGTGGTGCATGCTTGTAAAAATCAGCCAGGCATGGTGGCAGGTGCATGTAATCCCAGCTACTTGGGAGGCTGAGGGGGGAGAATCGCTTGAACCTAGGAGGTGGAGGCTGTGGTGAGCCGAGATCGCACCACTGCACCCCAGTCTGGGCAACAAGAGTGAGACTCTGTCTCAAAAAATAAATAAAGTTACAAGTCTTAATAAACTTAGATAAATAGTATTTATAGTTAAATACTAAAAGGACACAATTAAAAACTATACTTGGCCAGGTGCAGTGGCTCACACCTATAATCTCAGCACTTTGGGAAGCCGAGGCAGGAGGATCACTTGAGGCCAGGAGTTCAAGGCCAGCCAGGGCAACATAGCAAGACCCCATCTCTAAAAAGTAAAAAATAAAAAATTAGCCAGACGTGGTTATGCACACCTATAGTCCCAGCTACTCTGGAGGCTAAGGCAGGAGGATCACCTGAGCACAGGAGTTTGAGGCTGAGATTACAGTGAGCTACGATCATGCCACCGCATTCTAGCCTGGGCAACAGAGCAAGACCCTGTGTCTAAAAACAACAACAACAACAACATTATTGCTGGGCTGGGCAGTGCATGACTGTAGTCTCTCAGGAGACTGAGAAGGGAGGATCACTTGACCTCAGGAGTTTGGCACTATCTGGGCCACATGGTAAGATCCTATCTCTTTTTTTTTTTTTTTTGAGACGGAGTCTTGCTCTGTCACCCAGGCTGGAGTGCAGTGGCCGGATCTCAGCTCACTGCAAGCTCCGCCTCCCGGGTTCACGCCATTCTCCTGCCTCAGCCTCCCGAGTAGCTGGGACTACAGGCACCCGCCACTTCGCCCGGCTAGTTTTTTGTATTTTTTAGTAGAGACGGGGTTTCACCGTATTAGCCAGGATGGTCTCGATCTCCTGACCTCATGATCCGCCCGTCTCGGCCTCCCAAAGTGCTGGGATTACAGGCTTGAGCCACCGCGCCCGGCCGATCCTATCTCTTAAAAAAAAAACCAAAAAACTAAAACTGCTATTTATTAAGTATCACTATATATATAGTCCCACAGAATATAAAGTTTGGGATCAGAGAACTTACAAAAAGGCAAACACAGATGTAGAACCATGTAACAAGTAATGCCACCAAAAAGAAGAGTTTAAAGTAGGCTTTTACAGGCCGGGCGCAGTGGCTCATACCTGTAATCCCAGCACTTTGGGAGGGCAAGGCGGGTGGATCACGAGGTCAGAAGATGGAGACCATCTTGGCCAACATGGTGAAAACTTGTCTCTACTAAAAATACAAAAATTAGCTCGATGTGGCGGCGCGTGCCTATAGTCCCAACTACTCAAGAGGCTGAGGCATGAGAATCACTTGAACCCAGGAGGCAGAGGTTGCAGTGAGCTGAGATAGTGCCACTCACTCCAGTCTGGTGACAGAGTGAGACTCCACTTGAAAAAACAAACAAACAAAAAAGTAGGCTTTTGCATACCTTCACATTCCACATCCTAGCTTTTGGCCAGTCTCTTCAGTCTGTTTCAAAACTGTCACCTTTTCCTCATTCTAACCTAGTATGTTAACTCTGGAAATGGCCGCAAACATTGTGAAACCCGAGGATTTGTGGCAGCAGAATGCCAGGGAAGACAGTTTACATCGCTTGTCACGTCCCCAGTATGCAAACAGCGGCAATTTTTTCGTAGGTTATTTTCATTGTCATGATGTCAAACTTCACTTTAACTCTATGGGATCTTATTATTTAAGATGAAGTCTCACTCTGTCACCCAGGTTGGGCTGCAATGGCTCACAGCAGCCTCTGCCTCCTGATTCAAGCGATTCTTCTGCCTCAGCCTCTCAAGTAGCTGGGATTGCAGGCACGTACCACCATGCCGGTTGATTTTTGTATTTTTAGTAGAGACAGGGTTTCAGTATGTTGGCCAGGCTGGACTCGAACTCCTAACCTCAAGTGATCTGCCCACTTCGGCCTCCCAAAGTGCTGGGATTACAGGCGTGAGCCACTGCACCTGGCCCAAAAACTAATATATTCTCATAAAAACTTCAACAATCAGATAGGCATAAAGTGAAAATATTAAACCAAGGATTTTCTACACAAATGTACAAAGCACGCCTTATTTATAGAAAGCAGATCACTCACTCATTCTGCTCAGAAACTCATTGATTTTACTCAGAAGCACCCACGAGTGACAGGTTCCCAGGAGGGGCAGAGGAGGCTGAGCGGCACCACATGGGGCTGGCCGCGGGCTGTGGACATGGGCATGCCTGGAGAGGCCACGGGGCTGGTGACAAGCTCTGGCCAGAAGACCCCAAGAAGGTCTGATCCTGAGGTCTGATCCAGGCCTGCGGCACTGGGTCCTAGGCAGACTGTCTGCCTGGTGAGAAGTGGAAGGAGCCAGTGTCCGCAGCCGTCTGAGGACGTCACAGAGCTCGGTGGCCCGTCTCCAGCAGCATGCTCTCCAGATGCAGCCTGCTGTCGCTCTCCACGTACGGCTGGTGCAGCCACATGGACAAGTAGCTCAGGGTGAGGTCAGGATCCCTGGTGTGTGCAAGCTCCTTGGCCACTGTGCGCTTCAGGAGCAGCTCCTTCCTGTACATCTCCAAGAGCTTGTGCGAAACCTCATCTGAAAGAAATGTGAGTGTCCCTTAATGGCAGTGATTCAAGAATGTAGTCTTGACTCAGGAAGAACTACATTTTTAACAGCTCTTAATTAAAAACCAGAATTAGCAACAGCACTGAAAGGAAGAAGGGCCCGATGGAGTTTACCACTCTAGCTGGTACAGATTAGTACAATTTGATAACATCGTCAGCAGAATGAAATAAAAGCGTATATAGGCCAGGCGCGGTGGCCCACGACTGTAATCCCAGCACTGTGGGAGGCCCAAGTGGGTAGGTCACATGAAGTCAGGAGTTTGAGACCAGCCTGGCCAACATGGCAAAACCCTGTCTCTACTAAAAAATACAAAAACTAGGGCGGGCGCAGTGGTTCACACCTGTAATCCCAGCACTTTGGGAGGCCGAGGTGGGTGGATCACGAGGTGAGGAGATCGAGACCATCCTGGCTAACACGGTGAAACCCCGTCTCTACTAAAAACATGAAAAAATAGCCGGACATGGTGGCGGGCGCCTGTAGTCCCAGCTGCTCAGAAGGCTGAGGCAGGAGAATGGCGTGAATCTGGGAGGCGGAGCTTGCGGTGAGCTGAGATTGCGCCACTGCACTCCAGCCTGGGCGACAGAGCGAGACTACGTCTCCAAAAAAAAAAAAAAAAAAAAAACTAGCCGGGTGTGGTGGCGTGCGCCTGTAATCTCAGCTACTTGGGAGACTGAGGCACGAGAATTGCTTCAGCCTAGGAGGCGGAGGCTGTAGCGAGCCAAGACTGCACCACTACACTCCAGCATGCGTGACAGAGCGAGACTCTGTCTCAAAAAAAGTATATATAACCTTTTCTACCTGACCCTTAGGTGACCTACAGTGATTATAAGTAGGAGATTCCCCTCAAACTGACAATATATCACTAAACACATTCCACCAGGTGATTTTCCCCTTTCCTGCCTTATTTAAAAAGTCTCAGATCAACATAAAACAGCTTAGCCCTTGTCTTGAACTAATAAAGCTAAAATAGCCCTTTAAGAAGTACCTCCTAGAGTTTATTGAAGTCATGGCTTTCATTTTTCCCAGTCATCTTCCATGAGGTTGGCTGCAGTGACCTCAATTTGTTTTTTAATTAAAACAAAAAGGAAAAGAAAAACCTCAACAAACCAAAAAAACCCCTTTCTCCCCTTCCCCCCCAAAACGAGAGATTTCTGCTTCCACAGAGGAGGTGGAATTCACTCTGTCCCACTGGTTTTAGAGGCCTAATAACAGCAGCTTGCTTCACGGGTCTCTGATTATGTTTAATATACTCTGCTGATAACCAGGTAATTAAAGCCAAGAAGAAATGTTTATTTTAAGGCGCCTCTGTCTCTTTTCCTCCCGATAGATACTTTCGCATTGAATTTCAAAGCCTTGTCAGCTTCTTAAAGTACCAGATGTAAACGATACTAAATGCCCTTAATAACCTTTACCCTCCTGAAAGTTAACTGAGAAGGAACTACTTACAGAAATGGGTTGTAGGCCAAGTGTGGAACAGAGGGGGTCGTTTAGTCTCCTCCCCATAATGGTAATTTTCTAGTTCACAAATTCCCTTGGTAGTTGAAGACAGCTTTTCCATTTTCACCTGTATTTTGGTCTGAAACATATTCATTTAGAATATGATAATATTTGAAATATCCAGTCTCAGATTCAATACCTATAAGATTTCAAAGCTAAGAAGTGTACATCTATTGTGATAAAAATTCCAATAACTAAACACTGTTAACTCTAAGTACAGCAAATTCCCAGGGAGACGAAGGTGGACAGTTGCTATGATTCCATTAATTTGAATTACTTTGGTAATAAACCCCAGATTTCCAGTCCTAGAGCAAGAAAGGTTTCTGAGTGCCATTTCACTAGGATTTCCAAAGAGCACTGATGTTTTAGGCCCAAAGTCCTGGGGGAATCCCAAGGCAGCCTCTTGCTGCCTGTTTTTTTTTTGAGACAGGGTCTCATTCTGTTGCCCAAGTTGTAAAACTGTAATGTAGTGGCATGACCGTGCCTCATGCAGCCTCGACTGCCTCCCAAGTAGCTGGGATCACAGGTGTGCACCACCATGCCCAGTTAATTTTTTTTAATTTGTAGAGACAGGGTCTCGTTATGTTGCCCAGGCTGGTCTCTACCTCCTGAGCTCAAGCGATCCTCCCACCTCAGCCTCCCAAAGTGCTGGGATTATACAGACATGCGCCACCACGCCTGGCTGGCTCTTGCTGCTTTTAAGAAGTGAGAGAGAAAGGCATCAAATGAGCTCATTTCTGACTCTTTTTTTTTTTTTTTGAGACGGAGTCTCGCTCTGTCACCAAGCTGGAGTGCAGTGCCAGGCTGGAGTGTAGTGCCAGGCTGGAGAGTGCAGTGCCAGGCTGGAGTGCAGTGCCAGGCTGGAGTGTAGTGGCGGGATCTTGGCTCACTACAACCTCTGACTCCCGGGTTCAAGTGATTCTCCTGCCTCAGCCTCCCAAGTAGCTGGGATTACAGGCGTGTGCCACCACACCCAGCTAATTTGTGTATTTTTAGTAGAGATGGGGTTTCACCATGTTGGCCAGGCTGGTCTCGATCTCCCGAACTCGTGATCCACCCGCCTCGGCCTCCCAAAGTGCTGGGATTATAGGCGTGAGACACCGCACCAGGCCTGACCCTCTCTTATTAACTGCCTTTGTTTACGGAAACCTCCTTGACTTCCTTGTTTATAAAATGGCAACACAGAAAGGGAGCCCTCAACACTTCACGCAGGAAGTAAGGAAACGTGGCGAGCTGCCATTGACGGTCCCTCAGTGGGGGCCAGGCTCTGTCCTAAGCCCTGTAACTGCATGATGTGCACAGCCACTTGTGGGAGCTACTGAACCACCGCCCTGCACACAGCAGGCAGCACAGAATAGGGGCAATGGCGGCCTTACTTCCACAGCGTGGTGAAGAGGATTGAGTTAGTATTTGTGAAGCACCTACTTGGAGATATGTAAGGGTTTGATAAAGAAAATTAATGGGTAAAGTAACTAGGATTTCAGATTTAAGTAGCATAGGTCTATGAAGACCAAATTTTAAACTCCTAAGTATAGCTGACTTTACATACATGGGGGGGAAATAAGAAAAGATATATAAATTGTCAAAAATATTAATTCCTTTACTTGGTCCTTCCAACCACCCTCCAATTACATTGGAAGTGGCAAGCACTAAATGCAGCTAATGTTAATTTTTACAGGACTTTACTTGTTTCCCAAATCTTTTACGGTTTGATATTTTATTTGGCCCAACCCCAAGAGGCAGGACTCATCATTTCCCTTTCACAGCTGGGAAACTGCTCCAGGTTGAGCTGAGAGGGATGAGGCCAGAACTCGATACCATGCCTTCTGACACCAAGTTTTAACACCCAGTCCTCTGCTCTTTCCTCTGAGTCCTGCGGCAGCTCCCAGGTGCCACCTGATTCTAAGAAAAGCTGATAACAGGAGAATAAGGGAAATTCTGGAGCCTTGACCCCAGGCGAGAAGTCATGCTCAATTCTGTCGCTCAGCCATCAATAAGGAATTCAGGTCACATAGGCACGTGCATCCCTGAATGAACAATGCATAAACAACAGCCCCTTACATTTCAACATTGGTGGCTTCTTCCCACAGCAAACACAGACCACAGTGAAATGTTAGCCCAGCTTAGGGAAAACAGTGCATGCAACCCCCAGAAGGTCAAATTTATGAAAGACACAGACCAGGTCTGGAAACCATGCTCCTTAACCGATAGAGGAAAATAGGAATAATAATAATAATAATACCCTTATAAAATCAACTTTTGGTTTTGAACATAGAATGAAAACTTATTCCCAAACCACTTTTCTTTTCTTTTTTTTTTTTGAGACGAGTTTCACTCTGTCACCCAGGCTGGAGTGCAGTGGTGCGATCTCAGCTCACTGCAAGCTCCGCCTCCTGGGTTCAAGCAATTCTCTGCCTCAGCCTCCTGAGTAGCTGGGATCACAGGCACCCACCACCACCCCTGGCTAATTTTCGTATTTTTAGTAGAAACAGGGTTTAACCATCTTGGCCAGGCTGGTCTTGAACTCCTGACCTTGTGATCCACCCGCCTTGGCCTCCCAAAGTGCTGGGATTACAGATGTGAGCCACCGCGCCCGGACTTTTTTTTTCTGAGACGGAGTCTCACTCTGTTGCCCAGACTGGAGTGCAGTAGTGTGATCTCGGCTAACTGCAACCTCCGAAAGTGATTCTCCTGCTACAGCCTCCCAAGTAGCTGGGATTGCAGTGCCTGCCACCACTCCCAGCTAATTTTTTGTATTTTAGTAGAGATGGGGTTTCACCATATTGGCCATGCTGGTCCCAAACTCCTGACCTCAGGTGAGCCACCTGCCTCGGGCCTCCCAGAGTGCTGGGATTACAGGCATGAGTCACCACGCCTGGCCAAAACAAATTTTTTTAAAAACTAAATAAAAATACAACAGCTGGGTGTGGTGGCAGACACTTGTAATCCTAGCTACTTGGGAAGCTGAGACAGGAGAACCACTTGAACCCGGGAGGCAGAGGTTGCGGTGGGCCCAGATCACCCCACTGCACTCTAGCCTGGGTGACAAGAGCGAAACTCCATCTCAAAAAAAAAAAAAAAAAAAAAATGTAACAAATGGGAGGGAGGGAACCAATCTCCCATGCAGAATAATTCTGAATAATTTATGTAGATACTGCACCCTGAAGGAGGTGGGGAAAGCGTCCCTACCCCCTAGGTATGGGCTACACATAGTGACTTCCTGCCAGAGAGCGCAGCATGGGAGGAGGAGAAAGAGCAACTCCACAGCAGAGGAACCTGGTGTGCCTGGTGATCAAGGTCAACTTCGACAGTGAAAAGTCCTGGCCGTGCACAGTGGCTCACGTCTGGAATCTCAGCACTGTGGGAGGCTGAGGTGGGAGGACTGCTTAAGCCCAGGAGTTTGAGACCAGCCTGGGCAATAGGTGAGACCCAAAGAAAAGTCCTGATGACAGAATGTCCAGTATGTGCCCTTGATACGATGTGATAGAAATGGCACTTTACTTCTGTGGTCCTCCTCTGAAACAAACCCATAACCTCAGTCTAATTCGGAGAAAAACATCAGAGAAATCTCCATTGAGGGACGTTCTACAAAATACCTGACCAGTATTCCTCAAAATTGTCCAAGTCATCAAAAACACGGAAGTCTGAGAAACCGTCACAGCCAAAAGGAGCCTAAGGAAACACAGGGACTCAATGTCATATGGGATCCTGAAGCCGAGAGAAGACATGACAGAAAAGCTAAGGCCGGGTGCCAGGGCTTCCGCCTGTGATCCAGCACTTTGGGAGGCCAAGGTGGGAGGATGACGTCATGTCTGGAGTTCGAGACCAGCCTGGTGAACATGATAACCCTGTCTCTACAAACAAATTTTAAAAATTAGCCGGACATGATGATTCATGCTTGTAGTCCCAGCTGCTCAGGAGGCTGAGGCGAGAAGATCACTTCAGCCCAGGAAGCAAAGGCTGCAGTGAGCTGTGATCACGCTACTGCATTCCAGAGCAAGACCTTGTCTCCAAACAAATAAAAAGGTGAAAATATAAAGATCTTAAACGTTTACGGGTAAGCTTCAGTTATCCAAGTTCAAATATGTGTAAAACCTAATTTCCTGTGCCTAGCAAAGAAATAAGGTGGTATTATCTTCACATCTAGTGGCCAGTATGGTAGGTTTTGAAATTTAGTTATTAGTTCATTAAACAAACACTTTAGTCTCTTACGTGCTGTATCAGGGATGGGCAAATTATCCCTGGAACACACGTCAATTTTGGCCCACAGCCTATTTCTGTACGGCCCACAAGCTAAGATGGTTTTTTCATTTTTAAATGGTTGAAAATAACCAAAAGGACAATAGTGATTGTGACTCATAAAAATTATACAAAATTTAATTTCAGTGTCCAAAGATAAAGTTTTCCTGGACAAACATGGTGGCCCATGCCTGTAATCCCAGCATTCTGGGAGGCCGAGGTGGGCAGATGACTTGAGGTCAGGAGTTCAAGACCAGCCTAGCCAACATGGCAAAGCGCCGTCTCTATTACAAATACAAAAATTAGCCGAGCATGGTGACACGCACCTGTAATCCCAGTTACTCAGAACACTGAGGTGGAAGAATTGCTTGAACCTGGGAGATGGAGGTTGCAGTGAGCCAAGATCACATCACTGCACTCCAGCCTAGGCGACAGAGCAAGACTCTATCTCAAAAAGAAAAAAGTTTTCCTGTATGGGTGCAGTGGCTCAAGCCTGTAATCCCAACACTTTGGGAGGCTGAGGTGGGTAGATCACTTGAGGCCAGGACTTCGAGACCAGCCTGGCCAACATGGTGAAACCCCATCTCTACTAAAAATACAACAATTAGCTGGGCATGGTGGTGCGCAGCTGTGATCCCCGCTAGGCAGAAGGTTGAGGCACAAGAATCACTTGAACCTGGGAGACGGAGGTTGCAGTGAGCCAAGATCTCGCCATTGCACTCCAGCCTCAGTGGCAGAGTGAGACTGTGTCTCAAAAACAAACAAACAAACAAAAAAACCACACAAACAGAAACAAAAAAGGCCAGGTGTGGTGGCTCATGCCTGTAATCCCAGCAGTTTGGGAGGCCGAGGCAGGCGGATCACTTGAGGTCAGGAGTTCGAGACCAGCCTGGCCAACATGGTGAAATGCTGTCTCTACTAAAAATACAAAAATTAGCTGATGTGGTGGTGCGAGGCTGTAATCCCAGCTATTTGGGAGGCTAAAGCAGGAGAATCACTTGAACCTGGGAGGTGGAGTTTGCAGTGAGCTGAGATCATGCTACCGTACTCTGCCCTGAGTGACAAAGTGAGACTCCATCTCAAAAAAAAAAAAAAAAATCAAAAAACAAAGATAAAGTTTCATGGAACACAGCCACATCCATTTACACACATATTGTCTATGGCTGTTTAGTCCTATGTGGCAGAGATGAGTAGCTGAGACAGAGACTGGCTGGCCCTAGATGCCTAAAATATTTACTCTGTGGTTGGGTGCAGTGGCTCATGCCTGTAATCCCAGCCCTCTGGGAGGCCAGCAGGTGGATCACCTGAGATCAGGAGTTTGAGACCAGCCTGACCATATGGTGAAACCCTGTATCAACTAAAAATACAAAAATTAGCCAGGCGTGGTAGAGCGCAACTGTAGTCCCAGCTACTCTGGAGGCTGAGACAGGAGAATTGCTTGAGCCCAGGAGGTTGAACCTGCACAAGAATCACTTGAACCCGGGAGACGGAGGTTGCGGTGAGCCAAGATCGCACCACTGCACTCCAGCCTGGGCGACAAAGCAAGACCCCATCTCACGAAAAAAAAAAAGTTTTTACTATGTGATGAGACCGGAAAGTGGGTGAAATTTCCCTGGATGATGCACAGGAGGAGTGAATGTCTAAGACAGCATCCTGGGGAACATTAAGATTTACGTGGCAGGCAGAGGAAGAGAACATCAGAGGAGATTGAGAAGGAGGAAGGGATGGCCAGTGGTCAAGTGAATCCCAAATACATCCATCGGATTCAGCAACAGTGACCACAAGTGGCCTGTGTCTTTATGTCTTACCAACCCATCCAAGGTGGCCTGCAGTTCCTCACATAGCTTCTCCAGTTCCTCGTTATATTCCAGACACACCTTTTCTTCATTTTCCTTCAAGGCTGGGCTGCTGCTGTCTAGTTCTATCTTGTCTTTATTCCTAAACAAAATAGAAAATAAGAGGTGTGTACAAAATATACTCTTTATAAACTCTTTAAGCTTGCCTTATTTCCTTATAATAAATTCTGCAAACCTCTATATCAACATAGTTACGTGGGACATTTTGCATAAGCATTGTTCTTTCATATCATTATGATATAAATTCAGTTATTATTTATATGTGCAATGAATATGTCCATTGGTCACTCAATTTTGCACCAAAATAAGTCAGTTAAATTCAGCCATGACAGCTGGTTTTGGTGGCTCATGCCTGTAATCTAAACACTTTGGGGGGTGGATGCGGGAGGACTGCTTGAGTCCAGGAGTTTGAATCCAGCCTGAGCAACATAGTGAGACCTCATCTCCACAAAAATTAAAAGTAAAAATTAGCTGGGCATGGTGGGACACGCATGTGGTCCTAGCTACTTAGGAGGCTGAGGTGGGAGGATCACTTAAGCCCAGGAAGTCAAGGCTGCAGTGAGCTGTTATCGCACCACTGCACTCAGCCTGTGCAAAAGAGCAAGACTGTCTCAAAAAAAAAAAAAAAAAACAACATTCAGCTGTGTGGCATCGTTGGCATAGGGCGTGGTGCTGGATGTACAAAGATGAACAAGACATGGATCATTTCCTCAAAGAGTTCACAATCCAGGAATACAGACATGCCTCATTTTACTATGCTTCACCTTACTGAGTTTCATAGATAATGCATTTTTTACAAATTGAAGGCCTGTGGCAACCCTGTGTATGTATGTACGGCAAATCAACCAGCGCCATTTTTCCCAATAGTATGTGCTTACTTCATGTCTCTGTATCATATTTTGGTAATTCTTACAATACTTCAAACTTTTTCTTTTTTTTTTTTTTTTTGAGACGGAGTCTCACGCTGTTGCCCAGGCTGCAGTGCAGTGGCGCAATCTCGGCTCACTGCAAGCTCCGCCTCCCGGGTTCCCGCCATTCTCCTGCCTCAGCCTCCTGAGTAGCTGGGACTACAGGCGCCCGCCACCGCGCCCGGCTAATTTTTTGTATTTTTAGTAGAGACGGGGTTTCACTGTGGTCTCGATCTCCTGACCTTGTGATCCGCCCGCCTCGGCCTCCCAAAGTGCTGGGATTACAGGCTTGAGCCACCGCGCCCGGCCAACTTTTTCATTATTATATCTACGATCTTTGATTGATAATCTTTGATATTACTAGTTTAATTGTTTTGAGGTGCCATGAACCATGTTCACATGTAACAGCGAGCTTAATGAATGAATGTTGTGTGTTCTGACTGCTCCACTGACTGGCTGCTCCCATTTCTCCCCATCTCCTTGGGCCTCCCTATTTCCTGAAATAGGAGGATATTGAAATCAAGCCAATTAATAGCCCTACATTGGCCACTAAATGTACAAGTGAAAGGAAGAGTTGCATATCTCTCATTTTAAATCAAAAGCTATACTTTGGCCAATTTAAGAAACAAAAAAATTAAAAGCTGGAAATGATCAAGCTTAGTGAGGAAGGCATGTCAAAAGCTGAGATAAGGAGCCAGGTGCGGGGGCTCACGCCTGTAATCCTAGCACTTTGGGAGGCCGAGGCGGGTGGATTGCCTGAGCTCAGGATTTCAAGACCAGCCTGGGCCACATGGTGAAACCCCATTTCTACTAAAATACAAAAGAAATTAGCCGGGCGTGGCAGCATGCACCTGTAGTCCCAGCTACTCGAGAGGCAGAGGCAGGAGAATTGCTTGAACCCAGGAGGCGGAGGTTGCAGTGAGCCAAGATTGCACCATTGCACTCCAGCCTGAGCGACAGAGCGAGACTCCATCTGTACAAAAAAAAAAAAAAAAAGGCTAAGATAAGCCAAAAGCTAGGCCTCTTGTGTCAAACAGTTGGCCAAGTTGTGAAGGCAAAAGAGAAGTTATTGAAGAAAATTAAAGGTGCTACTCCAGTGAACATGTGAATGATGAGTGAAACAGCCTTAGCGTGGATATGGAGAAAGTTTGAGGGGTCTGCACAGAAGAGCAAAACAGACACAGCATTCCCTTAAGTCAAAGCCTAATCCGGAGCAGGACCCTCACTCTCTTCAATTCTGTGAAGGCTGAGAGACATGAGGAAGTTACAGAAGAAAAATTTGAGACTAACAGGATTTGGTTCATGAGGTTTAAGGACAAAAGCCATCTCTATAACATAAAAGTGCAAGGTGAAGCTGCAAGCACTAATGTAGAAGCTGGAGCAAGTTATCCAGAGGATCTACTTAAGATCAATGATGAAGGTAGCTACACGATATGACAGATTGTCAATGTAGATGAAACAGCCTTCTATTAGAAGAACATGTCATCCAAGACATTCACAACTACAGAGAAGTCAATGACAGGCTTCAAAGCTTCAAGAGACAGGTTGACCCTCTCGTTAGGGGATATTGCAGTTAGTGACTTTAAGTTGAATCCAGTGCTCATCTACCATTCTCAAACTCCTAGGGCCCTTAAGAATGATGTTAAATCTACTCTGCCAGTGGAAAAAGCAAGAGAAGCAGAACTAGAAGTGGGGTCTGAAGATGGGACTGAATTGCTGCAATCTCATGAGAAAACTTGAACAGACGAGGAGTTGTTTCTTATGGATGAGCAAAGAAGGTGGTTTCTTGAGATGGAACCTATTCCTGGGAAAGATGCTGTGCACATTGCTGAAATGACAACAAAAGATTGAGAACATTACATAACTTAGTTGATAAACCAGTGGCAGAGTTTGAGAGGTCTAATGTGGGTAAACACTATTAAACAGCAATGAGAAAGAACAGAACCAGAATAGTGGCTCTACATTACATGGATGGCTTCCATGTTGAAAGACAGTGAGACATGGCTGGGTGCAGTGGCTTACACCTATAATCCCAGCACTTAGGGAGGCTGAGGTGGGCGGATCACCTGAGGTCAAGAGCTCGAGACCAACCTGGCCAACATGGTGAAACTCGGTCTCTACAAAAAATACAAAAATTAGCTGAGCTTGGTGGCAGGCACCTGTAATTCCAGCTACTCAGGAGGCTGATGCAGCAGAATTGCTTGAACCTGGGAGGCAGAGGTTGCAGTGAGCTGAGATCGTACCATTGCACTCCAGCCTGGGGGATAGAGTGAGACTCATCTCCAAAAATAAAAATAGAAAAAGAAAGCGAGACATAAAGGAAACACTAACATATGTTTTTTGTTTATGTAAAATCAAAAAATGGACAAAAAGAATCCATGGTAGTTTTTTCCATATCAGCTACATACTGTGTCAACATCATAGCAAAGTTTGAGGAAGGCACAGGTCATACATGAGCATGAAAACCCAATCATCACGCCTATGAACTACAAAAGAATCAAAGAATCTATGGTTTTAAAAATCAGAATAGCCAGGCGTGGTGGCTCACACTTGTAATTCCAGCACTTTGGGAGGCTGAGGAAGGTGGATCATGTGAGGTCAGGAGTTCGAGACCATCCTGACTAACATGGTGAAACCCCGACTCTACTAAAAATACAGTAATTAGCCGGGTGTGGTGACAGGCGCCTGTAATCCCAGCTAGTCCAGAGGCTGAGGCAGGAGAATCACTTGAACCCAGGTGGTGGAGGTTGCAGTTAGCCAAGATTGCGCCATCGCACTCCAGCCTGGGCAACAGAGTGAGACTTCATCTCAAAAAAAAAAAAAAAAAAAAAAAAGGAATATAATTTTGTCTCATGTGTCATCTTACCACTTGCTTTTTTTGCTTAATATTTTATTTTCAAATTTATTCATGTTGATATTTCCCCAGTTATTAAGGGTGAAAAACTTAGAGCATGAAAAACCAATATGTACTTACAATAAACTGATTTTCAAGTTGGCAATATTATTTGCAGCGGTAAAACCTGCATCACTGAGGGTTTCCCACTTCAGGATTAAATTATGCCAATCAGCCGCATTGTCCTTAATTTTTCTTGCACTGACAGATAAGACAGGTTTTCTGGGCGTTACAATTCCAACAGTCTTTGCTGATAGGGTATAAAAGAAACAAAATTATTATCATGGAATATACAATCATAGTTGGAGGGCAAATGTCCTCATAATTTTCAACAGTAAAACTATCTCAAATGCTGTATCAACTGGACAAATAAATGTGGAAACTACAAAGTCTGAATGAATGTGAAGGTTCCTGGAAGAAGACAACATAGAATATTTTTTTTTTTTTTTTTTTTTTTTGAGACGGAGTCTTGCTCTGTCACCCAGGCTGGAGTGCAGTGGCCGGATCTCAGCTCACTGCAAGCTCCGCCTCCCGAGTTTACGCCGTTCTCCTGCCTCAGCCTCCCGAGTAGCTGGGACTACAGGCGCCCGCCACCTCGCCCGGCTAGTTTTTTTGTATTTTTTAGTAGAGACGGGGTTTCACCGTGTTAGCCGGGATCGTCTCTTGATCTCCTGGCCTTGTGATCCGCCCGTCTCGGCCTCCCAAAGTGCTGGGATTACAGGCTTGAGCCATCGCGCCCAGCCTACATAGAATATTTTTAACATTTTAAGATTCACCAGATATAGCTGAATCCTTTTCCAGCTTAATGGCTCCGCAAAATTTTTACCTTAAGCCCTTTGTTTTCCAAAGATTGGAAATAAGGTAAAGTTGTGACTTTCTGCTAAAACTCTTCAATGGCTCCGGTTACCTTCCCTACAGGATAATCTATCTAGCCCTGACTCCTGAGTACTTCCACTATCTAGTCTCAGGCACTCTGATACTTTAAATTTGTTCAGAGTGGCATGGCTCATGAGTGCTAATCATTTCAAGACACTGAGACAACAGAGATGCAGAGTTGATCACGATGCTGCCACGGCCCTGCTTGGAAATCAGGAGGAAGTCCAAAGTCCTTCCAGACCTAGCTACCCCTCTGCATCAACACGTACATCAACCCACACATACACATTGGCCCCCTGTCAATCTCCAGTGAAAATGAACTACTGGCAGCTCTTGAAAAGCTGAGGTGCCTGCAGGCCTTTGCACGTGTTCTCTCTGCAGGAAAGCGCCTTCCTTCCTCAGGCTCATGGCGCCTATCCTCCAAGATGTACCCGGATCCCACTGCCTGTGGGAAGCAACCCCCAGACCACCAAGAGCCAACTCAGGTTGTTTGTTCTCCCCCAGCCCTCCGGTGCCCTCTCGCCTTCTCTACTTTGAACCCCGCAAAGGCTTCTCACGGCCCACAGGATAAAGTCCCCTTCAGGAATCCAGGACACACAACAGCTGGATGGTTTGACGTCTCGAGTCAGAAGACCACACTGCCTGCGTCTGAATCCCAGCTCTGCCAGCTGTGAGATCTTGGGCAAGTTAATGTACCTTTCAGAGCCTCAACATTTTCATCTGTAAAATGGGAATAAAAATAGTATCTACTTCATAGGATTGCTGAGATGAGATAATATATGTGAAGCTGTGAGGCCTGGCACATGGCAAAAACCCAGTATCTCACCTGTTAGCTCAAGGCCTCTACTATCCAAGCTCTGCCCATCCCTTCAGCTTCCCCCTTTCCCACTTGCCCTCTGTGCCTCAGAGCTGGCTCTGTCCAAGTTCTGACTTTGACCTGGAATGTTTTTCCTATCTGTGTGTGTCCCCACTCCCCTGCCTCATACTTAGTATCCTCACTTTTAAATATCATATTGATTTATCACTCATTCTTTACTTAAACAACAAATATTTGCTTACTGTCTACAATATGCCAGGCATGGGGGAATGAAGTGATTGAATGAGATGGATCAGGACCGTTTTCAAGGAACTTACTTTCCAAAGGGGAGGCAGATAATAAACGCTTAAATGGCCACGATCAGTTCCGATCATGGTAAGTGTATGTGGAAAATAAAACAGGGTCTTGTGTTAGTGTGACCCCCTGAGAAGGTATCATTCAGGCTGAGATCTGAATGATGAAAAGCCAGAAAAAGGGTAGGTCGGTAGTATGTGCCCTAATTATGAGAATGAGGTTGGTGAGTTCAAAAAACAGAAAACAAAACAAAATAAAACAAACAAACAAAAACCAGTGTGCTGGAATGAAATGGACAGAAAAGGACTAGTGGGTGAGGAGGTGATCAGACAACTAGAACCTAATAGCTTAAGATAAGAAGTTTGGACTTATTCTAAGTATTAGACTGGTGCAAAAGTAACAGGTTTTGCCACAACTTTTAATGGCCAAAACTGCCATTACTTTTGCACTAACCTAATACAATGGGGAGTGAGCAATAAACTCTGGGTAGGGCAGTGAAATTATCTGATTCAGGTTTTTAGAAAGTCATTTCCACAGAGAAGTATTCCTGGATCCCCCAAGTTGGGGGGTAGATATGTGGAACATCCTGTAATTCTGCTATCACGATATTCATCGGTGGAGTGTATTTGCTTGTTTAATGTCTATATTCCCTGCTAAACTGGGAATTCAACTAGGGTAGGAACTATGTCTTGTTCTCTTTCAAACCTTCCACACATAGGAAGCTTTGCATAAAATGAGGTAAATGGAGGAATAGCTCTTACCACCTGTTCTATAACTGTCTGAGGGTTTTCCCCCAGCAGGAGATTCTGAGGGCAGGACCACATCTGATTTATGGTCAGCCTGACTCATACTGGGCACATATTTAGGAACCAAAAACATAACTGACTTCAAGAAACTTAAGGGCCAGTAAAGACAGACCAGTCATCAGCGTCACAGGACAGGGCAGGGTGAGGGCACAGTGACTAAGTTACTTATCCCCTCTGAGCCTCTACTCCCCATCTGCAAAATGGGGTTGACATTACTTCATGGGATCACTGTGAGGTTCAAATGAGATGATTCACTTAAAGTACTTGGAGCAGCACTCAGCAGACTGAGCACTAGGCGAAAGCCAGCTTTCATTACAAGCAGAATGTTCTGACAAGGCAGTTCAGAGAGGAGTTACTGGAGGAGCTGAGCATGCAAGGCTTGGCACCCAGTGAACTCTGTTAGTGCTAATTTATAGTGAAAATAATTACAATTTGGGTGTCTGATCTGCTGACACTCATTTGCGTATATCGTCCCGTTCATCTGTCACTCCACATGTGAAAAAACGGAGGCTCGGCAAAACTGTCTCCCGAGCAGCCAGCAGAGGCTGCGCGGGGCCTGCGGGCTAGGCTGGGGCAAGGCATCTGACCTCCATTTAACCTCATTTAATCCGGGGAGCTCCTCAGCTTCTGGCCCAACCTGCGGCCCAAGCAGTAACATTCACAGCCACCCTGCCCCGGGAAAGGAACCCATCTCACGCACCTTCCATGCGGTCCGCAGAGATCCCTAGAAGGAGAGGCGAAGCCCCGCCCACCCCCGCCGGAAACGCATTTGCGTCACGTCCGCCCCGCCCGCTACCACTTGTGGCTCTGCCGCTCTAGCACCTGGCGGAGCCAACTGCCGCTCTTCGGTGCTGGCCCCGGTGTCGGCCCCGTTGCCCAGGGAACGGGCTCCCGGCAGCCCCCGCGGCCCGGAGTCCATCCCCGCCTCCTCCGGCCCGGTGGGGCCGACGAGTCCGGAGGGGCTGCCGCGGGAGGTGAGTCCCGCGACGCCGCAGGCGACCCCGACGCCCCCGACGCCTGGCCCCTCGCCCCCTCCTCGGCCTCCCCCAGGCCACTCTTCCCTTGCCTCAGCCCCGCAGGGTCTCCATGCCCGTCCGCCCTGCCTCCCTCGCCCGCGGTCTCGCCCGCGCGGAGTGGCGGACACTAAATGCCACAACACACTGAGCGCCTGGCTTGCCGCCCGCGGAAGCCGGCGGTCCGCAGCGGGGAGCGGGGGCCGCCCGCCCCTCCTCAGGCCTCCGCGGCGCGCCCCGTGCCCTCGGTCCCACCCTGCACCCCGGCTGCCGGTCTGGCCGCGGGCTGTGCTCCTTCGCCTTAGGATTGACGTCGCGTTCTGTCCCCCACTCGCAGCCCGCGTCCCTTACATCCGCCCACCGGCGCCTGGCCCCAGGCCTTGACACTCACCCAGTTGGTGTTCAGTGTTCGATGAATGGATAAGCGAATGACTCCTTTCCCAACCCTATTTGAAGGCCTGGGAGGCAGAATAGGTAGTAAGGGTTAAAGAATGGGGTGTCCTGGAGTCAGACCCGGGCAGGTCAAAGCGGCATCTTCCTCGCTCTGTGCTGGGGCAAGTGCCGTACCTCACGCCGCTCCGGTTTCATCACCAGTGGAATGGAGATGAGAATAGTTTCTACCTCTGGCTTGGTGAGAGGATTAAATGGGTCAGTGCATGTAAAGTTAAGCATGGTGCCTGCCGCTGTACATTTCAGTAAAGGGGAGCCTCTGCTGTCAATTTGTGCTAGCCTGCCTTCTCGCCCTCTAGTCCGTTCTGATATGTCTCTGACTTCTCATGACTTTAGTTACTCCTTCTCTACTTCCATTTCTCTTCCCTGCCCTTTTTTCTTCCTCTCTTTCTTATTGGGATTCAGGAATTTTATTCTGTTTTGTGACTTATGTTCCATTTGTTGGCAGAATGTGGGATACCAAACTGGGTACATTCTTTTCTCATCTACTGGAGTGATCAGTTGCACTTGTTGACTGCCTCCTTGCAGCCAAGGTCTTGTAAACAGAGAGTTCTGGGAAATCCGCAAACCCAAATCGCGGGCATAGGTAGAATCTGGGAATGAAGCCACTGTAGCTCCTTGTGATCACCAGTGATTCCTGGTCTTTTAAGCTGCAGGACTTTGTGTTTTCTCACACCCAGCTATAATGTACCTTGATAAACCTCTGACTTTGTTTTTGTTGTTGTTGTTAACCTGACTTACGTCCCATGTTGATTGTTATTTGGCCATCGTATGCCAGCCACTGTGCCAGGCTGGCTCTAGGGATGCTGTGGTGAACCAGACAGACCCAGTCACTGCCTCAGGGAGATCATGGTCTGGCCTTTGAACTTTAAAAGAGAGAACTAAGTGCAGGTGTAGGGGACACACAAATTGAATTTTCAGGACTGCCTTGGAAAACCAGTGGTGGGGAAGATGGAATGAGGATAACCCTCTTATGAAGGAGTGACTAGAAAGTAGTTTTTGTTAGGCAGACATCAGCTATATTATACCCACATGTCTTTTTCAATGGAAGACTGTCATCTACTGGATTTTTTTTCCAATTTTTTCTTAAAGAAGTTACACTTAAGTTTGGGGAGAATCTCTTTTCATACTAGCCTCTCTATGAGTTGAACAAAATGGCTACTGGAACTTAGTAGGAAGAAAAGGAAGGAAACAGGCATCAGGCAGAGGCAGTTGATTGAACTTGGGAAGATGAGGAATAGATCAGGAAAGGGTTATAATAAAAAGCTTTGGTGTCAAGCATGAAGAGATTTCTAGATTCAGTAATGCACAGAGAGCTCAGTAAAGTTAGAAGGGAGTAGTTGATGGCTTTGTGAATTGCTAAGGTAGAAGGGAGCTGTTACTCAAGATGTGTGTTCAGTTTAAAATGAATGTATTCTTTGGACCTGGACATAAGAGTTCCACCGAATTTTTGCCACTATTTTATATTTAGGGCTATCATACTTGGGTGAATCTAGCACAGTGCTTTGAGAGAGAGATTTATTCAACAAACATGTATTGAGCATTGATTGTACCATACTCTTTATTGGTCTTTTTAAGCACCACAAAGTATATAGACTAGAAGAACATAGACAAAGATGACAAAGAGTCCATTGAAGGGGAGAGAAAACAGATAATGATGGTGCTGTGTAATAACTGCCGTCATGGAGTTCTATGAAAGTAGAGAAAGACCAACCAAATATCTGAGGGAATCTATGAAGGCTTCCTGGTGGAGGAGGACTAGTTCTTACAGGGTACATATGAGGGAAAAGGGAAGAGGGGAAAGGGACTTCGTTCTACAGAGACATATAGGTTGTGGTGTGTGCAGGGACTGTGATGGAAAGCTGATGGATGGACAAACAAAATGTGCCCTGTCCATACAATGGAAGCCTGTTCAGCAATGAAAGGGAACGAAGTACCGATTTGTGCTACAACATGGAGGAACCTTGAGAACATTATGCTAAGTTAAAGCAACCAGACACAAAACACCACATAGTATATGATTCCATTTAAATGAAATGTCCAGAATAGGCAAGCTGTAGACAGAGAGGAGATCAGTGGTTGCCCAGGGCTGGGAGAAGAAGCAAGTAGAGGGGTGATTGCTAAGTTAGGAAGTGCACAGTGTGTGGATGAAGAGTGGCCTGAGATGAAGTTAGATACAGACTGTTTTGTCGTAATGTCTACTTTCCATGCTTGTATTAGGCTTTAGCTTGTGACCATTGGGTAGCTGATGGGGATGGGAGCAAGGAAGTGACAAAATTTTGTTTAGAAGATAAATGATTGCCTCAGTCTCATTACATTCCTCCTTGAGAATTTAATACTTAAATAATTAATAGATGTCATAGCCAGATTTCAAATGTAGATTCTACAATAGGGATACGAATTGTTGCTTCCTAGGGATTTTGGAGAGAATCCTTAAACCATTAGTGTAGTCAGAGCACTCTGATAACATGGTTATTGTACTGCTAAGTGGATGACATAGACTCTGTATTAGTCCTAGCTCCAGTTTTGAGAAATTGGCCATCATGGTGGCGGTTGGGTGTTAGCAGTCAGCAGTGAAGCCTAGCTGCACCTTCCAGGGTTATGAGAGTGATGGGGCTGGTGGGGAAAGGAAGCATAGTAACTTGAAGAATGCCGTAGAGTGGTGTTTTGTATTTTTTTAACTGAAATATTCATGACTGAGGAAGTATTATTCATTATATTTTTATTTATTTATTTTTGAGATGGAATAGCACTCTGTTGCCCAGGCTGGAGTGTAGTGACACGATCTTGGTTCACTGCAGCCTCCACCTCCCAGGGTCAAGTGATTCTCCTGCCTTAGCCTCCCAAGTAGCTGGGATTATAGGTGTGTACCACCACACTCGGCTAATTTTTGTATTTTTTAGTAGAGATGGGTTTCGCCATGTTGGCCAGACTGGTCTTGAACTCCTGGCCTCAAGCGATCCTCCCACCTCGGCCTCCCAAAGTGCTGGGATTACAGGCGTGAGCCACTGTGCCAAGGCCAGTTTTAAATATTGGATTGAGACTATTGTTTTGCAGTAAGACCTGAAGTTAACAAATCTTTACCGAGCATCTACTCTGTGCCAAAGATATTATTAGATACTAGGAGTTACCTTGGTAAGCAAGAGAGAATCCATGTTGCTTACATTCTCATAGAAGAGATGATTTTTAAATGGTTTAGCAAATAAAGCAATTAGAGGTTGTAATGAGAATTATGAAGCGTGTGTGATAGAGGAAAGAAGGGACAGTGGGTACTCTTAAGTGATCTGGTCAGAGAAGGCCTTTTTGTGGTGGTGATATTTAAGCTAGACCCCATGGTTGAGAAGAAGCCCGATAAATGAAGTGAGATCATCATTCATTCTGCATGGAGGAAATAATTATGAAACCTGAGCAGGACAGAGTGGGTCAGTGGAGCTAGAACTTGGAGGACAAGTGGAGATGGGTAGAGAGGTGACGGGGAGCTGTGAAGGGCTTAGACTACATGGGGCATTTGGTTTTTATTCTTGGAGCACTGGGGAACAAGTGAGGAGTTTTGAGTAGAATGGATAGTATGGTCTGATTTCTCTTTGAAGGAACCGATTTTTCTCTTTGTTGTTTGGGGGGTAACAGCTTTATTGAGATATAATTTACATGCCACACAGTTCACACATTTGTATACAATTCCATGGTTTTTACTGTATTCACAGCTATGCAGCCTTCACTACATCAATTTTAGAACTTTCTCATCACCCTAAAAGGAAACTCCGTACCCTTCAGCAATACACCCTAACCCCTTCTTCTCCCAGCCCTGGGCAACCACTGACTTACTCCCTGTCTATAGCTTGCCTATTCTGGACGTTTCGTATACGTGGAATCATATACTATGTGGTGTTTTGTGTCTGGTTGCTTTTATTTAGCGTAATGTTCTCAGGATTCCTCCATGTTGTAGCGTGAATCAGTACTTCACTCCTTTTTATTGCTGAACAGGCTTCCATTGTGTGGATAGACCACATTTTGTTTGTCTATTCATCAGCTGATGGACAGTTAGGTTGTTTTGACATTTTGGCTATTATGAGTGGTGATATTATGAACATTTATCTACAAATTCTTTGTAGACGTGTTATCATTTCTATTGAGCATAAACCTAGGAATATAATTTCTGGGTCGTATGGTAACTCTGTGTTTAACCTTTTGAAGAACCACTGACTAGTGGCTGCACCATTTTATTTTTCACCAGCAATGTATACAATTTTCTCCACATCCTTGCTAACACATGTTCTGTGTTTTTTTAGTAGCCATCCTAGTGGGTGTGAAGTGGTATCTCCTTGTGGTTTTGATTTACATTTCCCTAATGATTAATGATGCTGAGCATATTTTCGTGTGCTTATTGGCCCTTTTTTTTTTTTTGAAATAGAGTCTCGCTCTGTCGCCCAGGCTGGAGTGCAGTGGTGTGATCTTGGCTCACTACAACCTCCACCTCCTGGATTCAAGTGATTCTCGTTTCTTCGGCCTCCTGAGTAGCTGGGATTACAGACATGCGCCACTATGCCAGCCTAATTTTTGTGTTTTTAGTAGAGACGGGGTTTCCCCATATTGGCCATGCTGGTCTCGAACTCTCAACCTCAGGTGATCCATCTGCCTTGGCCTCCCAAAGTGCTGGGATTATAGATGTGAGCCACTGCGCCCAGCCTTACTGGGCATTTGTGTGTCTTCTTCGGAGAAATGTTTCTTAGACCTTGCCCATTGTAAAATTGTCTTTTGTTGTTGTTTTGAGATGAAGTCTTGCTGTGTTGATCAGGCTGGTCTCAAATTCCTGGGTTCAAGCGATCTTCCCACCCAGCCTCCCAAGTAGCTGAGACTGTAGCCACATGACACTGCACCCAGCTTTTAAAATTGTCTTTTATTATTGAGTTTTAAGAGCTCTTTATATATTCTGGGTAAAACCTCTTATCAGATATATAACCAGCAGATATTTTCTTCCGTTTTGTGGGTTGTCTTTTTTTTTTTTTTAATTTTAGTCAGTGTTGTGGATTAGATGTATTTTTACTTTCTTGATGGTGCCCTTTGGAACACAAGCGCTTTTCATTTCAGTGAAGTCAAACAGCTAATTTTGACAGCTGAATGAGCCTGGCTTCTGGGGGCAGGCGTGGAAGACCATGGCAGCAGTGTAGGCGAGGGATATGATAGCTTCTACTGTGGCATGGCCACAGAGTTGGTGAGGAGGCGGCAGGCTTGAGGGAGGCTTGGAGATAGGGCTGATGGACTGAGTTGAGAGATTGTTGTACGGGTGAGGGAAACAGAGGAATTGAGGGTGAATACTAGGATTTCAGCTTGAACAACACTTTTGATTCAAAACGTGGTTATGCTGTTACCTGCCAGACAATTGTGACAGTTTCTAGTACCCGCTGGAGCCTAGCAAGGGCAGCTGTGCACTCCCTCCCTGGGTTCTGAAGTTGCTTTTGGTAGGATTATCACTGAGTGTGCCAAGGAGATGGCCAGGGATTCTGACCTTTTGTAATACCCACTAAGACTTCCTAAGCCACCACAAATAAACATATTATCGGAGTAGAATAGTGCACCTGCTCTGCAAATGCACTTTTGAGGTAAATCCCTTGACTCCATTCTAGCTAGACCGCAGTCTCCAAGCCCTTGCTGTGTAGAGGCTGCGAGCTGTCAGTGGATGGCATCAAATCAAGCGCATGGATTCTTGAAAGTTAAATGTCATGATTTTGACAGAGCTACTATAAGGAAAATTATTTTTATGTTAAAAAATTTTTATTGATTGATTGATTTGAGGTAGAGTCTTGCTCTTTCGCCCAGGCTGGAGTGCAGTGGCTCGATCATGGCTCACTGTAGCCTCGAACTCCTGGGCTCAGTGGATCCTCCAGGTTCAGTCGATTCTCCGGACTCAATTGATTCTCGTGCCTCAGCCTCCTGAGTAGATGGGACTACGGGCATGCACCACCACACCTGGCTAATTTTTTGTATTTTTTGTAGAGACAGAGTTTCGTCATGTTGCCCAGGCTGGTGTCAAACCTCTGGGCTCGGCCCAGCACGGTGGCTCACGCCTGTAATCCCAGCACTTTGGGAGGCCAAGGTGGGCAGATCACAAGGTCAGGAGATCGAGACCATCCTGGCTAACACAGTGAAACCCCATCTCTACTTAAAAAAAAAAAAATACAAAAATTAGCCGGGCGTGGGGGTGGGCGCCTGTAGTCCCAGCTGCTCGAGGGGCTGAGGCAGGAGAATGGCTTGAACCCTGGAGGCGGAGCTTGCAGTGAGCTGAGATCTCATCACTGCGCTCCAGCCTGGGTGACAGAGCGAGACTCCATCTCAAAAATAAATAAATAAACAAACCAACCAACCCCTGGGCTCAAGTGATCTGCCCACCTTTTTTTTTTTGAGATGGAGTTTCGTTCTTGTTGCTGAGACTGGACTGCAATGCAATGGTGCAATCTCGGTTCACTGGAACCTCTGCCTTCTGGGTTCAAGCGATTCTCCTGCCTCAGCCTCCTGAGAAGCTGGGATTACAGGCACCTGCCACCACACCCAACTAATTTTTGTGTTTTAGTAGAGACGGGGTTTCACCAAGTTGCTCTTGCTGGTCTCAAACTCCTGACTTCAGATGATCCACCTACCTTGGCCTCCCAAAGTGCTGGGATTACAGGCATGAACCACCACACCCGGCCGGTAATGAGATTTGTAAAGGAGGAAATAACATTAGGCAATACTTATTGGTGAAGAGCTCAGCACTTCCGCTTGCTTGCTAGGAGATCTCATCAGCTAAAGCAGATACGAAAGTGCCTTCTAGAGATAGGGAGTAGAAGATGTGAAGGCCAGGACGTGAGAGGTCAGGCCTGTTGTAATTAGAAGCAGTTCAGTGTGGCTGGAGGACAGGTGAGAGATCCTGGGGTGGCAGAGGCCAGAGGTTCTTGTAAGCCAGCGACACTTGGGCTTTAGCAGGAGGAGGATGGGGACCACTGCAGAGTGTTAAATAAGGGAGTGATGACATCAGCTTTGCACATCAGGAAAATCCCTCTGTTTGCCACGTGGATGGGGGAAGGGAGAGGCGGGCAGACGAGCTAGGCACCAGAGAGAGCTGTAGGTGAGAGGCAGTGGTGGCCCGAGTTAGGGGTGACACACTGGAGTGTGTGGGAGATGTACCGAATGGAGAATTGGGGGCATGGAAAGGAGAGGAGGAGGGATTAGGGATGATGCCCCTTTTGTGGCGTGGACAGCATGGCCCAAGCAGCTGGCAGAAGATACAAGATAGGTAAGTGTTTTTGACATTGTTCATTTACTCTGTGTTTATAGCTAGGATGTATGTTTTACTAATCCCATTTCAGATGGTAAATGGAGATCTAGAGAGGTTAAGCAATTTTTCCAGGGTGCCTCAGGTAATTTTAGGAGTACTGGGATTTGAACTCAGGTCTTTTTAACTTCAGTATCATTAGCCACTCATTGTACAGTTCTTCCCCAGTGGAAAGAGGGTCAGTTCTGTGGCTGTGGGTCTGAGACCTGGGGGTTGGGCAGCGTGGAACATGGAGTTGGATGAAAATTGGATAAGGAGGAGGAGCAGAAAGTCTTAGCAGAAATGTTTGTTGAGTCTGCATTGTTTTTCCCAAACCTAGCACAGGACGGTGAGACAGTGGCTCTTCCTCAGCCCATCCTAGACACTCTTTCTGCCAGGAGGACAGTTTTGCTGGGAACTGGCCTCAGCCTGCTCCTCCTATCTGAATGGTGGGTGAAGGACAGGCAAGCCTGGTGCTAAGCCCATCCAGAGGCCCCCAGATAGGGAAATAGCTTGGATTCTCTTGTGCCTGCTGGGGTCTTCCTGGGCAACTGGCCCCCAGACGTGGCTGTCCTGACTCATCTGGGTGCTGTGGCTTACAGGCCTGTAGATGTCCTTTGGAAAAGCATACGTGAGGCATAAATTGATATGAACATTCTTCAAGGCAGTTTGGCAATACATTTTTTTTTTAAATTCAACATTTTCACCTCCTGAAGTGTACTCCAAGAATATGCTTGGATATGTGTCTGTTGTTTATGATGGTTAAATTAAAATCTTTTGGTTGAGAAAATTTTGGTTTATCCATACAGTGTATCCTCTGCAGTTTTTCTGTATAGTATAGTCACTAAAAATCACATTCTAGGGGAATGTTTAATGGCATGGAAGAGACTTAGGATTTATTAAGTGAAAAAGTCTGCGAGTGTTCATATATGTTTATATATATGTGTATGTGTAGCTATCTATGTATATGGCATATCTCAGTATGATGAGACTGTGACTTTTCTTTACTTCTTTGTCCTTTTATTTTGAGACAGGGTCTCACTCTGTCACCTAGGCTGAAGTACAGTGGTATAATCAGCTCACTGCAGCCTTGATCTCCTGGGCTCAAGCGATTCTCTGTGTACCACCATACCTGGCTAATTTTTGTATTTTTTGTAGAGTCAGGGTCTTGCTATGTTTCCCAGGCTGGTCTCAAATTTCTGGCTTCAAGTGATCTACCCGTCTTGGCCTCCCAAAGTGCTGGCATTATTACAGGTGTGACCCACCGCACCCAGCCTTCTCTCCTCTCCTCTCCTCTCTTCTCCTCTCTTCTTCTTTTCTTTTTTTTTTTTAGACGGAGTTTCACTCTTGTTGCCCAGGCTGGAGTGCAGTGGCACGATCTCGGCTCACCGCAAACTCTGTCTTCTGGGTTCAAGTGATTCTCCTGCCTCAGCCTCCCGAGTAGCTGGGATTACAGGCATGCACCACCGCGCCCGGCTAATTTTGTATTTTTAGTAGAGACGGGGTTTCTCCTTGTTGGTCAGGCTGGTCTTGAACTCTCAACCTCAGGTGATCCGCCCCCCTCGGCCTCCCAAAGTGCTGGGGTTCACAGATGTGAGCCACCGTGCCCGGCCTTCTTTTTTTTTTTTTTTTTTTTTGAGACGGAGTCTCGCTCTGTCACCCAGGCTGGAGTGCAGTGGCCGGATCTCAGCTCACTGCAAGCTCCGCCTCCCGGGTTCACGCCATTCTCCGGCCTCAGCCTCCCGAGTAGCTGGGACTACAGGCGCCTGCCACCTCGCCCTACTAAGTTTTTTTTGTATTTTTAGTAGAGACGGGGTTTCACTGTGTTAGCCAGGATGGTCTCGATCTCCTGACCTCGTGATCCGCCCGTCTCGGCCTCCCAAAGTGCTGGGATTACAGGCTTGAGCCACCGCGCCCGGCCAGTGCCCGGCCTTCTTTGTGCTTTTCTGTATTAACAAATTTTTGAGACCGGGCATGGTGGTTCACACCTGTAATCCCAGCACTTTGGGAGGCCAAGGTGGGTGGATCACCTGAGGTCGGGAGTTCAAGACCAGCATGATCAACATGGTGAAACCCTATCTCTACTAAAAATACAAAAATTAGCCAGGCGTAGTGGCGGGCACCTGTAATCCCAGCTACTTGGGAGGCTGAGGCACAAGAATCGCTTGAACCTGGGAGGCGGAGGTTGCAGTGAGCCAAGATCATGCCACTGCACTCCAGCCTGGGCGACAGAGTGAGTCTCAGGAAAAAAAAAAAGCAAATTTTTGATAGTGAGCATTTATAACTGTTATAAAAAGTTAAATAAATTATGGCACATCAATGTGTGTATGAGTGTGTATGTATGCACTCTTTAAGGAAACAAAGCCTTTACTATTTCTGTGCCTTGGAAAGAAGAATGAGAAATTTCCACACCCATGAAGTGGAGGAACATTTATGTCTAATGTTTGGGGATTGCAGGAAAAAAAAAATGGAAGTAACTATGATGCCTACTTCTTGGTCTTTTTTTTTTTTTTTCCTCTCTTTTTGGTGAGGATTTAATGGGTTCATGTGCTAAGAACAGTTTGTATTAAGTGCAGACAGTTTTCAACTTACAAGGTTTCAACTTACTATTTTTTGACTTTAAGATTGAACGAAAACGATACCATTCAGTAGAAACTGTATTTCAAGTAACCATACAACCATTCTGTTTTTCACTTTCAATATGGTATTAAATAAATTACATGAGATAGTCAACACTTTATGATAAAATAGGCTTTGGTTAGGTGATTTTGCCCAGCTCTAGGCTACCATAAGTATTCTAATCACATTTAAGTTAGGCTAGACTAAGCTAAGATGTTTGGCAGGTTAGGTGCATTAAATGTATTTTTACTTATATTTTCAGCTTAGGATGGTTTTATTGGGACGTAACCCCATTGTAAGTTGAGAAGCGTCTGTAAAAACATTAGCTATTCCCATTATTATTACTGCAAAAGAGGTTGGATTGGGTTCATAAGTATCACAGAGGAATGCAATTATTATTATTATTATTTATTTACCCTTAAGAAAGTTCTCATACATGGATATATTCTGTCTTCCTACTTCACTGTATTGGCTATTATGACTATCAGATGAAATATAGGAATCTAAGGCCGGGCGCAGTGGCTCACGCCTGTAATCCCAGCACTTTGGGAGGCTCCAGTGGGCAGATCATGGCGTCAGGAGTTTGAGATCAGCCTGGCCAATGTGGTGAAACCCCTGTCTCTACTAAAAAATACAAAAATTAGCCAGGCGTGGTGGCACACGCCTGTAGTCCCAGCTACTTGGGAGTCTGAGGCAGAAGAATTTCTTGAACCCAGGAGGCAGATGTTGCAGTGAGCCAAGATGATGCCACTGCACTCTAGCCTGGGAGACAGAGCAAGACTCCGTCTCAAAAAAAAAAAAAAGAAAGAAAGAAATAGAATCTGAAAATGCTTGGAAAACTGGATATGCTGTACAGGTTTAGGGAATTATTATCCCAGCATTGAATCGAGGTCACATTGAAGAAAAGATGATGTTTTGCTGCTCTTCCATTCCATGTTGTAGAATTTTATATTTAATATTTTTTCTTTTGCTCTACACTTTCAGAGAAACTTCTCTAGTAATGAACTAGAAATGACCCCAGAAAGCACAGCCTTTGTTCTTCCATTCTTGTCACTCATTCCTTCCTTGCAAATTTTCCTTTTATTTATTTATTCATTTAAGAGACAGTGTCTCACTCTGTCACTCAGGCTAGAGTGCAGTGACACAGTCATAGCTCACTGCAGCCTTAAATTCCTAGGCTCAAGTGATCTTCCTGGCTGAGTGCAGTGGCTCATACCTGTAATCCCAGCACTTGGGGAAGCCAAGGAGGAAGGATCACTTGAGCCCAGGAGTTGGAGACCAGCCCTAGGCAACATAGTGAAACCCTCTTTTATAAAATGAAATATTTGTTTTAAAAACGTGATCTTCCCACTTCAGCCTCATGAGTAGTTAGGACTAAAGGCATGCAGCACCATGCCTAATTTTTAACAATATTTTTTGTTGAGGTGGGAGTCTTGCTATGTTGCCCAGGCTGCTTGTGAACTCCTGTTCTCAAGCAGTTCTCCCAGCTTGGCCCCCTAAAGCACTAGGATTACAGGCGTAAGCCACTGTTCCTGGGCCAAATTTTCCTATTTCATCATTAATTCATTTATTCAACAAATGCTTGCTGAATGCCTGTGATGTGCCTAGCCCGTTTCTCTGTGCGGGGGAAAGAAGGGCGAGTGAGGCAGGTATGGGCTCTGCTATTATGGGCCTTACAGACTAGTGTGTGTGTGTCGGGGTGGCAGGCAGGCAGATACCCAGTCAGAGAAAAGAAAGGAGATGTGTGAATAGGCCAGGCACGGGACTACGGGCACCCTGTAGTCCAAGCATGTTGGGAGGCTGAGATGAGAGGATCCCTTGAGCCCAGGAGCTTGAGGCTGTAGTGAGCCATGATTGAGACTAGCCTGGGCAACATAGCAAGACCTCATCTCTACAAAAAAAGTTAAAAAATTAGCCAGGTGTGGTGGCATATTCCTGTAGTCCCCGCTACGTGGGAGGTGGAGGCAGGAGGTTCACTTGAGCCCAGGAGTTTGAGGCTTCAGTGAGCCATTATCTTGCTATTGCTCTCCAGCCTGGGTCACAGCGAGACTGTGTCTCAAAAAAAAAAAAAAAAAAAAAAAAAGAAGAAGAAGAAGAAGAAAGGGACTGTGTAGAGAAAGTAAAACAGGGGGAGGTGACAGAGAGAGAACTCAGTGGAGGGATGAGCAGTCAAGTATGGCTCATGAAAGAGGGCACAGTTGAGAAGGAGGAAAAACTCAGTAGAGATAGAACATTCCAAGTGGACGGAACAGCCAATGCAAGGGCCCCGAGGTGAGAACGAGCTGGATGAATTTGATCAGAAGAGGGATTGGAAGTTGGTCAGTCCACTCTGTAGAAATAGAAAACGCACAATTCAAAGAGACCGTAAATCCATGATGCATGAAGTTTCTATGAGACAAGTTTGGGAGTCTCCTTAGAACCTGAAGAACTAAAATATCCCTCCAGGTGTAATCAGGTACAGAGCATCTGCCTGGGCTGTTACAGCCTGCCTGTCAGAGCTGTGACTGTGCTGTTGGCAAGAGCCTAGGACTGCAGGGAAAAGACCGAGAGTCGAGTCTCAGCTGTTTGATCTTGAGTGAGGCTCATGACCCTCTGGCCCTCAGTCTCTTTCTTCTAAAAGTTGGGGATGTTGCTACCTGCCTTATAAGGTAGGGTGAGGATTAAATGAGTGAGTGAGCACTTTGTGAAAGATGGCGTGCATGGAAGGGTTGCATATCTTTAGTAAGGGAAGCTTTGAAGCCAAAGTGCCAAGTGGGTGGGTCTCCATGTAGAACAGAGTGAGATGCTGTGTGGCTGGACTCTGAGCGCTGAGGAGGCTGTGGGCATCCAACCAGGCCAGGGCGCCTGTTCTTCACCATCTCATGAACACAGCCAGCATATCTGCGTCTGAGATTGGCCCACTGTTCTCTACTAGAGTGTCTTTCCTGTTTCTCTTTTCCATATCCTGTCCAACCTGGTGGGCGCCATAGTTCAGGATGTGTTCGGTGAAGCCCTGTCTACATTCACTCTAATGCCCACTGATCTCTCTCTCTTCTCATGGAGACCCACAAATTATCACCTCATTACTTGTGGATTTGTGTCTTTTCACTGTTTCATCTGCCTCCCTGTCTAGATCATAAGCTACTCGGGAGTAAGAACTGTTTTGTTTTTTGTATTCTTGCCACTCCTCTGTGGCATTCACTACAACATAAATCATAGAGGTCAGAACATACTGAAGTGCATTTTGAGGTAAAATGCTCAAAAGTGATCTTCATGACACCTGTTTACTTTCTCTATTTACTTAAGCTCCAGCTATAATGTTTACCTGCCTAAAAGTTCCATGTTCCCATTATTAAACATACTTCTTTTTTGCCATGACTAGGTATTGAAAGGATTGTAATGCTTTGTTCTATAGCCCCCAGGTTTCCCTAGATGACAAATAAACATTTCTTTTCCTGCGTGAAGATCATCTGTGGAAACCTTGGCCATGGCATCGATATCAGAGCCTGTTACATTCAGAGAGTTCTGCCCGTTGTACTATCTCCTCAATGCCATTCCGACAAAGATCCAGAAGGGTTTCCGCTCTATCGTGGTCTATCTCACGGCCCTCGACACCAACGGGGACTACATCGCAGTGGGCAGCAGCATCGGCATGCTCTATCTGTACTGCCGGCACCTCAACCAGATGAGGAAGTACAACTTCGAGGTGAGCCTTGCTTTGCTTTTCACCCGAGGAGGCACGAGCTATAGCTGACGCTTAACATGCTTGTGTTCTAGGATGAGATAATTTACTTCTGATTTGCCAGAATATGGCCATAATACCTCACTCAAACAATACTTTAAAACCATCTTTAGCTGAAGTGGAATATAACTAAAAACATTGGTGTTTTTAACTTTTTCCTGCCTCCAAAAATCTAACATCACTTTATTTGTTTATTTGAGACAGAGTCTCGTTCTGTTGTCCGGCCTGGAGTGCAGTGGGACAGTCACAGCTCATTGTAGCCTCAAACTCCTGGGCTCAGGTGATCCTTTTGCTTCAGCTTCCTGGGTAGCTAGGACCACAGGAATGACTGCCACAGCCAACTAATTTTTGTTTTGTCTGTAGAGACATGGTTTCACTATGTTGCCTGGGCTGGTCTTGAACTCCTCGGCTCAAGCAATCCTCCTGCCTTGGCCTCCCAAAATGCTCGGATTACAGGCATGAGCCACCACACCTGGCCTAACATCACTTTAAAAGAGAACATCACCTGAGGTCAGGAGTTCAAGACCAGCCTTGACCAATATGGTGAAACCCCATCTCTACTAAAAATATAAAAATTAGCTGGGTGTGGTGGCATGCACCTGTAGTCCCAGCTACTCAGGAGGCTGAGACAGGAGAATTGCTTGAACCTGGGAGGTGGAGGTTGCAGTGAGCCAAGATCACACCACTGCACTCCAGCCTGGGTGACACTGTGAGACTCATCTTAAAAAAAAAAAGAGAGAACATTTTAGTATTTAAAACTTACTATAACACTTTGAAAGCAGACATTTTTTTTCCTGAGTGTTTGCAGGAGCAGGCACATGCCTGTTTTTCAAAGTTTTGAATAATCTCTAGTTCTTCTCTTGAAATTATTATGAGGGCCGGGCGCGGTGGCTCAAGCCTGTAATCCCAGCACTTTGGGAGGCCGAGACGGGCGGATCACAAGGTCAGGAGATCGAGACCATCCTGGCTAACACGGTGAAACCCCGTCTCTACTAAAAAATACAAAAAACTAGCCGGGCGCGGTGGCGGGCGCCTGTAGTCCCAACTACTCGGGAGGCTGAGGCAGGAGAATGGCGTGAACCCGGGAGGCGGAGCTTGCAGTGAGCTGAGATGCGGCCACTGCACTCCAGCCTGGGCGGCAGAGCGAGACTCCGTCTCAAAAAAAAAAAAAAAAAGAAATTATTATGAGAAAAGTATTTATATGAATATTGGCTCATTGCCAGAATATGCACCTCTTAGCGGAGGTCTCTTCTATAGAACTGGGATCCTGACCAATCTGTTTCTGCAGTGCTGTGGACTCAGGCATTTCTGTGTATTGTAGATATTGGTGGAGATGTTATTTGACCGTGTTGTGGCTGGCACCAACTATTGGTGAACTGTAATGTAATTCACCCGTTTAGTCAGTATCTGTAGTTTATTGAGTACATCACTTTTGTGAGAGACTCAAAAGTTGACTGAGTTGTGGCTTCTACCACGTGGGACTCTATTCTGTCTGTGGTTAGGGGGCTTTTATGGACCAAGATACAGCTTTTGTGTCTAAGAGAAATGTTTACAGATACTTGTGTTTTAATCAATATTCAATATATTAAAGTTTTAAAACTTAACTAACTTAAGCCTCTGTGCTCATTTTAAAATAATAAAAATGGTTGGTACACGTACAGCCCTTTCTATGTGTCAGACATTATTCTTTAAAAATATCTTTTTTAAATTTTTTAAAAAATTATTTTTTCCTTCTTGCTATGTTTCTTGGACAGACATATATTAACTCATTTTATCCTCACAAAAACTCTCTGAGGCAGATGTTGTTATTATCTTCCTCATTTACTAAGGAGACAGCTGGTGGAGAGAGGGTAGGTGACTTGCCTGAGGTTGGCTGGTAGTAAATGGCAGCACCGTCATGTGAACTTGGGCAGACTGTCTCTAGGGTCTGTATTAATTTTGTTTTTGTTTTTTGTTTTTTGTTTTTTTGGTTTTTTTTGAGACAGAGTTTCACTCTTGTTGCCCAGGCTGGAGTGCAATGGCATGATCTCAGCTCACTGCAATCTCCACCTCCCAGGTTCGAGCAATTTTCCTGCCTCAGCCCCCAGAGCAGCTGGGATTACAGGCATCCACTATCGCACCCAGCTAATTTTTGTATTTTTAGTAGAGACGGTGTTTCACCATGTTGGCCAGGCTGGTCTCGAACTCCTGATGTCAGGTGATCCATCTGTCTCAGCCTCACAAAGTGCTGCGATTACAGGCGTGAGCCACCACACCTGGCCGTGTATTAATATTTTTTGTATAAAAATTAGAACTACTGGCTGGGTGTGGTGGCTCACGCCTGTAATCCCAGCACTTTGGGAGGCCGAGACGGGCGGATCACGAGGTCAGGAGATCGAGACCATCCTGGCTAGCACAGTGAAACCCCGTCTCTACTAAAAAATACAAAAAAATTAGCCGGGCGAGGTGGCGGGCGCCTGTAGTCCCAGCTACTCGGGAGGCTGAGGCAGGAGAATGGCGTGAACCTGGGAGGCGGAGCTTGCAGTGAGCTGAGATCCGGCCACTGTACTCCAGCCTGGGCGACAGAGCGAGACTCCGTCTCAAAAAAAAAAAAAAAAAAAAAAAAAAAAATTAGAACTACTGCTATTTCTTCTCTTTGAGTAATAGCTCACGGATTTGACTGATCAAATTCCCCAAACATTTAAAACCATTACATAATCTTTCAAACTGTAGTTATGAGTTTAATATGTCTGAAATCTCTCAAATGCTTCAGACACTTATAAGGAAGTCTTGTGAATCCCGCGATGAATCCCAACAAGATAAATCAAAGAAATCCATGCACAGAGGCATCATAGTCAAACTGCTAAATATAAAAATCTTAAAAATAGCCAGAGAAAAATGACATATTACCTGTAGAGGAACAATGATTTAAATGACTGTGGATTTCTCATCAGAAGCTGTATTAGCCCGTTCTCACGCTGCTATGAAGAAATACCCAAGCCTCTATAATTTATAAAGGAAAGAGGTTTTATTGACTCACAGTTGCGCATGGCTGGGGAGGCCTCAGGAAATGTACAGTCATGGTGGAAGGCACCTCTTCACGGGGCTCACTGTCATGAGAACAGGATGGGGGAAACCGTACCCATTATTCAATTATCTCTACGTGGTCCCTCCTACGACGTGTGGGGGTTATGGGAACTACAGTTCAAGATGAAATTTGGGTGAGGACACAGCCAAACCGTATCAGAAACCATGGAAGCTGGAAGACAGTAGCATTTTTTTGGTTTTTTGTTTTTGTTTTGTTTTGAGATGGAGTCTCGCTCTGTTGCCCAGGCTGGAGTGCAGTGGTGCGATCTCGACTCACTGCAACCTCCACCTCCCGAGTTCAAGCAATTCTCATGCCTCAGTCTCCCGAGTAGCTGGGAATACAAGCGCCTGCCACCACACCTAGATAATTTTTTTGTATTTTTAGTGGAGAGGGGGTTTCACCGTGTTCGCCAGGATGGTCTCGATCTCCTAACCTCATGATCCACCTGCCTCAGCCTCCCAAAATGCTGGGATTACAGGCGTGAGCCACCGCGCCTGGCTTTTTTTTGTTTGTTTGTTTTTGGAAGAGTTTTGCTGTTGTTGCCCAGGCTGGAGCGCAGTGACACGATTTCGGCTCACTGCAACCTCTGCCTCCTGGGTTCAAACAATTCTCCTGCCTCACCCTGTGTAGTAGCTGGGATTACAGACACATGCCACCATGCTCAGCTAATTTTTCTAGTTTTAGTAGAGACGGGGTTTCACCGTGTTGTTCAGGCTGGTCTCAAACTCCTGATGTCAGGTGATCCACTCCCCTCGGCCTCCCAAGATGCTGGGATTACAGCTATGAGCCATCGCGCCCAGCCGATAGTAGCACATTTTTAAAGTGCTGAGAGGCCAGGCATGGTGGCTCACACCTGTAATTCCAGAACTTTGGGAGGCTGAGGCAGGTGGATCACTTGAGGTCAGGAGTTCGAGACCAACCTGGCCAACATGGTGAGAGCCCCATCTCTACTAAAAATACAAAAATTAGCTGGGTGTGGTGGCTCATGCCTGTAATCCCAGCTACTCAGAAGGCTGAGGCATGAGAATCGCTTGAATCCGGGAGGCAGAGGCTGCAGTGAGCTAACATCATGCCACTGCACTCCAGCCTGGGCGACAGAGTGAGACTCCATCTGAAAAATAAAATAAAGTTCTGAGAGAATTGTCAACCCAGAATTCTTTACTCAGTGAAAATACCTATCAAGAAAGAAGGTGAAGTGAAAGTATTATCAGATGAAGGAAAACTTAAGAGGGTTCGTTGCCAGCCGACCTGCTCTAAAGTCATTGCTAAATGAAGTTCTTTAGACAGAAGGGAACTCTGTACATCAAGAATGAAGAATAGTAAATACCTGGGGAATAAATACAATAGATGATTTTTCCCCTGTTGAGTTCTTTAAAATATATTTGACAGTTGAAAACAAAAATTATAACTGATCAAGTTTTAATGGTTGTAGATGTAGTAATATCTAAGACAAGTACAACATAAGTAAGAGAGAGTAAGGTACCCTACACATTTGTACATTCTTCTTGAAGAGGTACAATATTGATTCTAAGTAGATTTTGAAAAATTACGTATTTATGTATTGTAATCCCTAGAGCAACTACTCTACGATGACGTAGATGTATCAAAATGAAATTCCAAAAAACGTTGAAACAACTCAGAGGAGAGCAGGAAAGGGGAAGCAGGAAGATAAAACAGAAAGAACAGACAAAACAGATAAAATGATAACCTAAATCAAAATATACCAATAGTTACGTTAAATGCAAATGATCTAAATACGTCTATTAAAAGACAGAAATTGTCAGGATGGGTATAAAATGATGAACCAACTGTATGTTGTCTGTAAGAAATTCAATTCAGATATAATGATACAGGTAAGCTGAAAGTAAAAAGATGGAAGAAGATACCTCATGTTAACACTAATCAATGGAAAATTGGAGTGGCAGCCTGGCACAGTGGCTCATGCCTGTAATACCAGCACTTTGGGAGGCCAAGGCGGGTGGATCGTGTGACGTCAAGAGTTCGAGACCAGCCTGGCCAACATGGTGAAATGCCACCTCTTCTCAAAATACAAAAATTAGCCAGGCATGGTGGCAGACTCATGTAATCCCAGCTACTCAGGAGGCTGAGTCGGAGAATTGCTTGAACCTGGGAGGCAGAGGTTGCAGTGAGCCAAGATCGTGCCATTGCACTCCAGCCAGGGCAATAAGAGTGAAACTCCGTTTCAAAAAAAAAAGAAAGAAAGTCGAAGTGGCTGTATTAATATCAAGGTTTTCTTCTGTGCAAAGAAATAACCAGGGATAAAAAAGACATTACATAATAACAGGTTAGTTCACAAAGAAGACACAGTCATCCTACATGTATTATGTCCCTTAACAACAGAGCTTCACACAATACATGAAGCAGAAATGGGCTGATCTGCAATTACATGTGGAGACTTCAATATTCCTCTCTCAATAATGGAAGTAGTAGACAGAAAACCAACAGGATACAGAAGAACTGAGCAACACCATCAGCCAGCTTGGTCTAATTCACATTTATAGAACACTCTGCCCAACAGCAGCTGAATATACATTCTTTACAAGTGCATGTGGAACATTCATCAATATGGACCATGTCCTGAGTTAGAAAACATACCTCAACACATTTAGACTAGGCTTTCCAGGCCCTTGTGTTTTACTTTTTTTTTTTCATTTTTTTATTAAAATATAATTTACACAAGGTTTGCTTTTTTTTTTTTTTTTTGGAGACGGAGTTTTGCTCTTGTTGCCCAGGCTGGAGTGCAATGGCACCATCTCGGCTCACTGCAACCTCTACCTGCCGGGTTCAAGTGATTCTCCTGCCTCAGCCTCCCAAGTAGCTGGGATTACAGGCGCCTGCCACCACGCCCGGCTAATTTTTTGTATTTTTAGTAGAGATGGGGTTTCACCGTGTTGGCCAGGCTGGTCTCAAACACCAGACCTCAGATGATCCACTCACCTCGGCCTCCCAAAGTGCTGGGATTACAGGCGTGAGCCACTGTGCCCAGCCTGCAAATTTTAATTGTACAATGTGATAAATTTATATGTGTATGCCTGTTTAATCACCCAGTTCAAGATACAGAACATTTCCAGCACCCCAGAAGATTCTCTTGTGCTACCTCCCAATCATTAACCCTCCCCGAGGTAACTATTCTGACCTCTAACACAGAGTGGTTTTGACTTCTACAGAGTAGTTTTGCTAGCTCCTTGGGTTTTAATTCAATATGAAGTAACCTCTGGCAGTAAGGTTTATATGCTTTAGTGGAATTTGGACTCCTTACTCAGGTTGCAGTTACAACCCAGTTTTTCATAAAGCACATGTGTCTCATTGATCACCATTGTATTGTCCTTTTTTTTTGAGGCAGAGTCTCACTTTGTCACCCAGGCTGGAGTGCAGTGGAGTGATCTTGGCTCACTACAGTCTCCACCTCCTGGGTTCAAATGATTCTCCTGCCTCAGCCTCCTGAGTAGCTGAAATTACAGGCGCCTGCCACCATGCCCGGCTAATTTTTGTATTTTTAGTAGAGATAGGGTTTTACCATGTTGGCCAGGCTGGATTCAAACTCCTGATCTCAAGTGATCCACCCGCCTCAGCGTCCTAAAGTGCTGGGATTACAGGCGTGAGTCACTGCTCCCAGCCCCGTATTGTCTTTTAGAAAAACTGTATAAGTATTTAAATATTTTCAGCCACCAAATTAAAAAGAAAATACTAAAGTTGAAGTTTATTGCTCCCCAGAATAGAAAAATTAGCCAGGCATGGTGGCGGGCGCCTGTAATCCCAGCTACTCAGGAGGCTGAGGCAGGAGAATCGCTTGAATCCAGAAGGCAGAGGTTGCAGTGAGCCGAGATTGCACCACTGCATTCCAGCCTGGGTAACAGAGCAAGACTGTCTCAAAAAAAAAAAAAAAAAAGATCACATGGCAAGAGAGGAAGCAAGACGGGAACCAAGGATGCCAGACTCGTTTTCTTTTCCTTTCCTTTTTTTTTTGAGACAGAGTTTTACTCTTGTTGCCCTGACTGCAGTGCAATGGTGCAATCTTGGCTCACTGCAATCTCTGCCTCCTGGGTTCCAGCAATTCTCCTGCCTCAGCCTTCTGAGTGGCTGGGATTACAGGTGTGCGCCACCACCTCTAGCTAATTTTTGTAGTTTTAGTAGAGACAGGGTTTCACCGTGTTGGCCAGGCTGATCTCAAACTCCTGACCTCAGGTGATCGCCTGCCTCAGCTTCCCGAAGTGCTGGGATTACAGGCATGAGCCACTGCACCTGGCTCTTTTTCTTTTAGTATGGAGTGCTTCACAAATTTGTGTGCCATCCTTGTGCAAGGAAACTGGACTCTTTTTAACCACCTGCTGTCTTGGAAACTAATCCAGTCCTTGGAGAGTGAGTACTCATTCACCCACGAGGAGGGCATTAATCTATCCATGAGGGATCTATCCCCATGGCCCAAACACCTTCCACTAGGCCCCACCTCCTAGCACTGCCACTTTGGGGATCAAACTTCAACATAAATTTTGGCAAGGACAAACCACATCTAAACCATAGCAGATATGGTGAGTCGCGTGAGCTCTGAAGGAATGTGATGTGGTGGAACAGCATCCACAGGCTCTACCAGAGATTGAGGGAAGCTGGGACAAATTACTGGATCCAGCAACATAGAAGGGGACTCTGGGAGAATCCCATGTAAAGATTTTAGCTAGTCCAGGCATGGTGGCACACACCTGTAATCCCAGCACTTTGGGAGGCCAAGGCAGACAGACAGCTTGAGCTCAGGAGTTCGGGACTAGCCTTGGCAATACAGCAAGACCCCCATCTCTATGAAATAATACAAAAATTATTCAGGTGTGATGGCGTGTGCCTGTAGTCCCAGCTACTCAGGAGACTGAGGTGGGAGGATCACTTGAGCCCAGGAGGTCGAGATCGTAGTGAGCCGAGATCAAGCCACTGCACTCTAGCCTGGGCAACAGTGAGGCCCTGCCTCAATGACAACAAAAAAAATTTTAGCTGGTTATCCTTTAAATGTATTTCACCCATAAATATATATGCCTACTGTGTACCTACAAAGCTTTTAAAATCTACAGTATTAACATTTGGAAATAAATGTACTTTGCTGGGGCCAAAATCCATACTTGGTGGCCCTGAGTATCAACAGCATGTTTTGAATACCCATTGTATATTGAATATCAAACTTAAAATTGTGGAGAATCACAAGAGAGGTATAAAATAAAACTTCTTGTCCAGGCACGGTGGCTCACGCCTATAATCCCAGCACTTTGGTAGTCCGAGGCAGACAGATCATTTTGAGCTCAGGAGTTCGAGACCAGCCTGAGCAACATGGCAAAACCCCGTCTCTACTAAAAATATAAAAATTAGCAGCACGTGGTAGCACACGCCTGTAATCCCAGCTACTCAGGAGACTGAGGCTGGAGAATCGCTTGAACCCAGGAGGCAGAGGTTGCAGTGAGTAGAGATTGTGCCACTGCACTCCAGCCTGGACCACAGAGCAAGGCTCTGACTCAAAAATAAAATGAAATAAAATTTTTTTTTGGCAAGAATGTAGAATTTAGAGTTAGAAGATTAGAGCTTGGAAACAAAGCTGTATACCTGTATGTAAACACATAGGAAAAGGTATGAAGGAATTTTCACAATGATTACTTGACTCTAGGTAGAGATTGAGAAAGGGATGGGCTGAGGGAGGAAGAGTGAAAGGGAATTATATATTTTTAAAACTTTACTGTGGAATTACTAGAAATTTTTGGTACATATTGCACACATAAACACAACAACACAAAGATTTGTTTTGAGCTTTGGCTGCCAGTTATTAGTGGTTTAACCCCAGAGGTGAATTAAACATTTATGATGTTGTTGTCATTTTCATCATGAGAGCTGGCTGGGTCTTAGAATCATTTGGTATAATCCCCACTTTTTATAGATAAAGAAATTCTAAGATTCCTGCTTCCAGGCACATATCTCTGATTACCTAACCATTGTGCTCGCTTCCTGTGAGAGGAGGCAGGCCCTCTGTGCAGTCTGTGAATTTCAAGGGTAATGGAATACAGATTCATGGTCTCTTTGGAATGTCCACGTGAAAAGATAAAGATGGATTAACTAGGAAAATCTAAGATTTTACGGGAAGATAAATAAAAAGTTTATGCTCAAATCCATGTATGGCATGATTGAAAGATTGTGTTTTTAAATGAAGTTATGTTTCCTAAAGAGGAAAGCAGACCTTCTCTGTGGTAAATATAGCCTTGCATGTGTTTTCAAGAATAGTGCTTTGGAAACCGTTTTTTTCTACAGAAGTTAGTGGGAGAGGGCAGATGGAAACACAGATTCTTCCTACCTAGTGCCAAAAGCACTGAGAAAATGTTGCAAGGAGCTAATAACAAGTACAAAAATGTTAAAAATGTGTTAAATATATGGGTCTGACATGTATAAGCATAGACCAAAAAGACTACTTGACTTGAGTTTCTAATGTTCTGTTTTGAAGTTAAACATATGATCCCTTTTCCTTAGTATTCAACAAGCTAATGAGATTTCATGGATTTGCCTTCTGAGCTGTCTTTGCACAAACCACAGCATGATACCTGGTGGTGGAATGCTATAATAGTTTGCATTTCTGCACCTCTTCCGTGAATTAATTCAACAAGTATTTACTGAGTGCTCAGTACGTGCCCGTCCCAAAGGTCGTGGAGCTGCGGTAAAGAACACAATAAGCAGTCTCTGCCCTCTTGGAGCTTACAGTCTAACAGGAAGAAGCAGAAAAGTAAGAGAAGTCGGCCAGATACATAAACAAATAAACAAGATGAGGGGAAGTGCCAAGGGGAAAATACACCAGAGAAGAGGATAAGGAGTGCCAAGTAAGGTGGTTGCATTTTTTTTTGTTTTTTTTTTTTGTTTTTTTACATGGAGTCTCGCTGTGTCACCTAGGCTGGAGGGCAATGGCCCATCTCGGCTCACTGCAACCCCCGCCTCCAGGGTTCAAGCAATTCTCCTGCCTAAGCCTCCCGAGTGGCTGGCATTACAGGTGCCTACCACCACACCTGGCTAATTTTTAGTAGAAACGGGGTTTCTCCATGTTGGCCAAGCTGGTCTCAAACTCCTGACTTCAGGTGATCCTGCCTTGGCCTCCCAAAGTGCTGGGATTACTAGGCGTGAGCCACCGTGCCCGGCCAGGTTGTTGCAGTTTTAAATAGAATTCCAGGGAGAAGGTGACAGTTGGAACAAAGACCTAAAGAGCATGACCAGCACACCATGCTGACTGTCTGTATTCCAAGAAGACAGAAGGGAAAGGCCCTGAGCCTGAAACACGTCTTGGATATTTTGCATTCAGGAAAGTCATGCTTCAGAATGTTACAAATATTTCATTGACTAATATTTTCTAGACATATTTTAAAGAGGTGCAGAAAGGAGAGTTTTTGTCTCACCGTAGCAGCCAAGGTGTGTTTGCCCAGTGCCTCCCATTGTCTTTCCCTGTGGGAGTAACTCTTCGGTCCAGTGATGAGGAGCCTGTGACGTCTGTGTTCTGGTTTGTTGGTAACATTACCATACAGGGCTTCACTGGTGTCCTTCTTAGCATGGATTGCTTCCATTCATTGGTTGCTGGAAAATTTGCTTTCAAATGTTTTTAACAGTGACTCTTAGGAAAAAAAATACATTTTATTAGATGTCCATTCTCCCTAAATTTACCTAAGTTCAACTTAATTCCAACAGTTTTTTGTTTTTTTTTTTTTTGAGACGGAGTCTCGCTCTGTCGCCCAGGCTGGAGTGCAGTGGCCGGATCTCAGCTCACTGCAAGCTCTGCCTCCTGGGTTCATGCCATTCTCCTGCCTCAGCCTCCTGAGTAGCTAGGACCACAGGCGCCCGCCACCACACCCGGCTACTTTTTGTATTTTTAGTAGAGACGGAGTTTCACCATGTTAGCCAGGATGGTCTCCATCTCCTGACCTCGTGATCCACCCGCCTCAGCCTCCCAAAGTGCTGGGATTACAGGGGTGAGCCACCGCGCCTGACTCCAACAGGCTTTTTAAAAAATATTAATTTAAAAAAAACAAGGCCGGCACTTTGGGAGGCCTGTAATCCCAGCACTTTGGGAGGCCACGGTGGGCGGATCACTTGGGGTCAGGAGTTTGAGAGCAGCCTGGCCAGTGTAGTAAAACCCCATCTCTACTAAAAATACAAAAATTAGCTGGGCATGGTGGTGGGTGCCTATAGTCCCAGCTACTCAGGAGGTTGAGGCCGGAGAATCACTTGAACCCGGGAGGTGGAGGCTGCAGTGAGCCGAGATCACGCCACTGCACTCCAGCCTAGGTGACAAGAGTGAAACTCCATCTCAAAAAAATAAATAAAAATTAAAAAAAAAATACAAAAATTAGCTGGTATGGTGGCACACACCTGTCGTCCCAGCTACTTAGGAGGCTGAGGCAGGAGAATCATTTGAACCTGGGAGGCAGAGGTTGCAGCGAGCCGAGATTATGGCACTGCACTCCAGCCTGGGTGACAGAGCGTCTCCGTCTTAACAAATAAATAAATAAGATAAGCTGATTTAAAAATGTATATGAAATTGTAGTGATACTAGTGATACTAGGAATAGTCATACTAGTGGAAAAGAGGAAGCAAATGGGAGAAGTTGCTATTGGGTAACCAGACTTCTAAAGCTTTAGTAATTAAGGGAGTGTGGTATTAGCACACGAAAAGATACGTAGATCATTGGAACAGATTAGAGAAGTCAGAAGACCCACATATATGGATATTTGAGTCACTGCAAAGGTGATACGACGAAGTCTTTTTCAGTAAATAGTGCGGAACAGTTGGTTATGAATGCGGAGAAAAATGAAACTGGATCCCTACCTCACTTCATACGGTTATTTTGTCTGAGCACTTTAAAGTGTTGATGCCACTGTCTCTTGACTGCTGAGTTTCTGCTGGCAGTGTAATCGTTTCCTTTACCGGGAATTTGCCTTGTCTCTTTCTCCTTCAAGTCTTCTCTAATGATAGAGTCCCCGGCTTTAGGCTTCTTCCTTCAACTCCAGTGGATATTCCCTACTTGGTTTTGTTCTACGGAGTTAAGAAAATTATTCCAGAAAAGCAGATGTCTTTGTTTAACTTCCAGATCATTAAAAAGTTGTATTAGTATTCAAACATTAAACAGTTGTTCTTTGTTAGTAAAAGGAGGAAAATAGTGAAACCATTCTTAAGAATTGAATGAATTCATATTTGGTCTTCTTAAATATTTCAAAATATTTCAGATCAATTATTTGGTATGCTAGTGGTTTCTACTGAAGGTTAAGCTTTGACCTACTAAAGGAAGCTCATAAAGAAAGCTTTGTCAGACTTCGGTTCCCATGAACCTGCTCACAAAGAACACTTTTTCCCAATGTAGTTTTGTCTTGTGTATGAAAGGAAAGCTGCCTGCCAAGGAGGCCAAGAAGGTTAGCTGAATGCTGTTGTAATGGTGAGGTGTTTGTCCAGAAAACCATTCCTGACACCTTTCAAATCAAAAACTTTTTTTTTTTCCTTAAGCTTTTTGATTGCTGGATTTCTGTTTGAGGAATTTATGTTGCTACAATGAGGGTAGCAATAAATGCCCCCTGGGAAGTTGGAAATGAAGGAAAAGGAGAGTTAAACACAATAGATGAGATCGGAAATGGGCAAAGTTGTCTTAAAGAGACAGAATGGCTCCCTGGCTAGAATAAGACTGAATTGTCCCTAGATCAAAAAAGGAGAATGTATGTGGCAGAAGGAAGAAAGTGGACTCTACACTGTGTCAGTTAGGAAAACCAGAAATTGGGCCAAATTACCTGTTTAGTGGGAGAGATAGCTTTTGAGAGCTGTGATCCTGCTGGTGTGGCTGGCTGTGGGCAGATATTTGTATCCGAAATGACTCATGCTGTGGGACCCTTCCTGAGATCTAACACTTACAGTGGTTTGATCAGAAATTACACCACGCTTGCCAAGCAACTTTTGGACTAAAAGTTGCTGCCCATGTATATCAGGGGAGGAACATATATATATATATAGAGAGAGAGAGACAGAGAGAGAGAACCTATCTTAACATCTAATTTGTATGACCGTTACTTCAATGTAAAATAATAAATTGGTTTTCCAGCTTAAACTGCAATTTCTTGAATATTATATGATCATGAGACAACCTCCCTGGGCTGATTAACAGCAGGACGCTAAAAAGATTGAGTATCTGGGTCAGGAAGGTAGAGGGCCAGACCCTACATGTGCTAATTCACCATTGTAAATCTGCATGTTAGGTAAAACTATGGGTTTGTGTTTTGTTTTTTGAGACAGATTCTCGCCCTGTTGCCCAGGCTGGAGTGCAGTGGCATGATCTCGGCTCACTGCAACCTTTGCCTCTGGGTTCAAGAGATTCTCCTGCCTCAGCCTCCCAAATAGCTGGGATTACAGGTGTGCACCACCACGCCCGGCCAATATTTTATGTTTTTAGTAGAGACCAGAGTTTCACCATGTTGGCTAGGCTGGTCTCGAACTCCTGACCTCAAGTGATCCACCCACTTTGGCCTCCAAAAGTGCTGGGATTACAGGCATGAGCCACTGTGCCAGGCCTAAAACTATGGTTTTTAAAGATATATGTGTGTGTGGTAAAGCTATGAATCAAAGCAAGAGAATATTTCATCTCAATGTTAGGAGAGTGGTTTTGGTGGGGTGGGGTATGTAGTCAGGGAGAGGCACACAAGAGCTTCAAAGGTGCTGTTAATGGTCCCTTTCCCAAGCTACATGGGGATTTCATGGGTGCTCATTTTTTAATTGTTCTTTAAGCTGAACATGTTATATATAGTCATGGACAGATAATCATTATTTTAAAAATGAAGGCAAGGAGCATACCATAAAATGAGTTACTTCATATTTAACCAGCTGGCATCCTAAGCACCTTTCCTGCCCTCCCCTCTCTGCACTTGGCAGAGTCGATCGCATTCTCCCCATTACCCACCTGTACACGGCTGTCAGTGCCAATAGTGCGTTGCTCTTGTATTATTGATGAAGTCTTGCTCCTTTTCCTAGATTCTGAGGCCTCCTGAAGGCAGCACCCTTGTCTTTTGCAAAGGTTGAGCTTCCGAGGATATGTCTTTGTTGAATTTTGGAAACTGTTTAACCTTTATTTCTGAAGATACCACTTTCGTTATCCTCTCTTTTCATTTCCTACTGAAACCCCTTTTTTTTGTTTGTCTTTTTGTTTTGTTTTGTGTTAGACGGAGTTTTGCTCTTGTTGCCCAGGCTGGAGTGCAATGGTGTGATCTCGGCTCACTGCAACCTCTGCCTCCCGGGCTCAAGCAATTCTCCTGCCTCAGCCTCCTGAGTAGCTGGGATTACAGGCGCCCACCATCACACCCAGCTAATTTTTTTGTATTTTTAGTAGAGACGGGGTTTCACTGTGTTGGCCAGGCTGGTCATGAACTCCTGACCTCAGGTGAGCCACCCACCTCAGCCTCCCAAAGTGCTGGGATTACAGGTGTGAGCCACCGCACCCAGCTGAAAACCCAATTATGTGTAGCTTGGACCTTTATGTTCTCTCTTCTATGTCTCTCAACTTGTCTTTCATATTTTTAATCTTTTCATCTCTTTGTTGCATGGTAGGTAATTTCCTCAGATCTATCATCTAGTTCAATACTTTTTTTTTTCCAACTGTGACTAATTTGCTCTTCATTCCACCCAGTGACATTTTAAACTCTCTTGGATTTTTTCATTTCTATTTCCAATAGTAGTAGTTCTTTGCTTACATTTCAGTTTCCTGTTTTATTTTAAAAACATTTTAATCATTTTTCTTTTGTGTTTTGTGTTGTTCAATCTAGATGAAATACTTAGGGTTGTTCAATGCTGTTATGGTTTGTTTTACTTGACTCACTCGTGGGCCTACTTCCCTATGGTAATTTCTAATTGCGAGTGATGTGGCTCATCCTAATGTATGAGAACCCTGGGGGACCTGGATCAGGACAGCCCCACAGATGGGGTTTATGTTTACCAATGCCAGGCACGTTGGAGTGCTACCAACATAGAAGCACTTCAGATTCACCGTCTGTGTAGAACTTTGCTTGGAAAGAGAGAATAACTTCAAACTCTGATGCTGAATGGGGCAGGCTTATGATGACAGATTCTTAGGAAAGACTGTTTTTTTTTTTTTTTGAGACGGAGTCTCGCTCTGTTGCCCAGGCTGGAGTGCAGTGGCCGGATCTCAGCTCACTGCAAGCTCTGCCTCCCGGGTTCACGCCATTCTCCGGCCTCAGCCTCCCCAGTAGCTGGGACTACAGGCGCCCGCCACCTCGCCCGGCTAGTTTTTTGTATTTCTTAGTAGAGACGGGGTTTCACCGTGTTAGCCAGGATGGTCTCGATCTCCTGACCTCGTGATCCACCCGTCTCGGCCTCCCAAAGTGCTGGGATTACAGGCTTGAGCCACCGCGCCCGGCCAGGAAAGACTGTTTTTTATTCATTCCAGCCAATGCTTGAGATAAGACAGATTTCCTTGTCAGCTCCATTTGCCAGCAGATTGATTTTTCCCTAGCTTACTCTTTCACTTAGGGTTAGGTCCTTGGGATTCTGGCTTGGCAGAGAATATCAGTTCCAGCTCCTCACCATCTACTCAGCTCTGAAAACCAAGGCTCCACGGGTGTGCCCATTAGTTACAGGTAGCCTGTAGCTTCAGGGCTGGCTTCTCTTCTAGTTTGGGAGCACTGTTTTTGGTTTTGGATCCTGTGGATTTTCCATACTTTCTCGAAAACTCAGCTATGCATTTGAAAGGCTGTTAAATATTTCACTCAGCATTGCCAGGTGTTTGGAGGGGGGTGTTTTGGAATAGCTAGGCTATTGTATTGTGCAAAGTTGAAGCCTCATATTCTATTTCTATATGAACTGTAGTTAAGTATTGATAATCTGATGTCTGGGATGTTTTGGTTCTTACATCAACAACCATGACATTTATTAATAATCATATTAAATAACATTAACTCAAGCTCATTGGTTACATTACAAAGGACATTGATACATTACAAAGCACACGTACAAGCACTGCACACCAATATTGAGGCTTCCAGCCCCCTCTACATGATCATTTATTTATTTATTTATTTTTGAGACAGAGTCTCACTCTGTTGCCCAGACTGGAGTGCAATGGCATGATCTCGGCTCACTGCAACCTCTGCCTCCCAGGCTCAAGCGATTCTCCTGCCTCAGCCTCCCGAGTAGCTGAGATTACAGGCGTACACCACTACCACCTGGCTAATTTTTGTATTTTTAGTAGAGATGGGGTTTCACCATGTGGGACAGGCTGGTCTCGAACTCCTGACTTCAAATGATCCACCCGCCTCGGCCTCCCAAAGTGCTGGGATTATAGGCGTGAACCACTGCGCCTGGCCATGATCATTTTTGTTTTGGAACCATTCATTCAGAAAAATTTCACAGCCATTTTGAACTTGTGCTATGACATGGCAAAATCTCTAGTAAATCATTTTAATTCCTGATGCATTCATTTTTATAATGATAAATTTCTAAGGAAAATATTTTGTTTTCAACTTCTTGCCACCATGTCAAGACTCTGCATTTTAAAACATATTACATCACCTTTTCCCTTCAAAGCAATGCCAGTGAATTCCATTAATGGTATCATCCATCTCATGTTATCCAACTCCAGATCATAAAGGTTCCCTCATTCTCCTTCCTTTCCACAAACCTACCAAATCCTCTATCACCAAGTCCTTTGGATTCATTCACACAGAAAGTATTGAGCACAGAGGCAGAGCAGGGCCTCTGGAGAGTGCCACATTTGTGTGTGAATCCTGACTCTTGATTTTCTTTTCTTTTTTTTTGAGTTGGAGTCTGGCTCTGTCACCCAGGCTGGAGTGCAGTGGCACGATCTCGGCTCAGTGCAAGCTCTGCCTCCCAGGTTCATGCCATTCTCCTGCCTCAGCCTCCTGAGTAGCTGGGACTACAAGCGCCCGCCACCACGCCTGGCTAATTTTTTGTATTTTTAGTAGAGACGGGGTTTCACCATGTTAGCCAGTATGGTCTCGATCTCCTGACCTCGTGATCCGCCCTCCTTGGCCTCCCAAAGTGCTGGGATTACAGGCGTGAGCCACCGCGCCCGGCCGACTCTTGATTTTCACTAGCTTTGTAACCTTGGACAAATTACTGCCAGGCACAGTGGCTCACACGTATAATCCCAGCACTTTGGGACCTGAGGGACTTTGAGACCAGCCTGGGCAACATAGCAAGACCCTGTCTCTACAACAAATAAAAAAATTAGCTGGGTGTGGTGGCACACACTTGTATTCCCAGCTACTTGTGGGGGCTGAGGTGGGAGGATCACTTGAGCCTGAGAGGTCAAGGCTGCAGTGAGTCATGATCAGGCCACTGCACTCAGCCTGGGTGACAGAGCGAGACCCTGTCTCAAAACAAACAAACAAAAAAACAAATAACTTATCTGGAGCTCAGTCCCATATTTGTAAAATGTGAATAACTACAGCACCTTCCCTTATAGAAAGTTGTTTGAGGATCCAGTTATACGTTTAAAGTGCTTAACACATTACCTGGCTGTCATCCTTCTCAGAGTTTGTTGCTGTCATCCTTCTCAAAGTCTCGATGGAGTCTGTCTTCATCAAGGTTTCACTGCCCTCATGCCTGTTCTGTTTACCACTTTTCTAGACTGGGCCCTTACTTACCTCAGCCTGGGTATTGTGAAACACTCCCAGCAGCTTCCTGACTTGCCCCACTCCCTCCTTCCTCCGTCTTGCTCCTAATTGTGTTTGTCAGAAATGCCTCTAACTGATACACTGGCAAAATCAGAAATCTTCAAGGGATCTCCCTTTTTCTTACTGTAGCTTAAGATCCAAATCTCTTAACCTAGATCACGATCTGACACTAGATATATTTATAGTCCGTGAAAATACCCTGAAAGCTTTAAAGTACTAGATGAAAGTGAGCTCCTTCATTACCACCTCCACTCACTGTAGGCGGCTTTTCATGTGCCTGTCTCGGTGCAACAGCTAAGCTTTAAGAGGCCTGGGACTGTGACCTACTTTATTTTGTATTTCTATAGCAGCTCACTTGGTACCCAGAGCAAGGAGGTATATTTGTTTCTTACATATATGGCAGATTGATTACTATATAAATTACTATGTTGAAGATTAAAATGGTTTACTGAAGATGTCGCCATATATCTTTTTCTTTTTTTTTTTTTTTTTTTTGAGACGGAGTCTCGCTCTGTCACTCAGGCTGGAGTGCAGTGGCCGGATCTCAGCTCACTGCAAGCTCCGCCTCCCGGGTTCACGCCATTCTCCTGCCTCAGCCTCCCGAGTAGCTGGAACTACAGGCGCCCGCCACCTTGCCCGGCTAGTTTTTTTTGTATTTTTTAGTAGAGATGGGGTTTCACCGTGTTAGCCAGGATGGTCTCAATCTCCTGACCTCGTGATCCGCCCGTCTCGGCCTCCCAAAGTGCTGGGATTACAGGCTTGAGCCACCGCGCCCGGCCGATATCGCCATATATCTTAGCAAGGTCAAAACAGTTGTGTGATTTTTCTGAATGAATACTTTCAAAATAAAAAAGATCACTCAGACTAGAAGCCTGAACATCTGTGAGCAATGCTTATACATGTGCTTTTTATAAACCAACATATTGGGCCAGGCACGGTGGCTCACGCCTGTAATCCCAGCACTTTGGTAGACTGAGGCAGGAGGACCACAAGGTCAGGAGTTTGAGACTAGCCTGACCAACATGGTGAAACCCCGTCTCTACTAAAAATACAAAAATTAGCTGGGCGTGGTGGCATCTGCCTGTAATCTCAGCTACTCAGGAGGCTGAGGCAGGAGAATTGCTTGAACCCAGGAGGCGGAAGTTGCAGTGAGCCGAGATCACGCCATTGCACTCCAGCCTGGGCGACAGAGCAAGACTGTCTCAAAAAAATAAAATAAAATAAACCAGCATATTAAGCTTTAATAGGATTATTGATCTGAAAACCAAAACATGGTAAGAATTAGTTTATAAGTCATATTTAGATGTATCGTCTTATAATCCTCTCAGCAAACCTGTGGGGCAGGTAGATTATGGATAACAAGTGTTCACTTCATGAATTGTCCCTGTTGATCAGGTAAAATAAAGTAGAACTTGAATCTGGGACAGTTCTTGTGACTCTAGATTCCTGTTTTTTTTTGTTTGTTTGTTTTTGTTTTCTTTTGTTTGAGCAGGGGCTGGGGAAAATACCTCTCTTGTTGAAGTTCTTTAGTACTCTTTTTTTTTTTTGAGATGGAGTATTGCTCTGTTGTCCAGGCTGGAGTGCAGTGGCGCAGTCTCAGCTCATTGCAACTTCTGCCTCCTGGGTTCAAGCAACTCTCCTGCCTCAGCCTCCCGAATAGCTGGGATTACAGGCACGTGCCACCACGCCAGGCTAATTTTTGTATTTTTAGTAGAGATGGAGTTTTGCCATGTTGGCCAGGCCGACTTGAACTCCTGACCTCAGGTGATCTGCCCACCTTGGCCTCCCAAAATGCTGGGATTACAGGCATGAGCCACTGCATCTGACCCATCTTTTAATAGGAGCTCAGTATATTCATACTTGATTGATCACCATTTTCTTCATTAGAAATGAGGTGCGGTTGGCCGGGCGCGGTGGCTCACGCCTGTAATCCCAGCACTTTGGGAGGCCGAGGCAGGTGGATCACGAGGTCAGGAGATTGAGACCATCCTGGCTAACACGGTGAAACCCCATCTCTACTAAAAATACAAAAATATTAGCCAGGCGTGGTGGCGGATGCCTGTCGTCCCACTACTCGGGAGGCTGAGGCAGGAGAATGGCGTGAACCCGGGAGGTGGAGCTTGCAGTGAGTCGAGATCACGCCACTGCACTCCAGCCTGGGCGACAGAGCGAGACTCCGTCTCAAAAAAAAAAAGAAAAAGAAAAAGAAATGAGGTGGGATGCTTTTGTTTTTGTTTTTGTTTTTGTGTTTTCATTTCAAAGGTTAAAAACCTAGAAAGGAAGGAGAGTATTTGGGAAAATGGTGGAAGAGGAAGCACCAGTAATATGTCTCCACACCTAGACATCAGTTGTACTGGCAGGATCTGTCTGATGTAACTATTCTGGAACTCCAAAGTCTATTGAGGCTTGCAGCTTCTTGCCTGGATGGCAAATTGTGGTTAATTTTGGTCAGTTTCAACTCTTAGCACAGTAGCAGCTATGCACTCCCCAACCCCAGTTCTGTGGAAGGCAGCTCTGCGGATGTTCCTAGAGCTTGCACATAGCTTGTGGGAGCCAGAATAGGCAAAAAGCATCCTGTCCTCTAAATATTTGGGGTCTGTGCTCTGACTGCTGATTGCTACTTCTAATCATAGAGGTGCAGACAAAGAGATGGGTGGCCACTGTCATTACACCTCCCTCGTTATTGCAAGTTCTCCCCCCTCCAATTAACAAGACTTCCAGGGGATTTAAAGAGCTAATGGTCCTGCTCCCTTGCTTCACTTTTTTTTTTTTTTCCCATTTGGGAGCTAGATATTAGAGAATACGACATTGAAAAGCAACTGCATTAAGGGGGAGAATTAAGAAGTGACTGTGCATGCCTAGGAAAAGGTATAGGCACAGAAAAGACCTGAGAAAAGACCTAAGTTTATACCTGAGACTGATCTTTGGCACAGACGGCCTACAGTAATCAGAAAGAATCACACACACACACACGCACACACAGAATAACAAAACCCAGTAAACTTGGAAAGGGGAGGAACTGATTTTCTGAATTACCACATTATTAGATTCACATGTTCAGTTTTCAACAAAAGAAATCACGAGGCACACAAAGAAACAGGAAAGTATGCTCTTCCAAGGAAAAAAATAAACCAACCGAAACTGTTCCTGAGACCACATAGTAGACCTATTAGAAAAAGATTTTAAAACTACTGTCTTAAAGGTACTCAAACAACTAAAGAAGATGTAGGGCTGGGCATGGTGGCTCATGCCTGTAAACCCAGCATTTGGGAGGCCGAGGCAGGTGGATCACTTGAGGTCAGGAGTTTGAGACCAGTCTTGCCAAGATGAGACCAACCTGGCCAAGATGGTGAAACCCTGTCTCTACTAAAAATCAAAAACTAGCCAGGTGTGGTGGCGCTCACTGGTAATCTCAGCTACTTGGGAGGCTGAGGCAGGAGAATCTCTTGAACCTGGGAGGTGGAGGTTGCAGTGAGCCAAGATTGTGCCATTGCACTCTAGCCTGGGCAACAGAGTGAGACTCCTTCTCTAAATAAATAAATAAATAAATAAATAAATAAATAAGATGTGGAGAAAGGTAAAACACTGTATGAAGGCTGGATGTGGTGGCTTACGCCTGTAATCCCAGCATTTTGGAAGGCTGAGGCGGGCAGATCACTTGAGGGCAGGAGTTCAAGACCAGCCTGGCCAACATGTTGAAACCTGGGTCATCTCTAGTAAAAAAGACAAAAATTAGCTGGGCGTGGTGGCACAAGTCTGTAGTCCCAGCTACTCGGGAGGCTGAGGCAGGAGAATCACTTGTACTTGGGAGATGGAGGTTGCAGTGAGCCAAGATCATGCCACTGCACTCCAGCCTGGGCAACAGAGAGAGATTCTGTCTCCAAAAAAAAAAAAAAAAAAGGAAAGAAAAGAAAAAGGAAAACAGTGTATGAATAAAATGTAAATATAAATAAAGAGATAGAAACCCTAAAAAGAAACTGAAAATAATTCTGGAACTGAAAAATACAATAACTGAAATGAGAAATTCACTGGAGGGATTCAAAGGCAGATTTGAGCAAGCAGAAGAAAGAATCAGTGAATTTGAAGATAAGATCTTAAAATTATCAAGTCTGAGAAACAGAAAAATGTTTGAAGAAACATAAACAGAGCCTAAGGGACCTGTGGGACATCATCAAACAGACTAACATGTTTTCTGGGAGTTATAGAAAGAAATGAAAGTATCTGGAAGCTTCCCTGATTTGACAAGAGACATGGATATAAACATCCAGGAAGTTAAATGAACTCCAAGTAAGATGAATTCAAGGACACCCACACCAAGATACATTACAGTCAAACTCCCAAAAGTGAAAATCAAAGAACCTTTGGGCTGGGTTCAGTGGCTCACACCTGGAATCCCAGCACTTTGGGAGGACAAGGCAGGAGGATCACTTGAGTTCGAGCTCAGCCTGGGCAATATAGTAAGACCTCATCTCTGCTAAAAATCAAAAAAATTAGTCGGGCGAGGTGGCATGTGCCTGTAGTCTCAGGTCCTCGGGAGGCTATGGTGGGAAAACTGCTTGAGCCTGGAAGGTTGAGGCTGCAGTGAGATATGATTGAGGCCCTGTACTCCAGCCTGGCCTACAGCATGAGACCCTGTCTCAAGAAAGGATTCAACCTGAGGAAGCTGACTAAAAAAACTTCAGAGAAGAGAGAAATGCCTCATCATATACAAGGGATACCCAGTAAGATTATAAGCAGATTTCTCATCAAAAACTTTGGAGGGGCCAGGTGCAGTGGCTCACATCCATAATCCCAGCACTTTGGGAGGCCGAGGCAGGTGGATCTCTTGAGGCCAGGAGTTTGAGACTAGCCTGGCCAACATGGTGAAACTCTGTCTCTAAAAATACAAAAATTAGCCAGGCATGGTGGCGCATGTGCCTGTAATCCTAGCCATCTGGGTGCCTGAGGCACAAGAATCGTGTGAACCTGGGAGGCGGAGGTTGCAGTGAGCTGAGATCAGGCCACTGCACTCCAGCCTGGATGACAGAGCAAAAATCTGTCTCAAAAAACAAACAAAAAAAGTTTGGAGGTCAGAATACAGTGGGCTGATATATTCAGAGTGTTAAAAAAAAAAAAAGAACCTGTCAACTAAGCATCTAATATCCAGCAAAACTGTCCTTCAGAAGTGAGAAAGAAATTAAGATATTACCAGGTGAACAAAAATGGAGGGAGTTCATTAGCCACAAGACCTGCCCCGCAAGAAATACTCAAGTGAGTCCTGCAGAGGGAAATTAAAGGATATTAAACAGTTACTCAAAGCCGTATAAAGAAATGAAGATCTCGGCCGGGTGTGGTGGCTCACACCTGTAATCCCATCACTTTGGGAGGCTGAGGCGGGTGGATCATGAGGTCAAGAGATCAAGACCATCTTGGCCAATATGGTGAAACCCCATCTTTACTAAAAATACAAAAAGTACCTAAGTGTGGTGGCTTGTGCCTGTAGTCCCAGCTACTCAGGAGGCTGAGGCAGGAGAATCACTTGAACCCGGGAGGTGGAGGTTGCAGTGAACTGAGATCCGGCCATTGCGCTCCAGCCTGGCAACAGAGCAAGACTCTGTCTCCAAAAAAAAAAAAAAAAAAAAAAAAAAGGAAACGAAAAGAAAAAGAAATGAAGATCTGAAGATCTCAAAAGTGAAGGATATGTGCAATTATAAAAGCTAATATTACTGTGACAGTGGTTTATAATTGCATTTCTGTTTTCTACATGATTTAAGACACTAAATTTTTTTTTAAATTAGTCTAAAAGCTAGTATTGTAATGTTGGCTTGTAAATCTACATTTTCTTTTCTTTTCTTTTCTTTTTTTTTTTTTTTTTTTTGAGATGGAGTCTCACTCCGTCACGCAGGCTGAGTACAGTGGTGCCATACTGTCTCACTGCCACCTCCACCTCCCAGGTTCAAGTGATTCTTGTGCCTCAGCCTCCCAGGTAGCTGGGACTACAGGTGTGTGCCACCACTCCCGGCTAATTTTTGTATTTTTAGTAGAGATGGGGTTTCTCCATTTTGGTTGGGCTGGTGTCAAACTCACGACCTCAGTTGATCCACCCGCCTTGGCCTCCCAAAGTGCTGGGATTAAAGACGTGAGCCACTGTGCCCAGCCCACATTTTGTTTTCTACATAATTTAAAGTACTTTTTTTGGTAAAAGAATTTCTAAAGAATTTAAAATAATTATTTACTTTATGGTTTGGGGCACACAATTTGTAAAGGTATAATTTTGTGGTATCAGTAAACAAAAAGGTTGAGGACCAAGCTGTAATGGAGTGGAGTTTTTCTGTGTTACTGAAATTAAGCTGATAGAAATTTAAATTAGTGTTATAACTTTAGGATGTTAAATGTAGTCCCCATGGTAATGAAAGAGAAAATCACTGTAGAATATACACAAAAGGACATGAGAAAGGAATTTAAATATTTTAATGTTCCCAAAAAAATCAGCTAAACACAGGAGTAGACACTAATGCAGGAAACTAGGGACAAAAACCTTAAGGCATATACAAAGCAACAAAATGACAGGCCGGGCACAGTGACTCATGCCTGTAACCCCAGCACTTTGGGAGGCTGAAGCAGGTGGATCACGAGGTCAGGAGTTCAAGACCAGCCTGGCCAAGATGGTGAAACCCCGTCTCTACTAAAAAAAACAGAAAAATTAGCCAGGTGTAGTGGCGGCCACCTATAATCCTAGCCACCTGGGAGGCTGAAGCAGAGAATTGCTTGAACCCAGGAGACAGAGGTTGCAGTGAGCCAAGGTCATGCTGCTGCACTCCAGCCTGGGCGACAGAGTGAGACTCGTCTCAAAAAAATAAATAAAAGGAACAAAATGATAGAAATAAGTCCCTCTTTTTCAGTTAATTACCTTAAATGTAAATGAATTAAACTCTCCAATCAAAAGACAAAGGTTGTCAAAATGGATTTTAAAATCAATCCAGGCTGGGCACGGTGGCTCATACCTGTAATCCCAGCACTTTGGGAGGCCAAGGCAGGTGGATCACCTGAGGTGAGGAGTTTGAGACCAGCCTGGGTAACATGGTGAAACCCCTTCTCTACTAAAAATACAAAAATTAGCTGGGCGTGGTGGTGCATGCCTGTAATCGCAGCTACCCAGGAGGCTGAGGCAGGAGAATCACTTGAACCTGGGAGACGGAGGTTGTAGTGAACTGAGATAGAACCATTGCACTCCAGCCTGGGCAACAAGAGCAAAACTCCATCTCAAAGAAAACAAAACAAAAAATCCTACTATGTGCTATATATAAGAGATTCACGGCCAGGCACGGTGGCTCACGCCTGTAATCCCAGCACTTTGGGAGGCTGAGGCCAGCGGATCACAAGGTCAGGATATCGAGACCATCCTGGTTAACACGGTGGAACCTCGTCTCTACTAAAAAATACAAAAAAAAGTAGCCACGCTTGGTGGCGGGTGCCTGTAGTCAGTCCCAGCTACTCAGAAGGTTGAGGCAGGAGAATGGCATGAACCCGGGAGGCGGAGCTTGCAGTGAGCCGAGATCGTGCCAGTGCACTCCACTCCAGCCTGGGCGACAGAGCGAGACTCCATCTCAAAAAAAAAAAAAAAAAAAAAAGACTCACTTTAGATCCAAATGTTGCTGGTGAAAGAATAGAAAAAGATATTCCATGCAAATAGTAATGAAAAGAGATCGGGTGGCTATTCTTCTGTCAGACAAAAAGAGTTACAGAATTGCAGGAAGAAATAGACAGTTCTACAATAAAAGTTGGAAACTTTAATATCCCACTATCAATAATGGATAAATAAACTATACATGATAAATCAACTAGATATAACAGACATTTATAGAACACTCTACCCAATGACAATAGCATACATTGTCTCAAATGTACATGGGATGTTTTCCAGGATAGACCATATGTTAAGCCACAGATTAAGTGTCAGTAGATTTTAAAAGATATACAAAGTATCTTCTTATTGCAACCACAACAGGATAAAGTTAGAAATCAGTAGCAAAAGGAAAATTGGAGAATCCACAAATTTGTGCAAATTAACCATATACTCTCAGTCAACCAATGGGTAAATAAAGAAATTACAAGGGAAATTTAAAAATACTTAAAGACGAATTACAACAAAAACACGCATACCAAAATTTATGAGACAGTGAAAATAATGCTGAGGGGGAAATTTATAGCTTTAAATACATACATTAAAAAATAAGAAAAATCTCAAATCAACAACCTAAACTTTACAATTTAAGGAACTAGAAAGGAAGAAAAACTAAACCCAAAACTAGCAGAAGGAAGGAAATAATAAGCTTAGAACAGACAGAAAGGAAATAGAGACTAGAAAACAATAGAGAAAATCAGTGAAACCAAAAGTTGAATTTTTGTAAAGTTCAACAAAATTGACAAACCTTTAGCCAGATTGATCAAGAAGAAATGAGAGAAGACACAAATGATTGAAACCAGAAACAAAGTAGACCCTTACTATTGATTCAACAAACAAAAAGGATTATGACAGGATGGTGATCTGTTGAATACCAACAAATTGGATAACCTAGATGAAATGGACAAACCCCTAGAAACACAAAACCTACTGAGACTAAACCATGAAAAAATAGAAAACCTGAGTAGATCTGTAACTAGTAAGAGGATAGAATCAATTATCTCCTTGTAAAGAAAAGCCTTAGACACGATGGCTTCACCAGTGAATTTAACCAAGCATTTAAGGAACTAACACTATTTCTTCTCAAATTTTTCCAAACAGTTGAAGAGGAGGGAATACTTCTGAATTCACTCTGTGAGGCTAGAATTATGCTGATACCAAAACTAGAAAAGATACCACAAGAAAAGTACACATCAGTATCCCTCATGAACACTGATGCAAAAATCTTCAAGAAAATGCTAGCAAATCAAATTCAGCAGCATATTAAAAGGATTATACACCATGACCAAAGTGGGATATATTCCTGGAATGCAAAAACGGTTCAACATATGAAAGTCTTTTGAACCTTATAAAACCGAATACACTGTTTTAACAAAATGAGGGACAAAACTACATGGTCAACTCCACTGGTGCATAAAAAGCGTTTGACAAAATTCAACACCCTTTTATGGTAAAAACACTCAACAAACTGGGATAGAAACTACCCCAACATAATAAAAGCTGTATATGAAAAACAGTGAACAATTATACTTAATGGTAAAAAACGGAAAGCTTTTCCTCTAAGATCAGAAACAAGGCAAAATGCATGCTTTTGTCACTTCAGTTCAACACAGTGCTGGAAATTTTAGCCAGAGTCATTAGCCAAGAAAAAGAAATTAAGAGGCTTCAAAATCAGGAAGGAAGAAGGAAAAGTATCTCTGTTTGCAGATGACATGATCTTTCTTTATGTAGAAACCCTAAAGATTCCACAAAAAATTGTTTGAACTAATGCATGAAACTGGCATAGTAGCAGCATACAAAGTCAATGCACAAAAATCAGTTGCATTTCTAAACACCAACAGTGAATAATACGAAAAAGAAATTAAGAGGAAAATTCCACTTAAAATGACATTAAAAAGAATAAAGAGGTGAAAGACTCGTACAATGAAACATGAAACATTGCTGAAAGAAATTAAAGACATAGATAAATAGAAACATATTATATGTTGAGAGATTGGAAGACTTTAACATTGTGTGTTTGTTTTTTGAGACAAGGTCTTGCTCTGTCACCTAGGCTGGAGTGCAGTGGCACAATCACGGCTTACTGCAGCCTCAATCTCCTAGGCTCAAGTGATCCTCCCACCTCAGACTCCCAAGTACCTAGGACTACAGGCATGCACCACTATGCCTGGCTTTTTTTTTTTTTTTTTTAATTTTTTAAATTTTTTGTAGAGATGGGATCTCACTATGTTGCTCAGGCTGGTCTTGAACGCCTGGGCTCAAGTGATCCTCCTGCCTTGGCCTCCCAAAATTGTGGGATTACAGGCATGAGCCACCCCGCCTAGCCTGACTTAATATTGTTAAGCTGTCCATACCACCCAAAGTGATTTATAAGTTAATTCAATACAATTTCTATCAAACTCCCAAGGACGTTTTTTGACTTGGGAGTTTTAGAATACAAAAATTTATTCTGAGATTCATACGGGATCTCAGGAGACCCTGAAAAGCCCCAACAAACCTGAAAAAGAACAAAGCTGGAGATCTCATACTTCCTGAACTTAAAACTTACTACAAAAATGCAGTCATTAAAACAGTATATTGGACTTGGCTGTGGTATGAAGACATAAGAAGAAAAAAAAGAAAACAGTGATACATAAAAATAGACATAGAGACCAATGAAATCAATAGCCCAGAAATAAATCCTCTTATATAGTCAAGTGAATTTTTTTTTTTTTTTTTGAGACGGACTCTTACTCTGTTGCCCAGGCTGCAGTGCAGTGGCATGATCTCCACTCACTGCAACCTCCACCTCCTGGGTTCAAATGATTCTTCTGCCTCAGCCTCCCGAGTAGCTGGGACTACAGGCGTGTGGCATCACACCTGGCTAATTTGTATATTTTTAGTAGAGACAGGATTTCCTGTTAACAGGCTGGTCTTGAACTCCTGACTTCAAGTGATTGGCCTGCATCAGCCTCCCAAAGTGCTGGGATTACAGGTGTGAGCCACCGTACCTGGCCCAGTCAAGTGATTTTTAATAAGGACATGAAGATTGTTCCACAGGGACAGTCTTTTCAACAAATTGTATAGGGGAAACTGGATATTAACATGCAAAAGAATGAAGTTGGACCCTTATCTAATACCACATTCAAAAATTAACTCAAAATGGCTGGGCCTGGTGGCTCACACCTGTAATCCCAGCACTTGGGAGGCTGAGGCAGGCGGATCACTTGAGGCCAGGAGTTTGAGATCAGCCTGGCCAACATGGGGAAACTCTGTCTCTACTAAAAATACAAAAAATTAGCCAGGTGTGGTGATGCATGCCTATAGTCCCAGCTACTCTGGAGGCTGAGGCATGAGAATCATTTGAACCCGGGAGCTGGAGGTTGCAGTGAGCCAAGATTGTGTCACTGTACTCCAGCCTGGGCAAGAGAGGGGGACCCTGTCTTTAAAAAAAAAAAAACTCAAAATGAATTAAAGACCTAAATGTAAGAACTAAAACTATGAAACTTTTAGAAGAAAACATAGGACAAAATCTTCACAACATTGGATTTGACAATGATTTATTGGATATAACATCAAGGCATAAGCAACATGGAAAAATAGACAAATTGTACTTCATGAAAATTTAAACATTTTTATACATTGAAAACACTATCAACAGAGTAAAAAGGCAGCCCACCGAATGGGAGAAAATATTTGGAAATCATGTATCTGTTAAGGGATTAATATTCAGGATATATAGGGAACTCTTAAAACTCAACAATGAGACCAGGCGCGGTGGCTCACACCTGTAATCCCAGCTACTTGGGAGGCTGAGGCACGAGAATTGCTTGAACCTGGGAGGTGGAGGTTGCAGTGAGCCAAGATCGTGCCATTGCACACCAGCCTGGGCTACAGAGTGAGGCTCCATCTCAAAAACAAACAAAAAATTCAACAATGAAAAAACCCAATTCAAAAATGGACAAAGGACTTGAATAGATGTTTCCCCAGAGAAGGTAAACAAATGGCCAATAAGCACATGAAGAATGAACATCACTAATTATCAGGGCAATGCATGTCAAAACTATACCCCACACCCATTAGGATGGCTACTGTCAAAAAAAATGGAAATAACAAGGGTTGGTAAGGATGTGAGAAATCAGAACCCTGGTGCATTGTTCGCAGGAATAGGAGATGATGCAGCCACTACTAGAAAACAGTGTGGTGGTTGCTCAAAAAACTAAAAATAGAATTACCATATGATACCAAAATTCAGTCCTGGGTAGGGTGTGTACCCAAGATAATTCAAAGCAGTATCTCAAAGAGATGTTTGTACGCTCATATTCCTAGAAGCCTTATTCACAGTTAAAATGGAGAAGCAACCCTTGTATGTCCATCAACGGATGAATGGAGAAACAAAACGTAGTATGTACATACAAGAGAATATTACTAAGTCTTAAAAAGGAAGGAGTTCTGATATGTGCTATAACACGGATGAACCTTGAAGATACTGTATGAAGGAGATAAGCCAATCAGAAAAAAGACAAATACTGTATGGTTCCATTTATATGAGGTATTTAGAGTAGTCAAAATCACAGTAAAAGGAATTTGAGGAGTTTTTTTTTTTTTTTAAAAAGGGTAGTAAAAATCATAAAGACAGAAAGTAGAATGGTAGTTGCCAGGGGCTGGGGAGAGGGATGAATGGGGAATTATTGTTTAATAGGGTCGGTTTAAGTTTTACAAGATTCAGTAGTCCTGGAGATGGATGATGGTGGTGATTGCAGAGCATTATGAATGTATTGAATACCACTGAAATGTATACTTTAAAAAGGGATACTGGTAATTTTATATTAGGTGTATTTTAACATTAAAAAATTGGGGGATGAGGGCTGGGTACGGTGGCCCACGCCTGTAATCCCAGCACTTTGGGAGGCTGAGGTGGGCAGATCACGAGGTCAGGAGATCAAGAGCATCCTGGCCAACAAGGTGAAACCCCATCTCTACTAAAAATACAAAAAAAAAAAAAAATAGCGGGACTTAGTGGTGGGTGCCTGTGGTCCCGGCTACTCGGGAGGCTGAGGCAGGAGAATCACTTGAACCCAGGAGGTGGAGGTTGCAGTGAGCCAAGATTGTGCCACTGTACTCCAGCCTGGGCAACAGAGTGAGATTCCATCTCAAAAATAAAAATAAAAATTGGGGGATGAGGGCAGGGTGCAGTGGCTCATGTCTGTAATCCCAGCACTTTGGGAGGCCAAGGCAGGAGGATTCCTTGTGCCCAGGAGATCGAGACCAGCCTGGGCAATATAGTGAGACCTTGTCTCTACAAAAAAATTTAAAAATTAGCTGGGTGTGGGGCACACGTCTGTAGTCCCAGCTACTTGGGAGGCTGAGGCGGGAGGATCGCTTGAGCCTGGGAGGTCAAGGCTGCAGTGAACTGTGATTGCACCACTGCCGTCCTGCCGAGGTATATTTGTTTTCTGTTTTTTTGTTGTTGTTTATTGTTTTTTTGAGACAGAGTCTTGCTCTGTCGCCCAGGCTGGATGCAATGGCATGATCTTGGCTCACTGCAACCTTCACCTCCTGGGTTCAAGTGATTCTCCCTGCCTCAGCCTCCCAAATAGCTGGGATTACAGGCATCTGCCACCATGCCCAGCTAATTTTTGTTTTTAGTAGAGAGAGGGTTTCACCATGTTGGCCAGACGTCTCGAACTGCTGACCGCAGGTGATCTGCTTGCCTTGGCCTCCCAAAGTGCTGGGATTACAGGTGTGATCCACCGTGCCCAGCCCTGTTTGTGTTTTTTTTTCAACAGACGTAATTTCTGACTTGCATACCTTTTTAATCAAGAATATGTATGGGCTGCAGCCTGATGAAGTTTTTCACTCTTTGGTAATGTCCTCCTTGTTTTACATTTTCAAAGTCTGCATAGTTACAGATTCATTTGTTTTCAACGTTTCCCCAGGGGAAGACGGAATCTATCACTGTGGTGAAGCTGCTGAGCTGCTTTGATGACCTGGTGGCAGCAGGCACAGCCTCTGGCAGGGTTGCAGTTTTTCAACTTGTGTCTTCATTGCCAGGAAGAAATAAACAGGTGAGTACTCATGATCTGAACACGTGTTAACTTCTTGGTAAATTCCTCATGGATTTTTAAAATGAGAAATCCTCATCTGCTTAGAAAGTTTATGCTCAGAGAAAGCCGGGCACAGTGGCTCACACCTGTAATCCCAGTAATTTGGAAGGCCAAGGCGGGCTGATCATGAGGTCAAGAGATCAAGACCATCCTGGCTAACATGGTGAAACCCCGTCTCTACTAAAAATACAAAACTTGGCCAGGCGCGGTGGCTCACGCCTGTAATCCCAGCACTTTGGGAGGCTGAGGTGGGCGGATCACAAGGTCAGGAGATTGAGACTATCCTGGCTAACACGGTGAAACCCCATCTCTACTAAAAAATACAAAAAATTAGCCAGGTGTGGTGGTGGGCACCTGTAGTTCCAGCTACTCGGGAGGCTGAGGCAGGAGAATGGCGTGAACCTGGGAGATGGAGCTTGTAGTGAGCCGAGATCGCGCCACTGCACTCCAGCCTGGGCGACAAGCAAGACTCCGTCTCAAAAAAAAAAAAAAAAAAAGAAAAAAAATACAAAAATTAGCTTGGCGTGGTGGTGTGTGCCTGTAATCCCAGCTACTCGGGAGGCTGAGGCAGGAGAATTACTTGAACCCGGGAGGCAGAGGTCGCAGTGAGCCGAGATTGCAACACGCTACTGCACTCCAGCCTGATGGAGTGAGACTCCGTCTCAAAAAAAAAAAAAATTATGCTCAGAGAAGCTTAACACAGTGCTGTTTATAATTGGAGAACATTTTTGTGCCGAATTGAACACTTGGCATAAAGCACAGGTGGGTCATTTCATTTTTGCTTAATATCCTCAAGGTATGCTCTCTGTGGGTTTTCAAGGTGACTAGAGGGATGGAACTTTGTGCAGGTTCTGCTTGGAAAAGGAGATTGGGAAAACCAGCTCTTCCGTAACTAGGAGCGATTGTATACCTTTTCCATGTAGCCCCAGCTCACAGCATTTATCCTTTTCTTTTTCTTGTGTTTATTTTTATCCCTTGTTCATAGCTTCGGAGATTTGATGTCACTGGTATTCACAAAAACAGCATTACAGCTCTGGCTTGGAGCCCCAATGGAATGAAACTGTTCTCTGGAGATGACAAAGGCAAAATTGTTTATTCCTCTCTGGATCTAGACCAGGTAAAATTATTTTCAGAAATCCTGTTGGCTCTTGCCTTCTTACATTTGGAAAAACTATATTTATAATTGTATTTTTATTCAGTTTGTATTCTTGAACATTGTCCCTTTATAATCTCAATTGTTATTTGTAACATTTACTTTTATAGACTTATGTTTTATAAGCTTCCACTTCTAAGACTAAGGAGTTGGCCTACTGGAACATTCACTTTTTTCATTCCACTGTTGTGTATTACTCCTACTTGGAAAAGAAGCTATTATCATTCCTACTTCCTGAAAGGTTAGTAGGAGTGATGCCAAGCACTTCTGAATCCTAACTGTGGACAAGTCAATGATTTCAATGGATGGAGGACTCTCTGCCAGCCACCTGGCCTGTGTGAGATGACCTCATGTGACAGGAACTGGCAGAGGAGAAGGTTAGGTGGCAGTACGGTGAAGATGAAGAAGCTGGAGCTCCAAGAGATCCAGGAACTAGCCCAGGGTTGCAGGCTTGCACCTCACAGGGCTTGCTTTCAAACCGAGGTTCTGCTTCGACGCCCGTGCCTTTTCCACTGCATGTGTGGCTTTATGATCTGCTGGGTTTTATTTGTTTTGTCATGGGTCTGCAACCAAACTGAACTCCTTGGTTGGCACAGTCCTTTCTTTTTCTTATTTGTAATCTTCATTCCTAGAACACTGTCAGAATTCAGCAATTTTTTTTTTTTTTTCTTGAGATGGAGTCTCGCTCTTGTCACCCAGGCTGGAGTGTAGTGGCGCGATCTCGGCTCGTTACAACCTCTGCCTCCCGGGTTCAAGCAATTCTCCTGCCTCAGCCTCCCGAGTAGCTGGGATTACAGGGACCTGCTATCATGCCTGACTAATTTTTCTATTTGGTAGAGATGGGATTTCACCATGTTGGTCAGGCTGGTCTTGAACTCCTGACCTCAGGTGATCTGCCCACCTTGGCCTCCCAAAGTGCTGGGATTACAGCCGTGAGCCACCATGCCCGGCCAAGAATTCAGCAATTATTAGCTGCATGACTTTCAGTCCCTCTGATCCAAGACTGACCTATTATAAATATTCTCTAGTAGTAGTTTTCAAGCTTTGTAGTCATAGGATCCCTTTATACTCTTAGAAAGAGGACCCCAAAGCATTTTTGTTTATATAGGTTATCTCTACCGAGTACACCGTGTTAGAAGTTAAAACTGATAAATTTTAAAATGTATATATTTTTTTGAGATGGAGTCTCGCTGTGTTGCCCAGGCTGGAGTGCAGTGGCACAATCTCAGCTCACTGCAACCTCCGCCTCCCAGGTTCAAGCGATTCTCACGCCTCAGCCTCCTGAGTAGCTGGGACTACAGGCAACCGCCACCATGCCCGTCTAATTTTTTGTATTTTTTGTAGAAACGGTGCTTCACCGGATGGTCTCGCTCTCCTGACCTTGTGATCCTCCCATCTCAGCCTCCCAAAGTGCTGGGATTACAGGCGTGAGCCACTGCACCTGGCTGACATTTGAAAATATTTTTACTTTGAAATAATAAATCCATAATATCTGAACATAAGTGACATATTTTGTGAAAATATCTCTATATCTCTGTTTTCAAAACAGGTGACAAGAGTGAGTGGCATTGAGTTGTATTTTTACAAATCTCTTTATTATCTGGCTTAATAGAAGATGACTGCCTTCTGCATTCAATCTGTTGCCATACATTGTTTTGATTGAAGTATATAAAGAAAAACTGGCCTTACACAGACATGTAGTTGGAAATGGGAGGAGTATTTTGATAGCCTTTTCAGATAATTGTGGACATTCTTTAATAATATCCTCATATTGACAAATGGTAGTTGCTTTAAGGGTTACAGTGACAAATGACAAACTGTAGTTTCTTTAAAGGTTAGTAAAAATTGGAATCTGAAACCACATGGATGAATTTTTCCTACTCTGTTACATTAAAATCTACTTTACACATGTTGGATTTTGTAACATTATGTATTGGTCACTTAGAAAATACTATTCACAGAGTGGTGTAGATCTTCCAAATGTTGACACTTTTTTTTTTTTTTTTTTTGAGACATGGTCTTACTCCTCTCACCCAGGCTGGTGTGCAGTAGTGCAATCATGGCTCACTGGAGCTTCGACTTCCCAGGTTCAGGTGATTCTCCCACCTTGGCCTCCCGAATAGCTGGGACTACAGGTGCACGCCACCATGCCCAGCTGATTTTTTGTATTTTTATAGAGACAGGGCTTTGCCATGTTGCCCAGGCTGGTCTTGAACATCTGGGCTCAAGCAGTCTGCCCACCGCAGCCTTCCAAAGTTCTGGGATTACAGGTGTGAGCCACTGTGCCGGCTGGTACATTTTCTAATACAATATCAAAAAAAAAAAAAACCTTTGTTAACATCAACATCATTGTAATCGGGAAAGTCTAGCTATAAGGAATCATGTCAAGTTCACAGGGACAGGTACAAGTTTTCGTATGGCTAATCTTCACATGAAAGCAACAAATACCATTACTTGTTTTCCTTGAAGTGACAGGCTTTTGTTTTTTGAGAGAATGTCTGCTAAATACCCAAATTTGAATAATTACAGCATTTCAAATAAAAATGGTGTTTTGTGAAGAAAGCAGCTGGCTCAGCTCATAGCTGCAACAGTTGCACAAGTGCTTTTCTTGAGAGAACCACTGAGTGTGTTTCAGTGTGCAGCAGAAGGGAGAATAGAAAACTACCTATCCTCTGGCCAGGCACGGTGTCTCACACCTGTAATTCCAGCACTTTGGGAGGCCAAGGCAGGATGATCACTTGAGCCTAGGAGTTTGAGACCAGTATGGGCAACATGGCAAAACCCCATTTCTACCAAAAAACATATAAAAATTAGGCAGGCATGGTGGCGCACACCTGTAATCCCAGCTACTCTGGAGGCTGAGGTTGGAGGATCACTTGAGCCTTGGAGGTGGATATTGCAGTGAGCTGAGATTGCACCACTGCACTCCAGCCTGGGCCAAGAGCCAGAACCTGTCTAAAAAAAAAGTTTGCAACCTTTTCATGTAATGGAAATTTCTTTATCTTGATTTTGGTGTTGGTTACATGGCTATAAATTTGTCAAAATTCATAGAATCGTATACCTAAAAAAGGACAAAATTTACTCTAAGTTTTACCAACAAATCTGATCACTGCCCCCTGCTTCCCTCACAAAATGTCAGTGATGTTACAGCAATATTTCTGAAATAATTGATGAAAGTTTTCAAATATACTGGATTTCATATATATATATTTCATATATATATACAAAAAAATATATATATATGTATTTCATATATGTATATTTTTTGAGATGGAGTCTCACTCTGTTGCCCAGGCTGGAGTGCAGTGGCGTGATCTCGGCTCACTGCAACCCTTGCCACTGGGTTCAAGTGATTTTCTTGCCTCAGCCTCCCAAGTAGCTGGGATTACAGGCATGTGCCACCTCGCCCAGCTAAATTTTGTATTTTTAGTAGAGACGAGGTTTCACAATGTTGGCCAGGCTGGTCTCGAACTCCTGACCTCAAATGATCCACCCACCTCAGCCTCCCAAAATATAGGGATTACAAGTGTGAGCCACTGCACCCAGCCTGATGACACTTTTCTATACGAGTAACTTATAGAATCAGATTTTTAATACAATGAAATATGCTCAGGCCGGGCGCGGTGGCTCAAGCCTGTAATCCCAGCACTTTGGGAGGCCGAGACGAGCGGATCACAAGGTCAGGAGATCGAGACCAGCCTGGCTAAATACGGTGAAACCCCGTCTCTACTAAAAAATACAAAAAACTAGCCGGGTGAGGTGGCGGGCGCCTGTAGTCCCAGCTACTCGGGAGGCTGAGGCAGGAGAATGGCATAGACCCGGGAGGCGGAGCTTGCAGTGAGCTGAGATGCAGCCACTGCACTCCAGCCTGGGCGACAGAGCGAGACTCCGTCTCAAAAAAAAAAAAAAAAAAAATGCTCTGTGTTAGCAGTCAGATGCCTTCTAGAATTTTATTTTGTGTTTATATATAAAATATGTTTTTTGTTTTTGTTTGTTTGTTTTTGTAAAGACAGAGTCTCACTCTGTTACCTGGGCTAGAGTGCGGTGGTATGATCACAGCTCACTGTAATCTGAACTCCTGGGCTCAAATGATCCTTCTGTCTCAGCCTCCCAAGTAGCGGGGATCACAGACACATGCCAATACACATAGCTAATAAAATGGTTTTTTTTTGTAGAGACAGGATCTCACAATGTTGCCTAGGCTGGTCTTGTAAAATCTCATTTTATGTTAATAGCATTTTATATATTTAATATCATTTAATTTCTTCTGACCTCCTGTTTTCTATGACCCTTTTGGTTGACAAGTATATAATGTCCTCAAAACTGCTTTGAGCACTTTGTGAGGGGAGACTATAATATGAACTTACAGAGCTGATTATTGTCACAATAATTTTATAGAAGGTTCCATTCCATTGTTTTATAATAGAATAAGCAATACACACAGTGCAACAGATTTCTGTTTAGATCTTTATGGATGCTTCTTTGAACTCTCTACATGTTTACTGTGTCATCCCTGAGCCTGCTGTGGTGCACAGTAAAGAATGTATCTACTGGCCGGGCGCGGTGGCTCAAGCCTGTAATCCCAGCACTTTGGGAGGCCGAGACGGGCGGATCACGAGGTCAGCAGATCGAGACCATCCTGGCTAACCCGGTGAAACCCCGTCTCTACTAAAAAATACAAAAACCTAGCCGGGCGAGGTGGCAGGCGCCTGTAGTCCCAGCTACTCGGGAGGCTGAGGCAGGAGAATGGCATAAACCCGGGAGGCGGAGCTTGCAGTGAGCCGAGATCCGGCCACTGCACTCCAGCCTGGGCAACAGAGCAAGACTCCGTCTCAAAAAAAAAAAAAAAAAAAAAAGAATGTATCTACTGAGGACATGTTTTTAAAAATTACGCAGATTTTAAAATGTTTCTTGTCAAACTGGATGTAGCATGAGGGAGATGTTAGTATGGACTATTTTCCCATCCATCAGATAATCTCTCTGTGGTAGGTTGAGAGTGAATCTGCAAAGAGAGAAAGCATACATTAGGTAGGGTGCAAGCTGACCTAAGCACAGCTCGCAGGAAGGACACTGACTTGTCCTAAGGGAGGTCCATTCTTTAGCCTGGCGCTGATGTGAGGCGTAACCAGACTTTCTCTGCCAGGGGCTCTGTAACTCCCAGCTGGTGTTGGAGGAGCCGTCTTCCATTGTGCAGCTGGATTATAGCCAGAAAGTGCTGCTGGTCTCTACTCTGCAAAGAAGTCTGCTCTTTTACACTGAAGAGAAGTCTGTAAGGCAAATTGGAACACAACCAAGGAAAAGGTAAGTTCCCTAAGTTTTCCTGTTTGGCCTAAATGCTGGGCCTTGTTGTAGAGGGTGCTTTAGGGTTTCCTAGGTCTCCTCTTTGCCGGACGCAAGCCCACAGCGGCTCTAAGCCTGGGGGTCCTGGTGGCGCCCTGTGCCTTCTTAGGATTTCTCCTCGCAGAGGCGGACAAGAAGAATGGGTTCCTCTTGTTGCAGAGCTGTAGGAGCCTGCACGCACAGCCACTCTGCCTCTCAAAGTGCCACGGTCGGCCCGGAGAAGCCTCAGGGGTGGCCTGGTCCATCCATTCTTGTGTAGGCACCTCCTCCACACAGCCTGGTGAGGGCTCAGGGTCGTGGGGCTCACTTGTTATTCAGCACGTGTTTACCATGCACCCCTGTGCACTGTGGCAGGCTCAGCAGTGACATGGTAAACACGGCAGATCTGAGCCTTCTGTTGTGGAAATGGAAACGCAGATAAAATGCTTGTTGACCATTGCGGCAGCCGCTGTGGACCAAAATACACAGGATGCTGTGTGAGTGTAGACACACTTGTCCAGCTGAAGGGTCAGGGAAGACATCCTGAAGGCGTGGGTTCCAGGTTCCAGGTTCTAGGTGGGATTACAGGCATGTGCCACCACACCCAGCTAATTTTGTATTTTTAGTAGAGATGGGGTTTCACCATGTTGGTCAGGCTGGTCTTAAACTCCCGACCTCAGGTGATCCACCTGCCTTGGCCTCCCAAAGTGCTGGGATTACAGATGTGAATCACCAGGCCCAGCCTGCTGAACACTTTCTTAATTCCATCAACAATCTGGCCTTTTTATATCTGCAGTCTCCCTATTGGCCCCTGGAGAACTCAGTGGAATTTATGGTCCTGCAGATCTTAGTTCTTCTGTTCCCTCTGCCAGTATCTTACTCCTCTGGCATTTTATCCTGGTTCATCTGTCGATGTCTTACTGCACTGTGTCTTGGAAGGACGGCAGGGTGTAAAGACAGGGATTGAAAACCAATTATCTTGTGGATCCTATTCCCACCAATCTCTCTTAAAACCTGGCCCTTGGCCAGGTGCAGTGGCTCACGCCTGTAATCCCAGCACTTTGGGAGGCCAAGATGGGCGGATCACTTGAGGTCAGGAGTTCAAGAACAGCCTGGCCAACATGGTGAAACTTCCTCCCTACTAAAAACACGAAAGTTAGCCGGGCGTGGTGGCGGGCGCCTGTAATCTCAGCTACTCAGGAGGCTGAGGCAGGAGAATCGCTTGAACCCGGGAGACAAAGGTTGCAGTGAGCTGAGACCGCACCACTATACTCCAGCCTGGGTGACAGCGAGACTCCATCTCAAAAAAATAAAAAACAAAAAACAAACCTGGCCCTTTAACCTCTTGTGTGGAGACCCAAGCAGTTTCTGTAAACCTCTCCTAGTGCGTCTGTGCAGTGCAGTCTTCAGGGAACATTGATTGAAAGCGTCCTCTGCACCAGGAACTGTTTTAGGATGCAGAAACAAATAAATGTGTCCCCTTCTCAGAAGGAGAGAGATTTTATTGAGCCGTGGGGAAATGGGGGCTAACAGAATAAAAGGAAATGTTCTTAACATCTGTGTCTTAAAGACTTGCTTTCTGCTGTAGACTATTGTGTGTGTCTCTCCCTGGAAGCATTGCTTCCCTCACAACTGTTTAGCTGGGCATGTACACGTGGAGGTGTGGCAGCAAGTAAGGAGGCATCCAAGGAGACAAGGCCTCTGCCCTCAAACACAAGGGGAGAGACTGTGGGTCAGCAGGAGAAGAGTAGAGGCTGTCAATGCTGTAAAGGAGCGGGCAGGGTGAAGCATTAGGGAGCGCTAGACCTGGAGCAGGATGTTGCATTTGGATAGAATGGTCAGGAAAGGCCTCTATAAAGGCAGTGATCTTTGAGCTGAAGCCTGGGAAGAGCTGCTAGAAGAGCATTCCAGGCTCAGGGAACAGCATATGCCAAGACCTCAGTTGGGCCAGGGCTTAGATGTTCAAGAAGCCAGAAGTGACTAGGGCACTGGCTATGACAGGAGTCCAGGGGAGCCGCGGGGAGGCTGGCACAGGGGTCCAGGGGAGCCGCAGGTTGGCTGGCACGGGAGTCCAGGGGAGCCATGGAGAGGCTGCTGCAGGAGTCCAGGGGAGCCGCGGGGAGGCTGCCGTGGGAGTCCAGGGAAACCATTGACTGAGATGGAGACTGGGGAAGCCTGGGCCAGAGGTCAGGACATCAGGACCCCTGCTGTGGACATAGGGGGTTTGACGGGTCTGTCACGTTGCCGTGTGGGAGTCACAGAAGAGAGTTCTGTGGACCAGTCTGAAGCCCAGGGAAGAAGTCTTGACCAGAGGGGAAAATGAAGTCACCAGATACAGGTGACATTGACACCTGACATTGGATGAATCCACGCAGGGAGTGTGTTCATTCGGTGCTGGAGCTTTGCCCCAAACCTCTGCCCTGCTCCAGGTACTCCTCATCTGGGGATATCTGTGAACAAGGCAGAACAGATCTGTAATCTCAGATTACAGAGTGGTGTATGCAGAGTGGTGTGTGCAGAGTGGTGAACAGATAAACATGTCAGAGGGTGCAGAGCCACAGAGGGAGGCGCAGGAGACACAAGTGTCTCTTTAATAGGATGACAGGGACGGCTTCTCTGAGGAGGTAGCCTGGGCTGATTCCTGAAGCAAGGAGGCAACTAGTGCGAGAAGACCTTTGAGAGAGTCCCTGGAGGCAGGAGGCCCCTGCACACTGAGGATCTGAGCAGCCAGGCCAGCTGTGTGGAGCAGGGTGCGGGGAGCCCCGCCTATCGTCTTTGTGGGCCCTGCCCATGGGGCTCTTTCAGTCCCGTGCTGTGGCCAGTCACAGAGGACTGTGGCCAAGCTGGGGAGGTCACTCTGGCTGCTGCTTGGAATATATTGGAGGGGGCAGGTGTGGCAGCTCAGCAGGGCCAGCGAGGGTTCTGGGTGATCCAGGTGGGAGATGACAGGATGGGGCGGGGTCAGTGGTGGGACTGCTTCCAAGGCAGAGCTGGCAGATTTGCTGCCATGTTGGTTCTGGGGTGTGACAGGGATGAGTTGGAGATGATTCCTAGGTCTGTGGTCTATGCAGCTGGGTGAGTGGACATGCCGTGGATTGATGCAGAGAATCCTGGAGGCACGGGGAGAAGGAGGAGATGAAACAGCCTGCTGTGGCCCTGCCCTGTCCTCTCGCCACAGTAGAGAACTGGCGTGGGAGGTGGGTGGCAGGTGTGCCTCTCAGGGAGCTGTGCACCGGCAGCCGCTGGCGTGCAGACAGGAGCTCGCCTAGGGAGATTTGGGGAGGCCTTGTGTTCTGAAGAGGAAATGGCATCAGGAGAGAACAGGAGTTGGGGGGTCAGAGGAGTCAGAGGCCACGTGGAGGGACATAGCAGCTGCTGCGAGACCAAGGGCTGAGACAGCTGTGACGGGCCTGAGTCTGTAGCACGGAGGCTGTGCACAGCCCTCCTCGTCAGCAGGGCTAAGGGATTGGAAGGGCTGAAAGAGGAGTGGACAGCGAGTATGGAGAGCTTTTGGGAGGAGTGTTTTTGCAGAAGAGAACAAAGAAAGAGAAATAAGTGGTGCCCGGGGGACCGTGTGGCCTGCTGAGAATTTTTGGAGAGGGGCCATGTGGCAGCACATAGGTGTGTGACGTGGGTGCCTGTGGAGGGAACACAGTGCTGGTGGGGACAGAGTGCAGGCGGTGGCCTCAGTTGGCTCGCTTATGGGCAGCAGTGTAGGGTTGACCAGAAACCAGGCCAGAGATGCTCTTCCAGAGGAAGGGCAGGGCACTGAGCCCAGGGCAGGTGCAGGCAGGTCAGGGGACTCAGAAGTAGAAGATGAGGGGTCCTCTTCCCTTCGAGTCTGTGGACCTCTTCAGACCGGACGATGTGTGTGTTACATCCAGAAAACCTCAGAGACCCCGGCCACCCGCAGCTGTGGGTTTGCTGTCCTGTGTATGTCGCACTGTTTCGTGTGTCAGAGCCCTCTGCAGACCTGTTACTGTGTCTCCTGTGAGTCTAGTGCTCAGGGAAGCCCTCCCTGGCAGTAGCACTTTGCCCTGGGGAGGGAGGAGGAGATGAAGCAATCTGTAGGTGTGGCGCCCGCATCTGGGTAAGAGCCAGCAGCCGGTTCTGGAACTCCGCCACCAGCACATCTGTTTGGATGGCTGGTGGGTGTTTAGCTGTTGAGATCTCTGGCAGGGCTTCTGTGGATCCTTCTTCTCTCCCAGCTTAGACTTTCAGGCTCCCATTTTGGGTGCTGTCAGCTTTCAGCATATCAGGTCTGTGGCACCATACATTATGCACAAAATCAAAAAACACAATTATTTTGTAGCTAGAATTTGTTAGCCAGAAAACACTCCTTATATATCAACGTGGTCTGTAAAGGGAATTAAAATTTGTTTAGGTAATCAATGAGTTTTTGGAAATCATCTCTACAGAAATTAAGAAATTTTGTTAATTTCTTTATGATTTTAGAATCCTGCAATACTTAGACCATAAAAGTTGGAGTTTTGGTGTCAAATTCAGAAAGCACCAGCAAGTACTGGAGAATCGCACTGCAAGTGGACGGTGGCTGAGTCGGGTTCTTAGGACAGTTTCTCTAGCTGGTTCTTCACAACTTCACTGCCTTTGACCAACCCACTCGTCAGACATTTCCGTTCTCTTTTCTTTAGAGACAGGGTCTTGCTCTGTTACCAAGGCTGGAGTGCAGTGGTGTGGTCGCAGCTCACTGCAGCCTTGAACACCTGGGTTCAGGCGATCCTCCTCCCTCAGCCTCCTGAGTAACTAGGACTACAGGGACGCACCACCATGCCTGTCTAAATTTTTTAATTTGTAGAGATGGAGTCTCTCTCTCTGTGTCACCCAGGCTGCTGTCAAACTCCTGGGCTCAAGCAGTCCTCCCTCCTTGGCCTCCAAAAGTGCTGGGATTACAGATGTGAGCCACCATGCCATTCAGCCATTCAGCAGTTTTCGAGGCAGCCAGTCCCAGCACTGTGCTCAGCAGGGCTGCTTTCCCCTTCCTCCAGGGGAAGAGTCCACCCGGTGTTCAGGACCTCGCCTTCTCATGCCCACTCAGATGCACCACCTTGATCTGAGCTCTTTGAGCAGCTCTTTGAGCCTCAGATGTGGCGCTTCCAGATGCTGCTGTAATTGTTTGCACAGGTCAGCACGGTGATATGAGACAGGCTGAGGACCCCATCTCATTTATTTTTTATTTTACCCAGAGCATCAAACACGGTGTCTTACAGAACGTAGGAATCACTAAATGTTTGTTAACATGAGTGCTTTAGTTACGTAAGATGAACCAGTCAAAATGGAAATGACAAGAGATTTTTCAGGGGTCCTACAAATAGAAGGAAAACATTTAAAAATTGGATCGCCAAGAGAAGTTGATTGACAGGAGAGGAAAGGCAAGAGGAAGAGGTTATGGGCTCCCTTGCTGGAATTCCTCTGGGTCACTCTATTTAGAGGACCTCTCCAGAGCAAGCCCACCAAAGGCAGTAATCAGATCCGATGCTGCTTATAGAATTGTCCGTGAAAGACCCACAGCATCAAACACCCTTGGTTTGTCCTGACGATCATTGTTCAAAGCTGAATTTGATATATGATATCCTCCTCAGACCCTATCCAAAGGGATTTAGTTACTGAGGTGCCAGAAGGACCTAGTGAGATTCTGGTGTGCGAAGGAACCCCGCAAATAACTATCTGTGTGCCTATGTGGGTGGGCCCTGGGGGCGGCCTCTGGGGTTGGGTGTGCTGCTGTGTACAGGGAGCGTGGGGACAGGCACAGCACAAGTTGGCCGAGGTCTGGTGGGGAAGCAGTGGCACGGAGGCGGCTCGCAACTGTGAGCTGCCTGTAGCCTCGTTCAGGACAGTCGGGCACTTCTGGGGACTTGGTGTCACAAGCATTGCTTTTGTGCTGCATGCAGGTTATCTCATTCATTCCTCACTTCAGCCTTTGAGATGGGAGTTACTCTGCCTGGTTTACAGAATGGGAAACAGGGCCAGAAAAGTTCAATAACTGCACATATCATGTACCCACTAAGTATCAGGGCTGGACATCGAGCCCAGGACTTGCTCTAAAACCAGTGCTGTTTCTGTGGTTCACAACAAGAAGTATTTGGGAGAAGGAATCAGCCAGGCGTAGGACTGAACTGGAATGCTTACATGTGAACTCTGATAGCAGCCTGAGAAATAATGAGAACTCAGATTGCCAGTGGGAGTGTAGATTGTTATAATCACGTTTAAAAAGCTTGAAGTTGTCTTCTAAACTTGAATATGCTCTCAGCAACCCAGCGATAACCCAACAGCCCACCAACTCCATCCTGAGTGTCCTTGACAGACTCTGACACCTGTGGGCTAGGGGCTAATGCACAGAAATGCTCATAGCACAATTGTTCAAAATAGGTTTAAAAATAATAATTGAAGCCGGGTGCAGTGGCTCACGCCTGTAATCCCAGCACTTTGGGAGGCCGAGGCAGGTGGATCATGAGGTCAGGAGATCGAGACCATGGTGAAACCCCATCTCTACTAAAAATACAAAAAATTAGCTGGGCGTGGTGGCGGGAGCCTGTAGTCCCAGCTACCCGGGAGGCTGAGGCAGGAGAATGGCGTGAACCCGGGAGGCGGAGCTTGCAGTGAGTCAAGAACGTGCCACTGCACTCCAGCCTGGGCGACAGAGCAAGACTCCGTCTCACAAAAAATAAAAATAAAAAATAATAATTGAAATATCCATCAACAAGAAAGTGAATAAATAAATTGTGGAATACATTAAGTCCTCATTTAATGTCATTGATAGGTTCTTGGAAGCTGCGACTTTAGCAGAGCAACGTATAACAAAACCAGTGTTTTTCCCTCACCAATGTTGTTGAAGGAAATGATGTTTATCTGAGGACCTGCTCTATGTCATTTCGCTTACAGTTGTAGTTTCCAAGAACCTGTGGGCGCTGAGTAGGATGTACTGTACCATACAGCAGTAGAAACGAATTAGCGCAACAGCTTCTTTTTATCAACAGGATAAATCTGAGAAACATAGTGTTAAGTAAAAAAAAGCAAGTTGCGAAAGTGTACAATTAGCATCATACATTTTAATAAAAATGAAAGATAAACAATACTAAATTATGTTGTCTTTAGAGATACATAGGTATGTGATTAAACCAAAAAAAAAGTGAGGAAATGATAAAGGCAAAATGCAATCCAGTGGTTCCATCTGGGGCACAAGGGGGCAGGAAGTGTTAGGAACACAAGAGACCATCGGTTGGATGACTGATGATTTCTTTCCTAAGTTTGGGGATGGGTTCCCAGGCATACCTTTCCTTGCTAGGCTTTATAACTGCATGGATATATGTACATAGACACAGTTGTGCACTGCATAACAACATTTCAGTCATTGACGGACTGCATGTATGACAATGGTCGCAGAAGATTATAATGGAGCTGAAAAAATTCCCATCAGCTGGTGTCTTAGCACCACACATTACGTTTCCTATGTTTAGGTGTACAAACACTCATTATGTTACAGGTGCCTACAGTGTTAAGTATAGTCACATGGAGTACAGGTTTGGAGTCCAGGGGCAATAGGCTAGACTAAACTTGTCCAACCCATGGCCCAACACAAATTTGTAAACTTTCTTGAAACATGAGATTTTGGCCGGGCGTAGTGGCTCATGCCTGTAATCCCAACACTTTGGGAGGCCGAGGCGGGTGGATCACAAGGTCAGGAGATCGAGACCATCCTGGCTAACACGGTGAAACCCCATCTCTACTAAAAATACAAAAAATTAGCCAGGCGTGGTGGCAGACGCCTGTAGTCCCAGCTACTCAGGATGCTGAGGCAGGAGAATGGCGTGAACCCGGGAGGCAGAGCTTGCAGTGAGCCGAGATGGCACCACTGCACTCCAGCCTGGGCAACATAGCAAGACTCCGTCTCAAAAAAAAAAAAAAAGAGATTTTTTGGCCGAGCGTGGTAGCTCATGCCTGTAATCCCAGCACTTTGGGAGGCCAAAGCAGGTGGATCACTTGAGGTCAGGAGTTCGAGACCAGCCTGGCCAACATGGTAAAACCCCATCTCTACTAAAAATACAGAATTATCTGGGAGTGGTGGTGCACACCTGTAATCCCAGCTACTTGGGAGGCTGAGGCAGGAGAATCACTTGAACCCAAAAGGCAGAGGTTCCATTGCATTGAGCCCAGAGTGCACCATTGTACTCCAGCCTGGCCAACAAGATCAAAGCTCTGTCTCAAAACAAAAAGAGGGTATTTTTGTGATTATTATTATTTTTAGCTCATCAGCTATCGTTAGTGTATTTTATGTGTGGCCCAAGACAGTTCTTCTTCCAATATGGCCCAGGGAAGCCAAAAGATTGAACATCCCTGGGCTAGACTATATGGGTGTGTCATAGGCTGTGCCATCTAGGTTTGTGTAAGTACACTCATGATGTTCACACAACGGAGACATTGCCTAATGACAGATCTCTCAAACATCCCCGTCACTAAGTGACCCGTGACTCTATATATAGCATATTCTTTTGTTTGTGTCAGATATTTCATAATTTCAGAAAGAAAAAATATCAAGCTTGGGGACAGGAAGGGACATTGGTGCCTCTGATGGGTTTAGAGAAATTCTCAAAGGGCAACACTATAGATGGGTTGCGTGAAGCTCATTCATTCAGGATGTGGAGTGAGCACAGCAATCAGATGTCAGAGCAACAGAATCAGCAGGAAAGGATGAGCAGACCTGGATTCTTCACCTTCTGCCTCACTTTCCTCTCCTCCAAAACGAGAGTTGGAATACAGTCATGTGTCAATTAACGACAGGAATATATTCTGAGAAATGCATTGTTAGGTGACATCTTTGTTGTGTGAACAGCATAGAGTGTACTGACAAACGTAGGAGGTAGGTACAACCTACTTCACACCTGGGCTAAATGGTACAGCAAATTGCTCCTGGGCTGCAGACCTGCACCACTTGTGACTGCACTGAATACTTTAGGCAGCTGTAGCACCAAGGTAAGTATTAGTATGTCTAAACATAGAAAAGGTGCCATAAAAATATGGTATTATGATCTTATGGGACCACTGTTGTATTTGCGGTCCATCATTGACTAAAATGGCTTATTGTTGTTTTTGAAGCAGAGTCTTGCTCTGTCACCCAGGTTGGAGTACAGTGGCATGATCTTAGCTCACTGCAACCTCTGCCTCCCAGGTTCAAGTGATTCTCCTGCCTCAGCCTCCCGAGTAGCTGGGACTACAGGCATGCGCCACCACGCCCAGCTAATTTTTGTAGTTTTAGTAGAGGCATGGTTTCACCATGTTGGCCAGGCTCGTCTAGAACTCCTGACCTCAGATGATCTGCTCCCTTAGCGTCCCAAAGTGCTGGGATTGCAGGCATGAGCCGTTGCACCCAGCCTGACTAAAATGTTACGTGGTGTGTGACTGTATCTGCCACACATGGTTGTTGTAAGGATTAGACACGAGAGTGGGATCAAGCCCCAGGCGCAGTGCAAGCTGTGTGGGTACTCAGTGATGGTTCCCTGTGTGCTAACGGGGCACACACCTGTGAGGGTGTGGTGGGCCTCTGTCGGTAAGGGGTGACAGTGTGGTTTAACTGACAAAAAAACAAACAGTAGAAAGGGTGAAAAATCAATTATTGTCTTAGCCAGAAAATTCTTGTACTTAATATTGAGGGTTGACAACTGCATTACTTTAAATCGGTCCGTGTCTGTTTTTTGTTCTTTCTTTCTTCCTTCTAATTTTAGTACTGGGAAATTTGGTGCTTGTTTTATACCAGGACTCTGTAAGCAAAGTGATCTAACCTTGTATGCATCACGGCCCGGGCTCCGGCTGTGGAAGGCTGATGTCCACGGGACTGTTCAAGCCACATTTATCTTGAAAGATGCTTTTGCCGGGGGAGTCAAGCCTTTTGAACTGCACCCACGTCTGGAATCCCCCAACAGGGGAAGTTGCAGCTTACCTGAGAGGCACCTGGGGCTTGTTTCGTGTTTCTTTCAAGAAGGCTGGGTGCTGAGTTGGAATGAATATAGTATCTATCTCCTAGACACAGTCAACCAGGTAAGCGAAGGGACGCTGCCATATCTTCAGTGTCTGTAGGCAAGAGAATGTTTCTCTACAAACTGTTCTGCTCAGCGCCCTCAGAATGCTACCAGGAGCAGTATTGATTTACACTTTACTTTTTCCTTTGGGCCAGTCAAGGAAATTAAATGAAGGTTTGGTCATTTTTATAGATTTGAAAAAAAAAATTTGGTTTTGACATTTAGGTCCAATTCTCTGTCAAGAAATTATGTATGTTTTTTGTATGTAAACACATTAAACTTGTTCTTTTGTTGTTGTTGTTGTTGTTGAGAAAGAATCTCACCCTGTTGCCCAGGCTGGAGTGCAGTGGCATGATCTCGGCTCACTGCAACCTTCACCTCCCGGGTTCAAGCAAGTCTCCTGCCTCAGCCTCCTGAGTAGCTGGGATTACAGATGCATGCCACCACACCCAGCTAATTTTTGTATTTTTGGTAAAGACAGGGTTTCACAATGTTGGTCACGCTGGTCTTGAACTCCTGACCTCGTGATCTACCCACCTTGGCCTCCCAAAGTGCTGGGATTACAGGCGTGAGCCACCATGCCTGGCCCTTTTTTTTTTTTTTTTTTTTGAGACGGAGTCTCGCTCTGTTGCCCAGAGCTGGAGTGCAGTGGCCAGATCTCAGCTCACTGCAAGCTCCGCCTCCCGGGTTCACGCCATTCTCCTGCCTCAGCCTCCTGAGTAGCTGGGACTACAGACGCCTGCCACCTCGCCCGGCTAGTGTTTTGTATTTTTTAGTAGAGACGGGGTTTCACTGTGTTAGCCAGGATGGTCTCTATCTCCTGACCTCGTGATCCGCCCGTCTCGGCCTCCCAAAGTGCTTGGATTACAAGCTTGAGCCACCGCGCCTGGCCCCCTTTTTTTTTTTTTCTGGGCTCACTGCAACCTCCGCCTCCCAGGTTCAAGTGATTCTCCTGCCTCAGTCTCCCAAGTGGCTGGGATTACAGGCCCATACCACCCGACGCAGCTAATTTTTGTATTTTTAGTAGAGACGGTGTTTCACCATTTTGGCCAGGCTGGTCTCGAACTCCTGACCTCGGGTGATCCACCCGCCTCAGCCTCCCAAAGTGCTGGGATTACAGGCGTAAGCCACCATGCCCAACCTTGTTCTTTATAATCTATTTGGGTCATGTTTTTTCTGACTATCCAATTACTATGAGCACATACAGTGATAACTCAAATACGACAGAAACAGTAGCAGAGGATGGGCACCCCGTGGCTCATGCCTGTAATCCCAGTACTTTTGGGAGGCCGAAGTGGGCAAATCACCTGAGGTCAGGAGTTCGAGACCAGCCTGGACAACATGGTGAAACCCCGTCTCTACTAAAAATAAAAAAATTAGCAAGGCATTGTGGCACACTCCTGTAATCCCAGCTACTTAGGAGGCTGAAGCAGGAGAATTGCTTGAATTCGGGAGGCGGAGGTTGCTGTGAGCTGAGATTTCACCGTTGTACCATAGTCTGGGCTACAGAGCGAAACTCCATCTCAAAAAAAAAAGAAACAGTAGCAGAGAATTTTAGTTCCTGAGGAGGGGCCCTTCCCTCAGCATGCTTTCTCTGTTATTTTGCCCTTGTCTTCTTACTCAAATGGAGCCACATCATTTTGCCACTTGGTTTTTTGTTTTGTTTTCGTTTTTGATTTTGTTTTTGAGATGAAGTCTGGCTCTGTCGCCCAGGCTGGAGTGCAGTGGTGCGATCTTGGCTCACTGCAAACTCCGCCTTCCGGGTTCATGCCATTCTCCTGCCTCAGCCTCCCTAGTAGCTGGGACTACAGGCGCCCACCACCACACCCAGCTAATTTTTTGTATTTTTAGTAAAGGTGGTGTTTCACCATGTTAGCCAGGATGGTCTCGATCTCCTGATCTCGTCATCTGCCCGCCTTGGCCTCCCAAAGTGCTGGGATTACAGGCATGAGCCAGCGCGCCCGGCCGCCACTTGTTTTTTTTTTGTTTTTGTTTTTTTGTTTTTTATTTTCGGTTTTCTTTACTTAGCAACATATCTTGGGCAAATTTCCAACATCATTAAAATCATGGTAGGAAACAATTTCTGCTTAAACCAAGATGATAACAGATTATCGTTAGAGACAGATTTAGGAACTTTAAACACAGCTGTTTAGTTTCAGTTTCTCGTTGTCTTAAGAGCAGAGCTTTTGCTCTTTTTAAAATAATCTCTATGCCTCACCCTCCCAACTCCTCACCTCCAGATTCCAGACCAGGCCCTGTCCTGTTCACGTTCTTCCATTCTGAGCTCAACAGGCCTCTGCCAGGCACCCCTTTCTCTTATAAGCAGAGCCTCACTATAGAAAATAAATGGTTTTTGGTCAGGCACAGTGGCTCACACCTGTAATCCCAGCAGTTTGGGAGGCCGAGGCAGGCGGATCACTTGAGGTCAGGAGTTCAAGACCAGCCTGGCCACCATGGCAGAACCCCGTCTCTACTAAAAATGCAAAAACTAGCCAGGCATGGTGGCAGGTGCCTGTAGTCCTGGCTACTCGGGAGACTGAGGCAGGGAGAATTACTTGAACCTGGGAGGTGGAGGTTGCAGTGAGCCCAGATCACACCACTGCACTCCAGCCTGGGCGATAGAGTGAGACTTCCATTTCCAAAAAAAAAAAATAAATAAAAGAAAGGGTTTTCTTCTTTGGTGTGTGTCAGCAGGACATGAAGTTCATCCTCTCCTCATTGAAGCCTTCTGAATTATTATCAGCCGTGCCTGGTAATACTGGCTTGGCAGAAAGAAAACTGACCCGGGGTGGAGGGGCAGAACTAGATTCGACTCTTCTAGCTCGGTTCCGCCTTTAACCAAGAGTCTCTTACTGGCCTGAGCCTGGTTTTCTTTCCTGTAAAATGGGGTGGGTGTAAGAAGCTTCGATTTAGGGGAATCACTAAGGTGCCTTGAGTTTGTTCATTTTCTAAGGGATATTCTGAAAGATATTTTTGCACCCTTTCCTCAGTTACAGAGAACTTCTTGCCCTGGATACCTTTTGGACTTATGTGCACTTGTTAATTAGTAGCATCAAGATGCTTTGTAACTGTGCATTGGTTTTTTCATCTGAGCACTTACCCGATGCTTTACCCAGTAGGTATAATTAACTTCATTTTATAGGCAGAGAAATGGAGACGGGACCGTCTGGGACAGATGTCACAGTCACCCTCAGAGTCTGGACCACCCAGTGGCAGCATGACTGGCAGCTTTCAGAAACAAATGTTATGTTTGCAGCTGTCCATCAGTTATTTAAAATTACAGTCTCTTATTTGCACTGTTGACAGCAAAGCAAGGACTTGCTTTAAGTCTATGTGGGCTCGGGATGTCCTGTGTTTTGTTTCCACCCCTTTCAGATAATGCTGAAGGAACCTTGCCTCCCTTCGTGTATTCATTCAAAACCCTTGAGCTGCAGTGTACACTGGCCTCTCCTGCAGGAATGCACACAGTAGGAGGACTAGACCTATCCGCACGCTATTTCAGCCACAGGAGTGGGGTGCCAAGCGGAGGTTTGGATGAGGTGCCGCGAGCCCTGAGAGCCCTGGGCTTTGCAGCAGAGGGCGAGCTTGTCCGAGGCTGCTTCTCAGGGAGGTGGCATCTGGAGAGAACTAGAACTCCCCCAGCAAACATGGACAGGAAAGGAATTTGAGCAGAAAGAGAAGCACATGCATGCACCATGGAGGAACGGGGCTGGGACTGGGTTGTCAGGGCCAATGCACCTGCAGCAGGGACAAGGGCAGGGTGGCACATGGGTCGGAGATGACTGAGGCCTCACCCTGCCAGGGGACCCCTCAGATCCTGCTTACCAATCTGTCAGATGTTACCTAACTTTGGATTGAATTGGAATTTTCAGAAAGTTGCCATAGTAAAGTGCAGTTATCATTTGACTGATTTGGACTCTCACACATGCATTTTTTTTTTTTTTTTTTTGACAGGCCACAATTGCTGGTTTGGAAGGATCCGGTGATATTGTGTCTGTTTCATGCACAGAAAATGAAATATTTTTCTTGAAAGGAGATAGGAACATTATAAGAATTTCAAGCAGGCCTGAAGGATTAACATCAATAGGTTTGTATTTATTATAAAATGTACCGTGTGTATGATGGGAAGTACTATACTCTGTTGTTTGTAATCACAGTTAATAATTGATCAGACTTACCATTGAGCCAGGCATGGTGGCTCACACCTGTAATCCCAGCACTTTGGGAGGCCAAGGTGGGTGGATCACTTGAGCTCAGGAGTTCAAGACCAACCTGGGCAACATGGTGAAACCCTGTCTCTACCAAAAATACAAAAAACTAGCCAGGTGTGTGCCTGTGGTCCCAGCTACTCGGGAGGCTGAGGTGGGAGGATCACTTGAGCCTGGGAGGCGAATGTTGCTGTGAGCTAAGATCGCACCACTGCACTCCAGCCTGGGTGACAGAGTGAGACCCCGTCTCAGAAACAAAACCAAAAACTTACCATGATTTTGCTAAACTATTGCAACTTTATTTGAACATGGAAGATTTGGAGGGTTTCCTCTGATTCTTTTTTTTGTTTGTTTGTTTGTTTTTTGAGACGGAGTTTCACTCTTCTTGCCCAGGCTGGAGTGTAATGACGCGATCTCGGCTCACCACAACCTCTGCCTCCTAGTTTCAAGCTATTCTCCTGCCTCAGTCTCCTGAGTAGCTGGGATTACAGGCATGCACCACTATGCCAGACTAATTTTGTGTTTTTAGTAGAGACAGGGTTTCTCCATGTTGGTCAGGCAGGTCTCGAACTCCTGACCTCAGGTGATCCGCCTACCTCAGCCTCCCAAAGTACTGGGATTACAGGCGTGAGCCCACCGCGCCTGGCCGCTCCTCTGATTGTTAAAAATAGTGTTTACACTACATTTCTTGAAAGTCACCTACTTTAGGGCTTACATCAGATAGTCTCACATTTAGTGGAGTTGCTTTCATGGTTGTGGAAGATGGGGAGATTGAGAAAGGAGGAAGGAAAAATCAGAAACCACTTTACTGATCCCTGATCTCCGTCTGAGACAGTATGTGGGATTAATGCTCCAAAAGACATAGATTTGCATGAAGTTTTAGAAGATTTAAATCCGTTATCTGGGACTTACCGTTTACCCTTAACTCAGTTCTTTCTTGTAGGATTGATTTTTCTCTGTGCTTTTGACACTTTTTGGTAATTCATACAAGCCCAAATTTTAATGAGCAAAGAATCCTAATATGTGTCCTCGTGCGGACATCCACACACTTTATATATTTGGGTTCCTCAGGGAACTTGTTCCTAATGGTGGCAACAACAGCCATGTGGGCCCCAGCACCCTCCTCCTCACTGCCATTACCTCTGAAGTCAGAGAGGGCAAATTGGGATGAATATTCCAAAACATAATTTGTATAAGAAGCGAATAAGCTCTGACTCTTGAGTTTATGAGCCCCTCAGACAGTGTCATCAGAGGGACAGTATGGCTTTCAGGAAGGGTGGTGACTTGGGGCCACCAGGCTAAGCTCTGGACCTCTGCTGCCCATAGAGCTTTCTGCAGTGATGAAGATGCTCTCATCTGCCCTGTCTGGTAGGCAGTCACTGTCCATGGGTGGCTGCTGAGTACTTGCAATATGGCAAATGCAGCTGAGGGATGAATTTTACATTTTGTTTAATTTTTTTTTTTTGAAATGGAGTCTTGCTCTGTCCACCAGGCTGGAGTGCAGTGGCGCAATCTCTGCTCACTGCAACCTCCACCTCCTGGGTTCAAGCAATTCTCCTGCCTCAGCCTCCTGAGTAGCTGGTATTACAGGTGTGCACCACCATACCAGGCTAATTTTTTATATTTTAGTAGAAATGGGGTTTCACCATGCACCATGTTGCCCAGGCTGGTCTCAAACTCCTGAGCTCAGGCAGTCCTCCCACCTTAGGCTCCCGAAGTGATGGGATTACAGGCATGAGCCACCATGTCCAGCTTAAGTGGCGCCCGCCACCACACCCAGCTAATTTTTTTGTATTTTTAGTAAAGATGGGGTTTCACCCTGTTAGCCAGGATAGTCTCGATCTCCTGACCTTGTGATCTGCTGACTCAGCCTCCCAAAGTGCTGGGATTACAGGCGCGAGCCACTGAGCCCGGCCCAATTTTGATCAATGTGAGTTTCAATAGTTACAAGTAGCTGGTGGCTGTCTGTTGGACAGGGCAGCTCTAGGCAAGATCCGCCATTAACTTATGTAATCTTCGACAAGTCGCTTCAGAGCAGAGTCCTGCCCCTCCAGTCTCCAGCGTACACTCCATTGCCTACAGTCTTCCCCTAACACATGCCCTCAATAGAATGTGCGTGCTTCAAGGGCAGGAATTCCTATGTCTCATGGACTGCCATGTCCCAGCAGCTAGCCCTATGTCTGGCACACAGAGGATCCCTGATAAAGAGAGGATGGCGAAGGGATCAAAGTGGGCTGTGGTCTTGTGTTGAGGGTACTGTAGCTGGAACTGCTCTGGCCTGGTGCCCTGTGGTGTCATGTTGCAGGAAGGATGAGTGCACTGCAGTAGTAAGCTCACTGGCCCTTGGTCTCGGGGACAGGGGACAGAGACTCACATGCCTGCTCTCACTCTGCTGTCTACTTGCCTTGATGCTGTGTGGTAATGGACTTCTCTGTCTTGAATTTGTTCTAATGGAAAATTACCTTTCCCTCTTTCAGGAAATTTAATTACAGCTACACATATATTTTCAAGTGCCCTTTGAGTAATCTTAAAGTATATTCAAGGCATAGTATAACTAAGCTGTTTTGTTATACACAGGCATCTCTCATTTATAAATACTTTGTAAATTAAAGTGAGAAATGCTGTATTCGTAGTATTTTTTTACTTTTTTTTTTTTTTTTTTTGAGACAGGTTTCACTCCGTCGTGCAGGCTGGAGTACAGTGGCATGATCTCAGCTCACTCCAACCTCCACGTCCCAGGCTCAAATGATTCTCCCACCTCAGCCTCCCAAGTGGCTGGAACTACAGGCATGCACCACCACACCCAGCTAATTTTTTGTATTGCGGTAGAGATGGGTTTTCACCATGTTGCCCAGGCTGGTCTTGAACTCCTGAGCTCAAGTGATCTCCCCACCTCAGCCTCCCAAAGTGCTGAGATTATAGGTGTGAACCACCACTCCTAACCTTTCCTTACTACTGAGTTGCTTTAAAAAGACAGCTATGGCAAATTATTTTACTGATTTTAATATATGAGCTTCTTGAAGAACAAAAACTATTTCTTAGACTCAATTGTGTGATTCTTTTAGTTTTGCTGGTTTCTATGAATTTAGAATCTTTCAGTTCTTTAGCCGGCTGGCGCCTATGTGACAACTGGTATTTAGGGCTAGCAAACCTGGATAAGTGCACATCAGCTCTCTCTTGGATCACTAGTGGTAAAACCAGACTCTTCTTTCTTAGTGAGAGATGGTCTGGAGATGTCTGGATGCTCAGAGCGAGTCCACGTGCAGCAAGCAGAGAAGCTACCAGGGGCCACAGTTTCTGAGACGAGGCTCAGAGGCTCTTCTGTGGCTAGCTCCGTGGCCAGTGAGCCAAGGAGCAGGAGCAGCTCGCTCAACTCCACCGACAGCAGCTCCGGGCTCCTGCCCCCTGGGCTCCAGGCCGCCCCTGAGCTGGGCAAAGGCAACCAGCCCCCCTCACAGAGATTCAACGCCATCAGCTCAGAGGACTTTGACCAGGAGCTTGTCGTGAAGCCTATCAAAGTGAAAAGGAAGAAGAAGAAGAAGAAGACAGGTACCCTCTGTAGCTGGCATACACCCACCTGGGGTGACAGGCTTTCCCAATTCTCTGGGAATCCCACTGCTAACTGAGTGAGCCCTGGCCCATTCATCCAAAAGAGAACACCTACGTTTCTTCCCCAAAGGAGTTTTACTGCAAAATACTTCACATTAACGGAAAATACACACACACATACACATATATACATACACACACACACACACACACACACACACAAAGGTCTAAATGATGACAGACCACCTGTGTATGCACCACCCTGCTTAAAGGGTCTCGGTTTTGTACTTTTCAATATTTATTTTTTATTATTTTATTTAGTTAGTTATTTATTTTGGCGACAGTTTCGCTCATCGCCCAGGCTGGAGTGCAATGGCGCGATCTCGGCTCACCGCAACCTCGCCTCCTGGGTTCAAGCAGTTCTCCTGCCTCAGCCTCCCGAGTAGCTGGGATTACAGGCGTGCACCACCATGCCCAGTGAATTTTGTATTTTTAGTAGAGACGGGGTTTCTCCATCTTGGTCAGGCTGGTCTCGAACTCCCAACCTCAGGTGATCCACCCGCCTCAGCCTCTCAAAATGCTAGGATTACAGGCGTGAGCCACTGTGCCTGGCATACTTTTCAATATTTACATTAAAATGTCGGGGCTGGGCACGGTGGCTCACACCTGTAATCCCAACACTTTAGGAGGCCCAGATGGGCGTCACGAGGTCAAGAGATCAGGACCATCCTGGCCAACATGGTGAAATCCCGTCTCTACTAAAAACACACAAATTAGCTGGGTGTGGTGGCGCGTGCTTGTAATCCCAGCCACTCGGGAGGCTGAGGCAGGAGAATCACTTGAACCCAGGAGGCAGAGGATGCAGTGAGCCGAGATCGGGCCACTGCACTCCAGCCTGGCAAGAGCGAGACTCTGTCTCAAAAAAAAAAAAAAAAAAAAAGGTTGGTTTATCCATGTATACCATTAATTAAACCAGAGATTCTGTGAGCCTGGGTGGAAAGTATTGGAAACCGAAAGATCTATGCTGGTAAATACATGGGACATTTTATGTTTAGTGTTGAATATGCTACCAAATATGGGATGTAACATTGAATTTTTTTCTTTTTTGTTTTCAACTTTTAAATACAGGGGTCCATGCTCAGGTTTGTTACATGGGTATATAGCAGCCAGGTAGTGAGCATGGTATGCAGTAGGTGGTTTTTGACCCATGCCGCCTCCTTTCCCGCTCTGGTGGTTCACAGTGTCTGTCCTTCCCATGTTTATGTCCGTACTTGCTCAATGTTTGGCTCCCACTTACAAGTCAGAACATGCAGTTGATTTTCTGTTCCTGCATTAATTTGCTTAGGATTATGGCCTGCAGTTTCATCCATATTGCTGTAAAGGACAAGATTTCATTCTTTATTTTTATTTATTTATTTATTTATTTATTGAAGACAGAGTTTCACTGTTGTCGCCCAGGCTAGAGTGCAGTGGCGCGATCTCAGCTCACTGCAACCTCCGCCTCCCAGGTTCAAGCAATTCTCTTGCCTCAGCCTCCCAAGTAGCTGTAGAGGTTTACCATGTTGGCCAGGCTGGTGTTGAACTCCTGACCTCAGGTGGCCCACCCGCCTCGGCCTCCCAAAGTGCTCAGATGGCTCACAAGCGAGAGCCACTGTGCCCAGCCTGGATGTCATTCTTTGTTATGGCTGTGTAACGCTGAATTTTTTAAACCTTTTACTCCTTGGTTTCTGTTCATCCTCTCTAGCTAAGATGACTGCAGCACTGAAGGAAATTTTATTAGATTTCTAAGCATTTTAATAATTATAAGGAATTGGTTTGTGACCCAGGTGAACATCTCAGTTTGTCCCCTGGTTTTTCTTTTTTTGTTGTTTTTGAGATGGAGTCTCGTTCTGTCACCCAGGCTGGAGTGCTGATGCAATCTCGGCTCACTGCAAGCTCCGCCTCCCGGGTTCACACCATTCTCCTGCCTCAGCCTCCCGAGTAGCTGGGACTACAGGCGCCTGCCACCGTGCCTGGCTAATTTTTTGTATTTTTAGTAGAGAGAGGATTTCACTGTGTTAGCCAGGGTGGTCTCGATCTCCTGACCTTGTGATCCGCCCGCCTCGGCCTCCCAAAGTGCTGAGATTACAGGCGTGAGCCACCGCGCCCGGCCTGTCCCCTGGTTTTTCTTAGCTGGCGTTTCTTGAGTGAGGCCTCAAACCCATGGGTTCGTTCAGTACTTGCATGCATGGAAAGCATCTCTTTGTTGGGATTATTTGTACTTAAGAGGTTTATTCTTCATTCACTAAATAATGTTTATTTAAAATATTTTTTCTTGAGCCAAAAATATGTGTGCGAATTAGTCTCTTACTAATCATATAGAACCGTGCCTTATTTTGAATGTTCTTATTCTGAATTAGAAGGTGGAAGCAGGAGCACCTGTCACAGCTCCCTGGAATCTACACCCTGCTCCGAATTTCCTGGGGACAGTCCCCAGTCGTTGAACACAGACTTGCTGTCAATGACCTCAAGTGTCCTGGGCAGTAGCATGGATCAGTTAAGTGCAGAGTCTCCAGACCTGGAAAGCGGCTTCAGTGGTGAAGTGAACGGTGTCCCACAGGAAAATACTGACCCCGAAACGTTTAATGTCCTGGAGGTGCCAGGATCTGCGCCTGATTCTCTGGCTGTGGAAGATGACATTAGAACTGAAATGCCACACTGTCACCATGCATATGGGCAGGAGCTGCTCAATGGAGTGAGGAAAGATGTGAGAGGCAGTGATGGCACGGGACTTGAAGATGAGCCTTGTCCTGCAGACGATGGACCACATAGCACACAGATACCCTTCCAAGAACAGCACAGCTCTCCTGGGGTGCAGAATGGGGAAGATGTCCAACCCATTGGCCCCCAAAGCACTTTTTGTGAAGCGCCCCTCCTGAACTCACTCACCGTGCCTTCCAGCCTCAGCTTGGCCCCAAGTGCTGGGCAGTGGCTACCTGGGACCGGAGCTGATGAAGGCAGCCCCGTGGAGCCCAGCCAAGAGCAGGACGTCCTAACCAGCATGGAGGCCTCTGGCCACCTCAGCACAAATCTCTGGCATGTTGGCACTGATGATGACACAGGTCAGAAAGAAACGCCCTTTTCTGAACGTGACTTGGGGAGTGTGGGAGGACAGTTGACTCCGGTCTCTGCCTTGGCGGCCAGCACTCCCAAGGCCTGGCTTGAGCAGCCTCCACGGGATCAGGCATTGACGTCCAGCGATGAGGAGGACATCTATGCCCACGGGCTTCCTTCTTCATCCTCAGAGGCAAGTGTGACAGAGCTCGGACCTAGTCGCTCCCAGCAGGACCTGAGCCGGCTGGGTGCAGATGATGCCGGGCTGCTCAAGCCAGATCAGGTATGTGGGTTCAGGTGGTGGAAACGTAGCTAAGGCTTCTTTCTTGAGGGGAATAATTGGCAAGACTGATTATTTTCCTTCTCATGGAAAGAAATCTATTCCTCCTGCAAAATCCAAAGGCCAACTCTGTTTTCAAATCTGGGTTTCGGGGGATTTCCAGCACAGGGACTATGATGGCTTGAGCTACTTCTGACCTGTTCTCCCCTGCTCAGTAACCTGCCTCCCCAACCAAGGTAGCATCTTGCTGTTTCCTCTGACCCCACAAGTGCAGGCTGGCAGAGGCACTTACTGTTAGCCATCATAGGGCAGGGCTGAATTGGCCTGGGGCCATCTCAGAAAACCAGTGGCTAGAGGACTGTCCACCCGTGGAGTAGAGAAAGCTCTGAGCAGTTTGGAGGCAGGGACTCTCCTGTCCTCCTCCTCAGACCCCTCCGAGGAACCATCTGCAAGAGCATGAGGCCATTTCCAGAACTGCTGTCTCCTCAACCTCCAAACAGTGGCTCCAAGGCTCTCCTGCAAGCTGTGCAGGAACAGTTCGGAGTAACCAGTCTTTGTAGGTCCACCCAGCACATGTAACTAGGAGATGACTTTTAACTATCCTTGAGCATTTTATATTAAAAGTGATTTTTTTTAAAGTGCCTGCTTCCCTTAGCAACTAATTACTACTAGATGTATTTGTTTCAAAACTAACTGTGTATTGTCATGTCTCCTACTAACTGGTGATGTGAGGTATGAATTATGGCTGTGCACTCACAGCCACATGTGCTTTCCATAGTGTACACTGGATTCTGTCAGTGCTAGCAGTGTGACGCGCGGTCAGTGCTCACCATGTGCAGGTGTCCTGCGAAGCACTTTACAGGTTTAACTCTTTTACTTCTCTACACACGAACTATAAAATAGGCACTGTCCTTGTCCCCATTTTACAGAGGAGAAAGTTGAAGCACAGAACAGCTGGACAGCTCGCACAAGGTCACATAGCGAGTGAAGGGCGGGCCCCAGGACCCCCTTGCTCACCCCGTGTGCTGTCATGCCTCAGAAGTGAAACGTGCTGTTTACTTGTTTTGAGACAAAATGCCATAAGGCTGGCTTTTTATTTATTTATTTTTTTGAGACAGGGTCTCACTGTGTCACCCAGGATGGAGCACAGTGGCATAATCATGGCTCATTGCCGCCTGAACCTCCCCAGGTTCCAGTGATCTACCTGCCTCAGCTTCCTGAATCGCTGGGACTACCGGCACATGCCACCACGCCCAGCTAATTTTTGTGTTTTTTTGTAGAGAAGGGGTTTTGACATATTGCCCAAGCTGGTCTCCAACTCCTGAGCTCAAGCAATCTGCCTTCCTCGGCCTCCCAAAGTGCTGGGATTACAGGCGTGAGCTGCTGTGCCCGGCCAAGGGTGGCCTTTTATTCAGTCATCCGGTATTTATCTTTTCAACCCAGTGGTTCTTGAGTGGCCTTGACTGTCAGCCTCTGTGATTGTGCTGGGGACCACAGTGCACATGGCACTAGTTGTGGAGTCCATCTTCCTGAGCCTCAGAGTCTTGAGGGGGAGCCAGGTATATGTTCACATCCTTGCAGTTGAGTGGGACTCAGATGAGGGTACTGAGCAAAGGGCAGGGCTGTGGGAAGTGCAAGCAGCATGGCCCCCTGATGTCTGGGCAGTAGCCAGGCAGACTGTCGGTGGGGTGGGGAATTGGAATTCTAGACTAGAAATTTAGGAAAGCCCTTACTTAGGTGACAGGGGTCCTGGCCCTTTGAGCCCCCAACTCTCTAACTTCCTCCCTTCCTCATCCTACTCCAGGTAGCTGGAAAGCCAAGAAATTTTATGGTGTGCTTTTATTTGGAGGTTGGGGGTAGAAGTAAGGCTTGCCATGGTGAGCAGGGCTGGATTGAGAAGAGTTGGGCACCATTTTCTTTGAAGTAGTTAACTTCTATGTGAGTATCTGTACAGATACATTTATTTTCTTTGCCTTTATTGAAAGTGTTAAAGTACAAAGACTTTATTTAGCTTTGATTTTTAAAAGAATTCTAGTAAGGTCAGGCACGGTGGCTCATGCCTGTAATCCCAGCACTTTGGAAAGCCAAGGTGGGTGAATTACCTGAGGTCAGGAGTTCGAGACCAGCCTGGCCAATATGGCAAAACCCCATCTCTACTAAAAATACAAAAATTAGCTGGGTGTGGTGGCAGACACCTGTAATCCCAAGTACTCGGGAGGCTGAGGCAGGAGAATTGCAAATTGCTTGAACCCAGGAGGCGGAGGTTGCAGTGAGCCAAGATTATGCCCCTGTACTCCAGCCTGGGCAACAAAGCCAGACTCTGTCTCAAAAAAGAAAACAAAGAAAATATGGTGGAAAAAAAAGACAGTGGTAGTGCCATATATCCAGTGCATCTGTAATAATTCGACTACCGAAAATTTACTTGCATCCAAATGTTGAAGAACCTGGCTCTTTGTGTAAGGTGAGGTATGCCTGCAGAATAAAAGCAGCTCCTTCAGGATGTGATGCTGTAAGCGTTACATTTGCAGAGGCGTTAGAACAGGAGAAAATGTCATCCAGGGACGCCAGGGAGTCTTTGTAGGGAGACAGCAGCACGCGTCTCAGAACGTTTGTAGTAGAGGGGTGTCCAAAGGTAGTAGGGGTTGGGGGGAGGGTTGACCTGGCTTCTTGCTGATCTTTTTTTACTATCTCGTGTTAATGATATCCTTTCGCCTTTCTTACTGACAATAGTAAGCCGAGTGTGGCTGTGTCCTCTGCCACAGAACTCACTGGCTCTGCCCTTGTTAGTTTGCAGAAAGCTGGATGGGCTACTCGGGTCCCGGCTATGGCATCCTCAGCTTGGTGGTCTCCGAGAAGTATATCTGGTGCCTGGACTACAAAGGCAGCCTGTTCTGCAGTGCGCTGCCGGGTGCCGGGCTGCGCTGGCAGAAGTTTGAAGATGCTGTCCAGCAGGTGGCAGTCTCACCCTCAGGTTCGCCTCCCCTCTCCCTGCTCCTGCTCCCTGTTTCTGCTCCCTGTTTCTGCTCCCTGCTCCTGCTCCCCGCCCCCGGGGGCAGACATCTTAGCACAGGGCTCCCCTGCAGCAGCTCTGGGCTCAGGCTGCCTCACCAGGTTTGCCTCTTCTGGAACGTTTAAGGGGGTTTTCTCCAAAGAACGTGAATTGCTTCATTGGATGTCAATTCATAGTGTAAATGGTGTTCAGTTTGAGTTTTTGTTTTCTTTATTAATTGCAATGGTAACCCCTGATCATATTTTTGTAAGCTAAACAAAAAGTTTGAAATTTGAGGGACTTTTTTAGGGATATTAATATACTAACTGTTTATAAAAATAGTATGTGTTTCTCTTTCTTAGTGTTGCTTTAAAGCAACCGAACTAACTAAGACAGGCCCATGGGTATGTTGGATATATTCCAATTATTTGGCTTCCTCTTTAGGAATTCTATTTTAATGGGCTCTCTGCTATGGGTGAACAATCTACTCCCTGACTCTAAAAGGAAAGTCCATTCATTCTTTCATGCTGCTGTTAGGCCATTGTTAGTGAATTGGAGCTGGTGTTTCCTGAACAAGGTTCTCCTGGGCTGGAAGATCTCCCTTATCTGCATGGAATCATTGGCTTGTTGTTTCCTTTTTTTTTTTTTTTTTTTTTTATTATACTTTAAGTTCTAGGGTACATGTGCATAACATGCAGATTTGTTACGTATGTATACCTGTGCCATGTTGGTGTGCTGCACCCATCAACTCGTCAGCACCCATCAACTCGTCGTTTACATCAGGTATAACTCCTGATGCAATCCCTCCCCCCTTCCCCCTCCCCATAATAGGCCCCGATGTGTGATGTTCCCCTTCCCGAGTCCAAGTGATCTCATTGTTCAGTTCCCACCTATGAGTGAGAACATGCGGTGTTTGGTTTTCTGTTCTTGCGATAGTTTGCTGAGAATGATGGTTTCCAGCTTCATCCATGTGTTTCTTAAAGTTGTGTTGGCCACGTTGATACCTGCGCCAGCAGGGGCACTTTTGCCTTGAAGCAGCCCGGTTTATTGTCAGGACGCTGGAATAGAAGTCAGACAAAGCCGAAGCCGAGTCTGTGGCTTGGGACCCGTCTGTCCTCTGTAACTTCAGTGTGTTTTGGGATGAATTTCCCTTAATTCTCCATGGTCTTTGTCACTGTTTAAAATATTAGTTTGTTCAGCGCTGTTTTGCTTGCTTGCTTTCACTGTTTGTTTGAAAAATATTTTTCTTTAGAGACTGGCTAACAACCCACTCCACAAGCTGGCATTACACAGTTGTGTGTTTTAATGCATTTCTTGTTGCTGTCATTTACCTTCAGGTTTGTCTCCTTGGCCTTTTAGACCGTTGGTTCTATTCCTGAGTACTTTAGTTACTTGTATTCCCAGGCCCCTTGGTCCCTCATTGTGCTAGCGGGAACTCTCCATCTCCATGAGATTCACGTGCTCAGTTAAGGTGTCCTTCAGGGCCCAGGCCCATGTCCTTGGTGGGCAGCAGAGCCCTTGTGCCAAGGGTACCACAGGCAGAGATGCCTGACAGGCCCTCTAGTCCAGCCCATCTGACACTCGGTGATCACTGGTGGCCCCTCACCTTGCCTGCGTTGGCCTGCACCAGGCCTCCAGCTGCAGCGCTGTCCTGCCTTCCCTTTCCTCTCTCTCCTCCGTCTCTTCATCAGAGTCCCCTGCACAGTGAAAATGGGCCAACTCAGTGCAAGTGTCTTCCTTCTGTGCATCTTTTCCATTCAGCTCATCCAGAACTGATCCCTCTCTCTGAATCCCTAAAGGACTTTTTCAGCCTCTCCTAGGGCACTAGTTGTGTCTCAGGATGTTTATTTGGAGACTTCTCAAACCTAATAATGTCATCAGTGTTCCTCATCCCATGTGAGGAGCACCTGTCATGTGCCCAGCTCTGTGGCCATGTGGTTGATCTGCTCCTGCCTCCAGTCTTTAGAGCAGCCCTGTGAGGTGGAGATGATACCCACTGCCCAGGAGGAAAGTGAAGCTTGGAGATGGACGGCGACATGGAGCCTGAAGCTGGGTGGTGGCCAAGGGCCCAAACCTGGGTCTGGTGGCCTCTTTCCCCACTTGGGGGGACAGAACAGGATGTGTTTTAGCAGTCTTTCTCCCTTCGATGCCCAGCATGAAGACTTTTGTATAGAAATATATTCTAATATTTATTGGATAGTGAATAGAATTTTTATTTCCATAGGAGCCCTTCTCTGGAAGATTGAACAGAAATCTAACCGGGCTTTTGCTTGTGGGAAAGTCACCATCAAGGGGAAGCGGCACTGGTACGAAGCCCTGCCCCAGGCAGTGTTTGTGGCCCTGAGCGATGACACCGCCTGGATCATCAGGACCAGTGGGGACTTATACTTGCAGACAGGTAACCGTGGGCCACGCTCAGGGGCCTGCCAGCTCTGCCATCACTGCCTCTGCTGCACCCTGCTTTGCTAGTAACATGCTTACAACAATCACTATGATTAAGAGGCTAAATCCATTTGAATTAAGACACTTCTGGGAACAGAGTATTTGCCATTTGGCATGTATTAGCAGTTTCCTGCATTGACACAAACTCAACCTGGGACAAAGTTAGGGCAAGAATGAATAGGAATATTTGGTGAGATACAGAAACAGAATCTTATTCTCCTATGGCCAACCACCGCATATCACGTATCCTACAATGTCAGATCTTAAGAGGAAAGAAGACAGAAGAAGGACATAAAATTCATTTCCCTCTTTAAGCTAAAGCTTAAGTGGCTGCATTTTTTTTTCAGCCATATCAAAGCCCAGCTTCTATATACATATTTACCTGTGTGCCAGGAAAAAACAAGAAGTAATTTGCTCTTTTTTATTTTGAGATGGAGTCTCACTCTCTTGTGCAGGCTGGAGTGCAGTGGTGCCATCTTGGCTCACTGCAACCTCTGCCTCCTGGGTTCAAGTGATCCTCCTGCCTCAGCTTCCTGATTACAAGTGCCCACCACCATGCCCAGCTAGTATTTTTGTATTTTTAGTAGAGATGGAGTTTAATCATGTCAACGAGGCTGGTCTTGAACTTCCGACCTGAAGTGATCTGCCTGCCTCAGCCTCCCAAAGTGCTGGGATTACAGGCATGAGCCACCACACCAGGCCATAATTTGCTCTAAATAGCAGTTCAGGCTGGGTGTGGTGGCTCATGCCTATAATCCCAACACTTTGGGAGGCCAAGACGAGCAAATCACCTGAGGTCAGGAGTTCAAGACCAGCCTGGCCAACATGGCAAAACTCCATCTCTACTTAAAAAAAAAAAAAAAAAATTAACTGGGCATGGTGGCGCGTGCCTGTAGTCCCAGCTACTTGGGAGGCTGAGGCACAGGAATCACTTGAACCCAGGAGGCGGAGCTTGCAGTGAGCTGAGATCACACCACTGCACTGCAGCCTGGTGACAGAGCGAGACTCCATCTCAAAACAAAACGAAATAAAAATAGCAGTTCAGCAAGTCACAGGAAGCTGCCCTCAGGGAAGTTTTTAGCTGATGGAAGGGCACAGGGGGACTTGCTTATTAAAAATAAGCTGTAATGACAGTTAGTGTTTACTGTCAGCAGAATGGGAGAGGATCTTCCACCAGCAGTGTGATTTATCAGTATCTGGAAGAACCGTGGGGCAGGAGTTATCATCAGTTGTCCAGAGGCCATGTTGGATTTATGTAAAGATCAGTCTTCCAGGCGTTGAATATTGCTGATTCCAGGAGAATGTTGTTGTTTTGAGATGGAGTCTTGCTGTGTCGCCCAGGCTGGAGTGTAGTGGCACAATTTCAGCTCCCTGCAACCTCCACCTCCTGTGTTCAAGCGATTCTCCTACCTCAGCCTCTCAAGTAGCTGGGACTACAGGCATGTGCCACCATACCCAGCTCATTTTTGTATGTTTAGTAGAGGCGGGGTTTCACTATGTTGGCCAATCTGGTCTTGAACTCCTGACCTTGTGATCTGCCCTCCTCGGCCTCCCAAAGTGCTGGCATTACAGGTGTGAGCCACCACGCCCGGCCTCAGGAGCATGTTTTAATCTCTGCTGTGAGTCGTCAGCTAGGGATGAGTCTTCAGGTTGAAGTGCTTGCACAGCTGGCTCTCTCCTAGGTGTGTAAGAACCTCCAGCCTGGGTGCGCAGCCTTGCTGGCTTCATAGGCCATATGCTGGCCCAGGTCTCTCCAGCCTAGTTCCTGTGTCTTTCTTTAAATGAAAGTAGCTCTGGCAAGGCACATGCACATCTAAGCTGCCAGGACATTTGAGCTTTGGTCATGGGGGAGACAGGAGGTGCTTCTAGCCTGGGGGTGAGGAGCGCGTGACCTCTTAACCAGTAGTGCTAGAGGAATCACCAGGACAGTGGTTTCACAATAGCCGGCCCCACCCAGACCTGTTGGGTTAGGTGCAGTCCCTCTGGGGACTGCTCGGGAATGTGTCTGTAAGAAGTCCTGCAGGTGATTCCCACCTAGTTGAGTGGAAGGAAAGATCACCCATGGACTGCAATACCATAGGTGCGTCTGTGATTAGTCACGGAGCATATTTGAGTACTGAGACCTAATTGCAGGCCTAAGGTCAAGGAATATAGGTTTGTAGGCGACAGTTGGTCTGTCTGCTCTCCTGGGAATAGCCTTTGAGCTCATTTAGACATACTTTATTGACAGGCCACAAGGAGGCAAGGGAAGAGCCCTGGACAGGGAGCCAGGGACCCTGAGTTTTGGCCTGCCACTGCCTTGCAGTTTGACAGACCTCAGATTTCATCTGGGAAGTTCGGGGTTTCATTTTATTAATGGAACCTCGCACCCAGTCAGAGCAGAGGGGAGCCGCCATGCTGGAACTCTCTGCAGGGATGGCTGCAGGCCTCAGGTCCCTGCTGACTCCAGCAGCTCTGCAGCCCTCTGCCTGGAAGAGCTGCTCTGCCCTGCAACCTCTGGGCCTCCATCTGGCCACTCTCCTGCTCTTGGCTTTTGTGTTCTTCTCTTAGAACTTCTTAAGCTACATTGGGACACCAGATAATTCTGAATTGTTCAATTTTCAAAGAGCGTCTAAAGCTGCTTTCAGATAGATGTTACATTTAGGCAGAATTTAACCACTTTATGTTGACTAAACTTGACAACGAGAAAGCAGCTGGACAGGGCAGCTCCTGCCTGCAATCCCAGCACTTTGGGAGGCTGAGGTGGGAGGATCTCTTGAGCCCAGGAGTTTGAGATCAGCCTGGGCAACATAGAGAGGCCCTGTCTATATTTTTAATTAATTAACTAAGTTTTTTTTAAAGCACTCACCATGAAAGAACATAGCAAAATACCGAAAAAGGAAAAATAAGCCAATAACCCAGTCAAAATGAAGTGTGGAGTTCTGACTGTGTGTCTTTGGGGCTTCTTCCCATCTTCCTGGCAGGTCTGAGTGTGGATCGCCCTTGTGCCAGAGCCGTAAAGGTGGACTGTCCCTACCCGCTGTCCCAGATCACAGCCCGGAACAATGTGGTGTGGGCGCTGACAGAGCAGAGGGCCCTCCTGTACCGGGAGGGCGTGAGCAGCTTCTGTCCAGAAGGCGAGCAGTGGAAGTGTGACATCGTCAGGTACTGGTGGGCCGGAGACTCCTTTCACGTCGTGCTTGTCCTACCCTTCGTTCTTGTCCACTTGACACCACAAGGCACCACAAGGCTGTTCCCTGGGAGGCAGTACCCACAGACTCCATAGCTATAGGCTAAGCTTGAATCTCTGCCTAGTTCTGACCAGCAAACTGGACGTTGAGGCAGGGCTCAATTTTTAAAAATGCTGCTGCCCTCTGTGCAGCCCTGAGCATCATAGCGTCATGAGTCTGTCATGACAGTCTCTACTCAGAACTACTAGTCAGGTAGTTCCTGTTTAGTGTCTGTGACGGCTTATGTCCAAATATTTTTCTTTATTTTCATGCTAATCAATTGAAGTTGATCTCTGAACTGTAACTTTTTTTTTTTTTTGGATACAGGTTCTCACTCTGTCACCCAGGCTGGGGTGCAGTGCCACAATCACGGCTCACTGCAGCCTCGACCTCCAGTGATCCTCCTGCCTCAGCCTCCCAAGTAGCTGGGACTACAGGCATGTGCCACCATGCCTAGCTAATTTTTGTATTTTTTGTAGAGACGGGTTTTGGGTTTTCATCATGTTGCCCAGACTCATCTCGAACTCTTGGGCTCAAGCAATTCTCCTGCCTCGGCCTCCCAAAGTGCTGGGATTACAGACATAAGCCACTGCACCTGGCCCGATCTCTGAACTGTAATTTATTAAGCTTTTTTTTTTTTTAACCATTCAAGATGTTATAGAACTGCCATCAGATCATTTTACTAATATGGAAGTATTAATAGTCCTTCAAAAAACTAGATTAGGATATTCTTGGTTTGAATTTAGCAAACCAATAAACTTTCAGTGAATACCTGTTAAGAACCAGAATGGTCCAGGTGTGGTGGCTCACGCCTGTAATCCCAGCACTTTGGGAGGCTGAGGCGGGCGGATCGCGAGGTCGGGAGTTCAAGATCAGCCTGACCAACATAGTGAAACCCCGTTTCTATTAAAAAATACAAAAATTAGCCAGGCATGGTGACATGTCCCTGTAATCCCAGCTACTCAGGAGGCTGAGGCAGGAGAATCACTTGAACCCGGGAGGCGGGGGTTGCAGAGAGCCGAGATCGCCCCATTGCACACCAGCCTGGGCAACAGAGCAAGACTCCATCTCAAAAAACAAAAAACACACAAACAAAAAAAGCTACAACAACAACAAAAAAGCCAGAATGGTGCTAGGGGCTGGGTGCGCCAAGAGGGCTGAGACTGGCCCTGCTCTCACCACTTGCAGGTCTCATGGGGGGCCCCGTGCATGAATGGACACCCATTAGCACAGATGGCCCTAAACAGGAGCGTGCAGCACTGAGGGAACCATGAACTCCATGCAGAGGCTAGGAAGGCGGCCTGCAGAGTGGACCCACAGCTAAGCCTTGAAGTTGATGAGGACTTCCCTGTGTGGCAGGAGGGGAGGGCGTCCCCAGCAGAGAGGGCAGTGTCCGCCTAGGCCCCGCTGCACAGAATAGCCTGGCACATCGGGGGAGTTTACACTCACTCCCTTGGTGAGGGAGGGAGTAGAGAGATGAAGGCGCTCAGGGGCCTTGGATTCCTTTTGTGCCTACTCACTTTTTTCTTAGGTTATTTTCTCTCTGAAGAGTGTTCCCGGCCATTCTGGGTCATCAGTGTGTCTTTCAAAAGCTGCCACCCACTTGAACCGTGTATCTTGCACAGTAATTTAACTCAGACTTAAACTTCCTTCCCTGGTACTTGATGATCCGCTCCAGGGTCACATCTCTTCTCCCAGCCATGCCTGCTGGGAGACCCTGGATGTCCGCAGTCCAGACACGCTGGGCACTCTGCCTGTGGGTGCTGACCCCCTGTTCTCCTCCTCATTTTCAGCGAAAGGCAAGCTTTAGAACCCGTCTGCATAACACTCGGGGATCAGCAGACTCTCTGGGCCCTGGACATCCATGGGAACCTGTGGTTCAGAACTGGCATTGTTTCCAAGACGCCCCAAGGAGATGACGACCATTGGTGGCAAGTAGGTGTTCAGCTCTGGGCCGCGTGCTGAGGTCTCCCTGACCTTTTCTGCTCCCTTTTCTTACCTCTCTCTTTTCCTTAAAGATACTGGATTAAATTTAAAATGTTCACTTTTTGTTTGTTTTTTGTTTGTTTTGAAACAAGATCTCCTTCCGTCACCCAGGCGGAAGTTCAGTGGTGCAGTCACAGCTCACTGCAGTCTTGACTTCCTGGGCTCAGGTGATTCTCCCACCTCAGCCTCCCAGGTAGCTGGGACTACAGGCATGTGCCAGCACGCCCGGCTAGTGTTTTGTAGAGACAGGGTTTTGGCATGTTGCCCAGACTGGTCTCAAACTCCTGAGCTCAAGAAATCCACCCAGACTGGGCACAGTGGCTCATGCTGTAATCTCAGCAATTTGAGAGGCCAAGGCAGGCAGATCACTCGATTCCAGGAGTTCAAAGCCAGCCTGGGCAACATGGTGAAACCCTGTCTCTACCAAAAATACAAAAATTAGTTGGGCATGGTGGCACACCCTGTTGGTCCCAAGTACTTGGGAGGCCGAGGTGGGAGACTGGTTTGAGCCCAGGAGACAAAGATTTCAGCCAAGATCACACCACCATACTCCAACCTGGGCAACAGAGCTAGACCCTGTCAAAAAAAAAGAGAGAGAGAGAGAGAGAAATCCGCCCGCTCTGCCTCCCAGTGTGCTGGGATTACAGGTGGAGCCACCACTCCCAACCAATAGTATTCACTTTTTCTATCTGATGGATTAGACTTTGCTGGGTTTGAGTACATTAGAAACATCAAGGACTTTTCATCATAGGAAATAATTTGCAAAACTCTTTGAGTAAATAATGATCTTGGCCGGGCGCGGTGGCTCACGCCTGTAATCCCAGCACTTTGGGAGGCCGAGGCCAGCGGATCACAAAGTCAGGAGATTGAGACCATCCTGGCTAACATGGTGAAACCCCGTCTCTACTAAAAATACAAAAAATTAGCCGGGCGTGGTAGCGGAGGCCTGTAGTCCTAGCTACTCGGGAGGCTGAGGCAGGAGACTGGCGTGAACCCGGGAGGCAGAGCTTGCAGTGAGCCAAGATCACGCCACTGCACTCCAGCCTGAGCAACAAAGCGAGACTCCATCTCAAAAAAAAAAAAAAATCGTATTTATTTTGATATTATTTATAAATTTATTATAGGCTAAATAAACCCAGTGACATCCATTTGAAGACGTAGGTAATAATGATGTTTAATTATGAATAAATGTGCTAATAAAAGAGCCCAGACAATAGGTTTGACAGTCCAACCCAGAATTAAAATTGAGCTATCTCTGCTTATTCAGAAGGCCTCTAAGTAAATGATATTTCAGCAAAGAAAGGAGAATTTCCCACGTGCTTCCAGAAAAGGAAACACTTTAAGAAACAGGATGAGGGTATAATCAAGCTCACTTTGTGTGATTTGGTCCCAGCGAGAGTGCCTAGAATGAATCTCTTTTCTTTTTCTTTTCTTTTTTTCTGGGGCAGGGTTGCACTCTTTTGCCCACGCTGGAGTGGTGGCAGGATCAGGACCCACCTCAGCCTCCCAAGTAGCTGGGACCTCAGGCACATGCCACCATGCCCGGCTAATTATTTTGGTAGAGACAAGGTCTTGCTGTTACCCAGGCTGGTCTCGAACTCCTTGGCTCAAGCAGTCCTCCCACCTTGACCTCCCAAAGCACTGGGATTACAGGCGTGAACCACTACCCTCGGCCCTAGAATGGATTTTCAAAGGAGTGTCTACTTTCTCCATCTTTGGTATAGTTGAGTGTTGCTCCCGCAGCCTGCCACTGTGGTAGTAAGATTGCACTGATAGTCCATGGTCATGAAATATTTGATGTTTCTTTTTTTTTTCTTTGAGACGGAGTCTTGCTCTGTCACCCAGGCTGGAGTGCAATGGCATAATCTCAACTCACTGCAACCTCTACCTCCCGGGTTCAAGCGTTTCTCCTGCCTCAGCCTCCCGAGTAGCTGGGACTACAGGCACCCGCCACCACGCCCAGCTAATTTGTGTACTTTTGGTAGAGACAGGGTTTCACCATGTTGGCCAGGTTGGTCTCAATCTCTTGACCTTGTGATCTGCCTGCCTCAGCCTCCCAAAGTGCTGGGATTATGGCGTGAACCACTGCACCCGGCCAATATTTGATGTTTCTTAAGTATCTCGTCCCATTGTTTTGTGTTTTATTGTCACCTCAGACTTGCTTTGTTGATGGCTTGTCTTGCATTGACTGCTCTGAGGTCTCTTTCAGATGAGAATGTAGAAAAATGAATTGTGTTTGCTCTTTGGTAAAATGTGTATTGTATATAATATGTTCATTGTATGCAGATGTATCTAGTTTTATATACTAGGTAATATTTGATAGTTATGCAAATGATTTAAAAATACATTTTGTGCACTTGAAACCATATATATACATATACATGTACAAATATACATATATGTATTTTTGTAGAGACAGGGTTTCACCATGTTGGCAGGCTGGTCTGGAACTCCTGACCTCAAGTAATCCACCTGCCTCAGCCTCCCAAAGTGCTGGGATTACAGGCGTGAGCCACTGTGCCCAACCGGGAGTAATGGTTTATTACATTTATGCCAGTGATGTTCTATGTAATCAAACCCAGCAGAGCAGAAATGTGGGTGAACATGATGGAGAATCAGATGTTCACTCACAAAGAACTTGCCCTACATCAAGCTGTTCGAGAAGAGAGGAGCTTCCTGGAGGGAGGGCTGGTTGGAGAAATGTCTGAGGTGTGTGAATGCTTTCAGGAATGTTACAGAAGCAAGCTACCCTTCTGAGCTAGGGTTACAGTCTAGATACCCAGGACGGTCCTAGTTGATGCTGTTGCCCTGCAGTAATTATTAGTAGTCCCAATTCAGATCATAAATAAGTTCATCACAGCCTTGCATGGTGGCTCACACCTGTAATCCCAGCACTTTGGGAGGCTGAGGCGGGCGGATCACCTGAGGTCAGGAGTTCGAGACCAGCCTGGCCAACATGGCAAAACCCCATCTTTACTAAAAATATAAAAAATTAGCTGGGTGCGGTGGTGTGCACCTGTAGTCCCAGCTCCTCGGGAGGCTGAGGCAGGAGAATCTCTTGAACCCAGGAGGCGGAGGTTGCGGTGAGCCAAAATTGTGCCACTGCACTCCAGCCTGGGTGGCAGAGTAAGACTGTGTCTCCAAAAAAAAAAAATAGTTCATCACTCTACTTGTGATACCTTTTTAAATGCATATTATGTTTCTAAGTACCGTATACCGTTGTCCATTGGAAATACCTGATTTAAAAGCAAAATTAAAGCCAAGCATAGTGGTTCATGCCGGTAATCCCAACACTTTGGGAGGCCAAGGCAGGGAGATCTCTGGAGCCGAGAAGTTCAAGACCAGCCTGGGCAACATAGGGAGACCTGTCTCTACAAAAAAAATAAAAATTGGCTACATGTGGTGGCATTCGCCTGTGTTTGGGAGGCTGAGGCGGGAGGATTGCTTGATCATGGAAGTCAGGGATGAGTATGATTGTGCCACTGCACTCCACCCTGGATGCCAGAGCAAGACTGTCTCAGAAAAGATGGCAAAATTCTTCTTTCTCACTCTGATTAGAATGAAAGTCTTCTCACAAGGGGTGTAAGGGGGTGATACTTAATCACAAAAGTAATACATGCTTGTAACAGATCCATGTGTGTAAAATGCGAATATATTCTTCCATACCTTTAAATCCAACCCTACAAAGGAGCTGGAGTTAGAGTTAGCAGTTTGATGGCATCCTGCCACGTTTTTTTGGTCCTTTCACAAGCGCACATGTGCACATTTGTGTTTGGATGGTCATCTTGTTACTGGAAATGCAGAGGTGTGGACCTGGGCTAGAACCTTCCCTCAAGGCAGAGAGTCTACACTTGTAACTGCTCTGACAGCAGGGCTTTTGTCTGTCTCCTCCTTCCAGGTGAGCATCACGGACTATGTGGTGTTTGACCAGTGCAGCTTATTTCAGACGATAATCCATGCCACTCACTCGGTGGCCACAGCTGCCCAAGCCCCTGTAGAGAAGGTGGCAGATAAGCTGCGCATGGCGTTTTGGTCCCAGCAGCTTCAGTGCCAGCCAAGCCTTCTCGGGGTCAATAACAGTGGTGTCTGGATCTCCTCGGGCAAGAATGAATTCCACGTCGCTAAGGGAAGTCTCATAGGTGGGTGAATTGCTGTAATTTTCACACTGGCTTTATAGGCAGCTGCACTTCAAAGCCAACATTTAAATAGAAGCTTTAAGATCTCAACTTGAAAACACAGTTTAGTGCCAGCGGTATGAAGTGTCTAGTGAAGGCACTCTGCTTTGTGATCAGTTTCTCTGCTTTTTAAAAAATCCGTCATTCCTAAAACTTGGATCCCTGTGTCTGGATAGTGGGGAAACCTTCTATGACGTAAGAAAAGCAAATGGAGTCATTTTTATGTTAACAATTTCACATTTTAAATGAAAAAGTCCACCCAAACCTAGTGAGAAAGAATGGTCCATTTCCTGGAGGGAAAGTGATCGCCACTGTTGGAAATGCAGGGCTCTGGCCAGGTCTGGGAATAAAGATGCCAGTCCACACATCCTGGGGTTCGTTTCTATGAGTGAACCCCTTGCTTTTCTCCAGCCCTCTCCCTGCTGCATGGCCTCCATGACCCTGGGCTGGATGTGGCTCTGCCTGGCAGTATTCAGAGGGAAATGAATGGCAGGCTGTGATTGCTCATGTTGCTTAATTTAGGGACACTCTAGAATTATCTGGAGAAAGGATTTGAAGGCCAGATGTCATCTAGAACTAAGATCTGAAGTTTCTTTCTTTAACATATTCTTCCTGTTTACTCTTTCCAGGCACCTACTGGAATCATGTGGTTCCCCGTGGGACAGCTTCTGCTACAAAATGGGCCTTTGTGTTGGCCTCTGTGGCTCCCACGAAGGAAGGTGGGTCAGTCTTAGCCTCGCTGTAAAATCTCGAGCACGGCTTGGCCACTGGAAGGGTTCAAACCATGGTCCGACTGTGGCCTTGCTGGTGATGGGCACACCTCGGAGACCGGCCACGTGAGGGTGTCAGAGGCCAGCAGCCCTTGTTAGCTGAGGGAGGGCCCTGAAGTGGGATAGGCCTGACCAGGAGAGCCTCTGAGAGGGACTGAGTGCAATGAAGATGAGGGAAAGCGTCCTTCTGAAGGAGGGGCTCACACAGTGCAGCCACCGGGGCTGGCAGCTGGTGACATCTAGTGCCATGGCAGGGGCCACAGCTTCTTTGGGTACCTTCCCATCTCCCCTTGAGAATCCTTCTGTCACCTCCCAGCAACTTCCTTCCATCTTGTTCACAGCCTCTGGATAACCTAAGTCCCACATTTGCACCCCATTAGGCAGACCTGCCCTGCAGGGGGGTGCTCCTGCCAACTACATTCTGGGCAGGACTCAGTGTCCCTACAGAGTACGGGGTTTGTGAGGGAGCCAGAACACCAGAGGGTGAGGGAACTGGCATCTGCGGCCAGGAGAGGCAGTTCTCCCACCCAGTTCGCTGGGAACCCAGGCAGTCAGGTGACCTCTCTGGGAAGTAGCCGTACCTCCTCCCAGGACTGCATGAGGATGAAACGTGAAGATGCTGTGAAATCTGTGGTGAAGAGGGAATCGTTTGCTTAGTTCAAACCATTAGTCCCACTAGGATGCGGGTGACTGGGTCAGTACAATAACTTCTTACTCACCAGATTGTTCGGACCACAGTTGTGGAACCCAGAAATCTCTGAAAACAATAAGTTATTTATTAAGTTTGGTATAAATTAATTTGGCAGCAGAACCTGACCAGATCTCACATAGCTGCCTCCAGCCTTGGTTGATCTGTTGGCTGTGACCGTATCCATGTTGCAGAGATGTTACTGCGCTTCACCGGGGAGCGCCTGGCCCCTCTGGGGTTGTTTTGTAAACCTCTAGCATACCCATTAGCTTAGGTTTTCAAAAATACAGAAAAAGTTTGAATTCCAAAACATATGTGGCCACAAGTTGTAGATAATACTTCAGATAATGTACTATGACCAAGGTTTTAACTGCCCTAAGGATTATTTGCATTTTAAACAGAATCTGTTAAACCTAAAGGACTTTTTTAAAATGCTGGAGGGAATGAAAGGATGTGATTTTGAGGCAAGGATGGGAAGAGAAGCTTTTCCAGCTTCCTAAGCCTTCTCTAGCAGCTGGCCCACCCCCCGGCCCCACCCCCAGAAGGCCTGGGAGAGCGCCATGGCGCCATCCTTCCGAGGAACTGCTAACCCTCCCTCCTTCCATCCAGGGCACTGAGTTGATGGTCTTCTCCTCTTGGTAAAAGTAACTTTCTATATTAAAAATGCTCTGGTGCCTTTGTTCAGTGAAAAACTGCCCAGCCCATGATAAATGGGAAGTCAAAGCCACTAAGCCAACATTATGGCCGTCATAAAATCTCCTAAGCCTTGCCTTCTTTCCATTTCTTTCCAACATCTCAGGCATGTTTCTTGTTAGTCGTGGTGTTTCCCTCTGCCTTCTACCTTAAAGTGCTACACCACTCCTGCCCGCGTGGGAATGGGCGGACGAGTGAGCCGGCATCCGCGACCAGGTGGCCGGCGTCTGCCGAAAGGCAAAGGCTGCCTTGTGCATTTAGGGCAGGCAGCTCGGTGCAGACAGCACCTTGATGACAAACATGACCCCTTTCTGCAGGAAGCTTCCTGTGGCTGTGCCAGAGCAGCAAGGACCTGTGCAGCGTCAGCGCCCAGAGTGCACAGTCGCGGCCCTCCACGGTGCAGCTGCCTCCCGACGCCGAGATGCGCGCCTACGCCGCCTGCCAGGATGCGCTGTGGGCACTGGACGGCCTCGGCCAAGTCTTCATCAGGACCCTCTCCAAGAGCTGCCCCACAGGCATGCACTGGACCAGGCTGGATCTCTCCCAGCTAGGTATGGCCGCCTCGTGAGTACGCCTGCCAGTGCCCTGACTGCCCTAAAACCACAACACAGCGTGATGTCGGACAAAACTTCCCGGCCTGTGTTCAACTCGTGAGAGTTCTGAGAGGATATTTATAAGTTGCTGGATTTCAGGAGCTCAGCTGGCCACTCTTCCAGACTAGACCGGCTCTGGGCTTTGTCCCTTCCCTGCCCCTTAGAGTTTGCAGGGCTGTCAGAACCTGAGGAGGGCGCACGTCCTCAGATCAAGGGGCCACTCACTAAGAGCAGCTTGAAGGATAGTGGTGATGCAGCTGCCTGTCAGTCTGTCTGAATATGGAACATAGCTTTATGACCTTAAAAGCTAAAAAGATGGGTGTTCCTACGACAGGATCGGTGCCACGTTTGTCCATCCCCTCAGGACAGTACTGGCAGAGGAGAGTGGCTTAGCGCACAGGTGCCACCTCTCCTTCAGCTCAGCCAGATCCAGGAGGAACTGCGCCCTCTAGCTCCTGCTTTTTTCTGAATCTCCCCTCAAAAGCCGCAGAGTAGGCTAAGAAATGTAGTGCTATTTGAAGGCCGGGAGCGGTGGCTCACACTTGTCATCCCAGCACCTTGGGAGGCTGAGGTGGGTGGATCACCTGAGGTCAGGAGTTCGAGACCAGCCTGGCCAACATGGTGACACCCTGTCTCTACTACAAATACAAAAAATAAAATAAAAAAATTAGCTAGGCATGGCAGCGCACTCCTATAGTCCCAGCTACTCAGGAGGCTGAGGCAGGAGAATTGCCTGAACCCGGGAAGTGGGGGTTGCAGTAAGCCAAGATCATGCCATTGCACTCCAGCCTAGGCAACAGAGCGAGACTCTGTTTCAAAAAAAAGAAGAAAGAAATGTAGTGCTGCTATTTGTAAATAATTCATTCATGTTCCAAGAACTGATAACATAAGCCCACGTTAGGTTTCTCTCTGAGTAGATTCTTGGTGGATCAGGAAGCGTAGGTAGGTGTGGTTTGCCTGCAGGTGGAGTTGTGCAGATAGCCCCCGGGGCCCGGGTGAGCCCTGCGCTGGCAGCAGGACTGACTTAGGAACTTCCTGGCTGCGAGGCTTCCCAGCTTTTTAACTTACAACCAGCATTTGGTTATGTGGTAGATTTGAATTATATAAGAACTCAACCACATCTACTCACCAAAAAAAAAAAAAAAAAAAAAAGTAGGAGGGGGAGAAAGAAAGCAAGAAGAGGGCTGAGCACAGTGGCTAATGCCTATAATCCCAGCACTTTGGGAGGCCGAGGCGGGTGGATCACCTGAGGTCAGGAGTTCAAGCCCAGCCTGGCCAACATGGTGAAACCCCATCTCTACTAAAAATACAAAAATTACCTGGGTGTGGTGACACACGCCTGTAATTCCAGCTACTTGGGAGGCTGAGGCACGAGAATCATTTGAACTTGGTAGGCAGAGGTTGCAGTGAGCTGAGATCTATGCCATTGCACTCCAGCCTGGATGACAGAGCAAGACTCTGTCTCAAAAGAAAAAAAAAAAAAAAGAAAGCAAGAAGAGAAGGGCTTGTCCCCCTTCTCCCCAAGCCCCTGGCTGCCTTGCAGTCTGTATGCTACCAGCTGTCAAGGAGAGCCTTTTGTCATTCTGTAAAGCAAGCATTGTCCTAGGCAGCCTGGTGGTGGTTGGCGTGCTCAGCCCTGGGGGCTCCTACGGGGTGCTGAGTAGACATCACCTATTCTTTTGCCTGAAAAGGCCCCTGAACACTAACTCAGCTGAAGAAGCAAGTTCTGTTCCAAGGCTTGGGAATTGAAGGTTTGTCCAGGGCAGTTTTTGTTCTTTGTTCTTTGGGCCTCCCCACCTGCCTTTTGGACCCACCAGTCACCATCTAGCTTTTTGAGAACACCCCACTCTCCGCATCACTGACAGTGACTGATAGACAAGGCTGAGGCTGAGAGTGGCCTGAACATTGGTGCTGGCTGATGTGTCGCCTGCCCTGGGAAGCCTTTCATTTGTTCAGAGACCGTACTGGTCCTGAACCTTTCTCCAGCAGCTCCTACCCAGACTAACTGGAAAATGCCACTAGTTCCCTCTGGGGGTAAAAAGTCCAGGGCGTGATGTGTATTCTCTCTGCTCCTGAATCTTGAGCACTGTGAGAGGCCGTGTTCACCTGCACCATTTGGGTGAGAAGCAGAACTGTTTCCCCTGCACGTCCCCTTCCCAGCCCCTCCAGGAAGGCTGCCGCACCATGGTGGGGTTCAGAGTGAACGGGCGTCGTGCCAGGTTCTGAACTGCTGGAGTCAGCCCTGCCTGGGCCTCCCACCTCAAGCACAGCTCGTGCCTCCCTCCTGGCTCGATCCAGTCCTCCCAGCACTGGCTAGCTGGCCAAAGTGGTACAGGTCTCTAAGGTGTGTATTTGGGCTTCACTGGGAGGTTTCTCTAGGGGAGAAACTGGCTTGAGTGGGATTGAGTCTCAAGGGTGCAAGGGAAACAGGAACAAGTCCACCCTGAGTCCAAGATGGCCTTGGGCCCTCTGGTGTTCAGCAGATATTCATTGAGGGGATGGGTGTGTGAGTAGAGGGATGGCCTGGGGGTCCTGGTCGCTGTGGATGGGCAGGTTTTCACTGAGCCCTGTGTTCTTCCTGCAAAATCGTTAGCAAACTAATGTAAGTATCCAGCTGAGCCTGAAATGGATCAGACATGCAGTGGGTGCAAGGAAGTCACAGGCAGAGGTGTGGGAATTCATGGCAGAGGCAGGACAGCTGGGCCCCAGGCAGGCTCTGGGACTCTGAGAAAGCTGCTCTTACCTCGAACCGCAGTTTGCTCTTCTTTCTTTTTTTTTTTTTTTTTCCCAGATGGGGTCTTACTCTGTCACCCAGGCTGGAGTGCAGTGGCACGATCTTGACTCACTGCAACCTCTGCCTTCCCAGGCTTAGGCAGTCCTCCCACCACAGCCTCCCAAGTAGCTGGGACCACAGGCATGTGCTGCCATGCCCAGCTAATTATTTTGTTTTATTTTATTTTTTTGAGACGGAGTTTCGCTCTGTCGCCCAAGCTGGAGTGCAGTGGCACAGTCTTGGCTCTCTGCAGCCTCTGTCTCCCAGGTTCAAGCAATTCTCCCTGTCTCAGCCTCCTGAGTAGCTGATATTACAGGCACCTACCACCGCACCTGGCTAATTTTTTGTGTTTTTAGTAGAGACAGGGTTTCACCATGTTGGCCAGTCTGGTCCTGAACTCCTGACCTCAGGTGATAGGCCTGCCTCCACCTCCCGAAGTGCTGGGATTACAGGTGTGAGCCACCGCGCACGGCCCCTGCTAACTTTTGTATTTTGGGTAGAGGTGGGGTTTCATCATGTTGGCCAGGCTGCTTGAACTCCTGACCTCAAGTGATCCACCTGCCTCGTCCTCCCAGTGTGCTGGGATTACAACTGTGAGCCACCATGCCTAGCCTTGGTTTCCTCTCCTTTCTAATGGGAGCAGCAACCCCCAAGCCCAACCGCCCGGAGGATGCACGGGGCATCCTGTCTAAGTGTGGGCCATCTCCGGGCGGTGTGGTCATCCGAAGGCTGTGACACATCTTGCTTGGGGGTGCTCTCTAGCCTTTGTTAGCTGCTGGTCGTGGGGCTTTTGCTTGTGTTGCCCCACTTTGTGCCACAGGGAGGGCAAATCCAGCATCTCTTGTTAAAGCACCACCTTGCTTAGTCCTTATCCTGCCCTGAGCTTTAGATTTTGTTTATTTATCTGAGTTATCTGGTTGATCTTGAAATGTCAGATTAAGACTCCTTTCCTGTTTCCTACACATCCTGAGAGAATGCAGCAAGTCCAGGGTTGGCAGCTTTGTGTTGGGGCAAAGGAGGCGAGCAGGCGACTAGGACCCTCAGGCCATTCCTCTGCTCACACACCCATCCCCTCAATGAATATCTGCTGAACACTGGAGGGTCCCATGTCATCTTGGACTCAGGGTGGACTTGTTCCTATTTCCCTCGCACTTTTGTTTTTTGTTTTGCTTTTTTTTTTTTTGAGACAGAGTCTCGCTCTGTCGCCCAGGCTGGAGTGCAGTGGCGCGATCTCGGCTCACTGCAAGCTCCACCTCCCGGGTTCACGCCATTCTCCTGCCTCAGCCTCCCAAGTAGCTGGGACTACAGGCGCCCACAACCGCGCCTGGTTAATTTTTTGTATTTTTAGTAGAGATGGAGTTTCACCGTGTTAGCCAGGATGGTCTCAATCTCCTGACCTCATGATCCGCTGGCCTCGGCCTCCCAAAGTGCTGGGAGCATGAGCTACCATGCCTGGCTTCCCTCTCACTCTTGAGACTCAATCTCACTGAATCTGGGTTTCTCCCCTAGAAAGAACAGCCACCTCCCCAGCCTTTACTATGCCAGGGTGGGGGCAGTGAGCATCAGGCCAGGGGCACCAGGTATTCAGTTACTGGGCTCTCTCCAGGTGTGGTCTGTGTCCTGCAGGAAAAGCAGGTAGGTCAGGAGACTTCTTTTTTTGTTTCTGCGTTTGTTTGTTTGAGACAGAGTCTTACTCTTTGCCTAGGCTGGAGTGCAGTGACACAGTCTTAGCTCACTGAGACCTCCGCCTCCTGGGTTCAAGCGATTCTCCTGCCTCGGCCTCCCGAGTAGCCGGGATTATGGGCATGCACAGCCATGCCCAGCTAGTGTTTGTATTTTTAGTAGAGACAGGGTTTCATCATGTTGGCCAGGCTGGTCTCGAACTCCTGACCTCAACTGATCCACCTGCCTCGGCCTCCCAAAGTGCTGGGATTACAGGTGTGAGCCACTGCGCCCCACCCAAGAGACCTTTTAGTAATTACATATTTAAGTGATAATTTTGAATTCAGGTGTGCTATCTGCACAGGAGCCCATGTATGACTGTGCGTGGCAGCTGTCATCAGGTGGCGTACGTTGAATAGGATTGACTGTAAAGAAGAGTCATCAGACTGACATGGCTGCTGCCTGTGTTACTTATCTGGAATTAATTGGGGTGCTTCATTTATCTTTTACAAGTCAGCAGTGGATTAGGTGCAGTGGCTTATACCTGTAATCCTAGCACTTTGGGAGGATTGCTTGAGGCCAGGAGTTTAAGACCAACCTGGCCAACATAGCAAGACCGCACCTCTAAAAATACTTGTAAAAGTCAGCAGTCAGGGGTGCACTCAGCAATGAATGGAAACATAGTGACTGCATTTGACGATTTTGTTCAATATCAAATTTAGCCTCCCCCAATTGTGCTCTTTTTCCTAACTTCACTTCTCTGCTCCCACTAAATTCCTTATTTATTTACTTATTTATTTATTTATTTATTTTTATTTTTTATTTTTTATTTTTTTGAGACAGTGTCTCACTTTGTTGCCTAGGCTGGAATACAATGGTGTGGTTTTTGGCTCACTGCAACCTCCGTCTCCCAGGTTCAAGTGATTCTCCTGCCTCAATCTCCCAAGTGGCTGGGATTACAGGCCCATGCCACCCCACCCAGCTAATTTTTGTATTTTTAGTAGAGACAGTGTTTCACTGTGTTGGCGAGGCTGGTCTCGAACTCCTGACCTCAGGTGATCCACCCGCCTTGGCCTCCCAAAGTGGTGAGATTACAGGGGTGAGCCACTGAGCCCTGCTGCTCCCAGTAAATTCTGCTGGAAAGACCAGAGTCTTCTTTTGGCCAGTCTCTCAGCAGTGTCCTGGCCATCTACCCGAGGGTCTCCCTGCTTCTGGACCTCTGCTTCCCTCCCACCACTGCCAGCGTGGAGCCTCCTCGTCAGCAAGTTGCTATAATGCAATAGCTGCCTTATGGCACCAGGTGTGCCCACCTCCCACCGCGGCTACCAGAGCTGGCTTCCTCAAACCCAGCTGAGATGGTGTCGCCCTCCATGTTACATGGCTCCACGTTGCCACTAGAATAAAGCTCCAGTGTTTGGTGTGGCGCCCAGGGTCTCGCAGCCAGGCCCGGCCTGCCGTTCCAGGGCCTCGTGCATCAGGGGCTCCAGCCACTCCTAGCCTTTGTGTTGGGGCCCCAGCTCACTTTCATATTTGGGTAGAGATGGGGTTTCACCGTGTTGGCCAGGCTAGTCTTGAATTCCTGCCCTTCCCTAATGTGCCGTGCACATTCATGCCGCCCATTTGCTTCTCTTCCTGCAGCTTAGCATTCCTTCCGTGGGCTGCTTTCCTTTCTTCAACTCTTCTTCCTTCAGGACTCAGTTGAGATTGCCACCTCCCCTCCAAACATTCTTCAGTGACTGTCCCCATCATAGCACTCTGCTTCTACCTGTCATTTCAGAGCCAAGCACGGTGTCGTGCACCTGTTGTCCTAGCTGCTTGGGAGGCTGAGGCAGGAGGATTGCTTGAGCCTGGGAAGTTGAGCCTAATATAGGCAACAGAGCAAGCTCCTGTTTCTTAAAAAAAAAAAAATTATTTTAGTTTGACTCACATTATTTTTTTAGTTTGATTCACATTACTTTTGTTGGAAGTTTATACACAGAATGTGTAGGGACTTTACAGGCAGGGGCCAATTGCTTGGTGACAGTATGTAACCAACAGGATTTTTGTTTTAATTTGGGATAGGATCTCACTGTGTTGCCCAGGCTGGTCTCAAACTCCTGGGCTCCAGTGATGCTCCCACATCAGCCTCCCGAAGTGCTGGGATTACAACTGCATGCAACTGCACCAGCAGGATTTAAAATGTCAGGGAAAGGCAGTACTATTTGCAGCTCCATTTCTGAGTAACTCTGGGATGTGAGTTTTGATCCTATATTTGGCCATGTTACTGGTAATCAAAGATAAAACTGCGTTCCACGCAGGTACAGGATGTCATCACACACAGCCGCCTGGTGGATGATGTGACTCCCACCCTCCCAGGAAAATTCTCAACTCTTGCTCTGAGTTGCCATCAGCCTTCCCAGGGTATGAGGCAGACGATGTTAGGTTATAAAAATTTGTCGGCCAGGTGTGGTGGTTCACGCCTGTAATTCCAGCACTTTGAGAGGCTGAGGTGGATGGATCACGAGGTCAAGAGATCAAGACTATCCTGGTCAACATGGTGAAACCCCATCTCTACTAAAAATACAAAAATTAGCTGGGCGTGGTGGCATAAGCCTGTAGTCCCAGTTACTCAGGAGGCTGAGGCCAGAGAATCGCTTGAACCCAGGAGATGGAGGTTGCAGTGAGCCAAGATCATGCCATTGCACTCCAGCCTGGGAACAGAGCGAGACTCAGTCTCAAAAAAACAAACCAAAAAAAGCTTGTCAGAGATACATTTACATGTGTTCTCCCTTCAACCCTGGTATTTTCTTTACGAGTGTCTTCCTGGTTCTATGAGTAGTAGCAAGCAGGCTTGGACAGCATGACCTGTGCTCCCTCAGGGACAGTGTTGACCTTGGGCAGCACTCACTCATTGTTGGGTCTGAACCATCATCAGTCTTCTCTAAATGGCAAGCAGAAATTTTAATTTCAGGATGGGTGTGGTGGCTCACGCTTGTAATCCTAGCACTTTGAGAGGTCAAGGCAGGAGGACCACTTGAGGCCAGGAGTTTGAGACCAGCCTGGCCAACATAGCGAAACCCTACCTCTACTTAAAATACAAAAATTAACTGGGTGTGGTGGTGGGCCCTGTAGTCCCAGCTACTCTGGAGGCTGAGGCACGAGAATCACTTGAGCCCGAGAGGCGGAGGCTCCAGTGAGTCAGGATTATGCCACTGCTGAGCCGAGATGGTGCCACTGCACTCCAGCCTGGGTGACAGAGTAAGACTGTCTCAAAATAATAATAATAATAATTAATTAATTAATTAAAAACAAGGCCAGGTACAGTGGCTCATGCTTATAATCTCAGCACTTTGGGAAGCCAAGGCAGGTGGGTCACCTGAGGTTGGGAGTTCGAGCCTGGCCAACATGGTGAAACCCATCTCTGCTAACAATACAAAAATTAGCCAGGTGTGGTGGCACACGTCTGTAATCCCAGCTACTTAGGAGCCTGAGGCACAAGAATCCCTTGAGCCTGGGAGGCAGAAATTGCAGTGAGCCAGGATCACACCACTACACTCCAGCCTGGGTGACAGAGCGAGACTCTGTCTCAAAAAAAAAATTAAATTTTAATTTCAAGGATGAGGATGACTTTAGTGAAGTATCAAATAATGAACATGATTTCTGCCTTTAATTTTTTTTTTCTTTTTTTTTGAGACAGAGTCTCGCTCTGTCGCCCAGGCTGGAGTGCGGTGGCACGATCTCTGCTCACTGCAAGCTCCGCCTCCCAGGTTCACGCCATTCTCCTGCCTCAGCATCCCGAGTAACTGGGACTACAGGCACCCGCCACCACGCCCAGCTAATTTTTTTGTATTTTTAGTAGATATGAGGTTTCATCGCGTTAGCCAGGATGATCTTATCTCCTGACCTCGTGATCCACCCACCTCGGCCTCCCAAAGTGCTGGGATTACAGGCGTGAGCCACCGCACCCGGCCTCAATTTTTTTTTTTTTTAAGATACAGCATCCCTCTTCTTTCTGCCCCTATACAAATTACCAGAGCAATTTCTGCTATAGGATTAAATTACAGGAATTCTTAAATTAAATGGTTGGCTGCTGAACCACATTGTAGTGGTTGAATATGGAATTTTGTAGTGATTTATTATAATCCTAGTTTTTGGAAGAAAATTTGCATCACTTAGCAGATATTTAAGATGCTTATAACATTTCATTTCCCAGTACACATAAATATGCATTATGTCAGGCGTTGGATTGTTTAGCAAACTAATGAAATTTGTAATTTAATTTATCAGGTCACAGCATTTAATGAAGAACTATTCAGTGCCAGTTTATGCCGTTAGGTAACCAACAGGATTATATTATGCAGTAATTTATACAGAAAAGTATTTTATAAATAGTAAAACATTAAATAAATGCCTCTTTTTGTTTTAAAATAATATGTTTAAGAAATAATCCTGGCCGGGCGCGGTGGCTCAAGCCTGTAATCCCAGCACTTTGGGAGGCCGAGGCGGGCGGATCACAAGGTCAGGAGATCGAGACCACAGTGAAACCCCGTCTCTACTAAAAATACAAAAAATTAGCCGGGCGCGGTGGCGGGCGCCTGTAGTCCCAGCTACTCAGGAGGCTGAGGCAGGAGAATGGCGGGAACCCGGGAGGCGGAGCTTGCAGTGAGCCGAGATCGCGCCACTGCACTCCAGCCTGGGCAACAGCGTGAGACTCCGTCTCAAAAAAAAAAAAAAAAAAAAAAAAAAAAAGAAATAATCCTAAAGGGAAAATGTCTGCTTTGTCGAATAAAGTAATTAAAGCATTTTTTAAAAACAAGAGAAAAAAATAAGGACAAAACAGGGACAGGCAGGAAAATGTCAGTGTGTTTGCGTCAGCCAGGCTGGGCTGTGCTTCGGTAGCAAGCCCCAGACATCAGCGACTTCACACAGTGAACCGTGGCCCCCGCTTCCACGAAGCCGGCCCTGCGTCTGTCCTCTTCTAGGGCAGTGGTCCTCCAGGTGGTGGTTTCCTGATCCTGCCTGCTTTGCTCTGCAGTTCCACCATTCGGTTGCTTCTGCTCAGAGCCTGTTGCCAGAACTGGTCGTGCGATCCTGCCTAACTCTAAGGGAATGTGAGGGAGCCATGGAGTGTTTGGGGAGGGCTGTGGTCTCTGCCACCGCATTCATCACATCCTGACTGCCTCTTCCTTGGAGCAGGCTCACAAACCTCATTCATCCAGGTGGCCTGGGTGACACTCTGGGGTAAAAATCTGCAGGAAAGCCCTCAGTTCCGCTTTGTCATCTTTCACCTGTCTCTTCGATTCAGAATCAGCTGGTTTGTATGCTGGAAGTACATCATCTGGCAGTCTTTTCTATGTGTTCTGAAAGGGTGTTCACTGTGTCATGTGAACTCCGCGTTCTGTGAGCAGTGTTGTTGCTGCCAACTCTGATATGCTGGCTGGTGTGTTTTTGTCACATGTGACTCTGTTAGCATGATCACTGCTGCCTGTAGTTTCTCTTAGAGCCAGGTTGAAGACTCTAACGTAAGTGTTTTTTAATTAGCATTTGTTTCTCAGCTATTTCTAGAGTTACTGCTGAAGGTACTTTATTTTGACTGGTACAGATCTTTGCATATATAATGCTAGAGTTCCAGGGAGTTCTGTTTACACTCCCTGGTATAACATTCCGTACAAGATCAAGGAAGGAGAAAATACAGTTAATTTCTGGAATAGAGAAATTGTCATCTTTAGAAAATGCACAGAGGAATAATGATAATCTTTTGTGTAGCAGTGAATGAATAGCTTTAAGTTGATGTTATAACTGAAGACACATGACGAGATTCTCACATGGCAGAGTCGTGCCTCCGTGTTTTGCTACGCTCTGTGGGCTGTCATCTGATACCAGTGACAACTGTGCAAGGGCGGCACCTCCCGATTCTGCACCCAGTGTGGGGCGTCCTCCACCTGCCCCTCCTCCGGCAGCACTGCCAGCTAATGGAGCCGCACACCTTTTAATCCCCGGTCAGAATAACCCATCAAAATTTAAAAATTGTCATCCAAAAACACTGTTAAGAAAATGAAACACCAAACCACAGACTAGATTTACAATGCACGTATCTGACAAAAGACCAGTACCTACAATGTGCAGAGAACTCCTCTAACTCAGCAGTCGGGAGACAGTTCATTTTAAAATGAGCAAAAACGTGAACAGGCACTTCACAAAAGAAGATATACAGATGCTCATAAGCGTATTAAAAGATTCCCAGCATCATTCCTTAGCAGGAAATACAAATTAAAGCCACGACATGATACAACTTCACCTCTCCTAGAACGGCTGCCGTGGAAAGGTTCAGGGGCGTGGGCAGCCAGAACCCGCAGACACAGCTGTGGCCATGGAGCACAGGACCTCCACTGGGGAAACTGGCGGTTTCTTTAAAAATGAAACAGGCCGAGGCCGGGCGCGGTGGCTCAAGCCTGTAATCCCAGCACTTTGGGAGGCCGAGATGGGCGGATCACGAGGTCAGGAGATCGAGACCATCCTGGCTAACACGGTGAAACCCCGTCTCTACTAAAAATAGTACAAAAAAACTAGCCGGGCGAGGTGGCGAGCGCCTGTAGTCCCAGCTACTCGGGAGGCTGAGCCAGGAGAATGGCGTAAACCCGGGAGGCGGAGCTTGCAGTGAGCAGAGATCCGGCCACCGCACTCCAGCCTGGGTGACAGAGCGAGACTCCGTCTCAAAAAAAAAAAAAAAAAAAAAAAAAGAAACAGGCCGGGTGCAGTGGCTCACGCCTGTAATCCCAGCACTTTGGGAGGCCGAGGCGGCCGGATCACCTGAGGTCAGGAGTTCAAGACCAGCTTGGCCAACGTGGCAAAACCCCGTCTCTACTAAAAATACAAAAATTAGCCAGGCGTGGTGGCAGGCGCCTGTAATCCCAGCTACTTGGGAGGCTGAAGCAGGAGAACTCTTGAAACCGGGAGGCAGAGGTTGCAGTGAACCGAGATTGTACCATTGCACTCCAGCCTGGGTGACAGAGCTAGACTCTGTCTCAAAAAAAAAAAAAAAACAACCAGGAGGCAGAGGTTGCAGTGAGCCAAGATCACACCACAGCACTCCAACCTGGGCGACAGAACGAGACTCTGTCTCAAAAAAAAAAAAGAAATCAGTTCAACAGTTACCTCAGGGTAGAGGGCATTGGCTAGAAGGGAGTTGAGGGAACTTTTGAGGGTGACTTAGTTGTTTAAAACCGATTGGGCTGGGCGTAGTGGCTTACACCTGTAATCCCAGCACTTTGGGAGGCTGAGGTGGGCGGATCACTTGAGGTCAGGAGTCTGAGACCAGCCTGGCCAACATGATGAAACTCCATCTCTACTAAAAATACAAAAATTAGCTGGGCATGGTGGCACGCGCCTGTAATCCCAGCTACTCAGGAGGCCGAGGCACTAGAATCGCTTGAACCCAGAGGCAGAGGTTGCAGTGAGCCAAAATTGCACCACTGCACAACAGCCTGAATGACAGAACGAGACTCTTATCTCAAAAACAAACAAAACAAAAAACGAACAAAAAACAAAACAAACCAATTCGATTTAACCCTGAAGATCTGTGCATTACGCTGTAGGTAAAGTCTCAGAGGTCAGAGGTTGCTGATGCAGAGGACCCAGGCCAACCCAGGTCCAAGCCTTAGATCCTCCTTTGCCTCCTGGCCTGGCCACCTCCTGCCTTGTGGCCCTCAGCAGATCTCTTTCTGGCTGAGTCCCGATGGTCTCGTGGGTGAAGTGGGATGACACTCATCGTGTGTCACTGTTGTGGGTTGAGATGAGTGTGTGAAGACCTGGCTGACAGCCTGTCCACAGCAGCTGCTCAGGATGATAACCTGTCCACAGCAGCTGCTCAGGAACTGTTGACTGCTGTTCTTTTAGCCAGACTATTATCAAATGTAATTTCTGTTTTTAAAAAACTCTTCCCATTTCCTTTCCTCTTGCAATCAGTCTCAATAGCAGTGAGAAATGAATAAAAATGAAGATTCTTTGGGAGACTTAGTTTTGTTTATTTGAGATGGGGTCTCGCTCTGTCACCCAGGCTGGAGTGCAGTGGCACCATCATGGCTCACTGCAGCCTCGACTTGCTGGGCGGGCCCAAGCGATCTCAGCCTCCCAAGTAGCTGGGACTACAGGTGTGTGCCACCATACCCAACTAATTTCTGTGTATTTTGTAGAGACAGGGTCTCACTATGCTGCCCAAGCTGGTCTTGAACTTCTGGGCTCAACTGATCCACCCACCATGGCCTCTGAAAGTGCTAAGATTACAGGTGTGTGCCACTGTGCCCAGTCAGTTGAATTCTAATTAAGATTAAGATTATCTGTCGGTGGCTCAAGCCTGTAATCCCAGCACTTTGGGAGGCCGAGACGGGCGGATCACAAGGTCAGGAGATCGAGACCATCCTGGCTAACACGGTGAAACCCCGTCTCTACTAAAAATACAAAAAACTAGCCGGGCTAGCTGGTGGGCACCTGCAGTCCCAGCTACTCGGGAGGCTGAGGCAGGAGAATGGCGTAAACCCGGGAGGCGGAGCTTGCAGTGAGCTGAGATCCGGCAACTGCTCTCCAGCCTGGAGGACAGAGCGAGACTCCGTCTCAAAAAAAAAAAAAAAAAGATTATCTGTAAATGCGAGTTCCCTCTCTCCAAATCCAGAATTCACTGGCATTAGTCACATCTCTGAGGGAGCTGATGATGGGACCCACATTGAGATACTAATCCCAGGGCTTGGTGGTTCAGGGCGCTGTGCTAACAGTATCCTGACTGCTTTGCCTGTTGCCTGGAAGAGGTGCCGTGTGGCACCTGGCAGGTGGCAGAGTGGCCAGAGGCCATCATTACTCTCTTGAGTTACAATGTTCTCAAGCCCAGCTGAGTCCACACAGCCAATGTGGATGGACTAGGACAGATCCGATGACTCAGCGTCCAAGTTCAGTTGCAAATGCAGCCTCATTTCTTTCTTTGAAGTAGAAAATCAAAGTTCATAGATTAGATGAAAGATTAGTCATTGTACAAAAGTAATTATAGTGTGTGTACTTTTCTTTGTCTCCAGGAGCTGTGAAATTGACAAGCTTGGCATGTGGAAATCAGCACATCTGGGCCTGTGATTCCAGGGGTGGAGTTTACTTCCGTGTAGGGACTCAGCCTTTGAATCCCAGTCTCATGCTTCCAGCCTGGATAATGATTGAGCCACCTGTCCAGGTAAGCAGAAGTTAGCTGGTGGAACTCATTCCTCAGTAGGACAGAAACTGTGAGGGTGCTGGTACTGGGCAAAAGGATCCCCACAGCCTCTAGAGGCCTCCCAGCAAATGCGGGGAACCATGCCCACAGGGTCTACACACTCTCGTTCATCAAGATCACAATTGGAATTCGGAATTTGTGAAGTTTAGAACTGAACAACAGATGGTTACAGATTATGAGTCAACACATGTATTTTCTCTTTCAAAATAACAATGTTTTGTTTCTGACTTTTTACTAAGTGAATATTATTTTTTAAATCTGCCTATATTTTGGAACCTCTGTTTTATAATAATAATGATAATAAATCAGTACCCAGAAGTATAAAGAAGAAAGTAAAAGTCAATCTTGTCATGGAGAAAATGCTGAGTGCCTCTCCTGGTTTGTTGAAGAAATTCCGTTTCCTGTTTGGCCCTCCGCTGGCCAGCTCCTGCCGTGTTTCAGCTGACAGTGCATCCCAGCACGGTCTGTGTTCTCCTGACCTCCAGCACCCAGCTCACAAGCAGAAGTCTGATTCGAATGGACTATCTAGTTACCCTAAAAGATCTCACAGGCTTGGTTCCCATGCTGAATAGATTTCTGTTGAAGTTTATAACTGGGGGCTGTGGTTTTTTGAGACTTATTTGCCCAGACTCCCGCTAGTCCCTATTTGGTAACTCTGTTGGGAAACCGGTGAAGTTGCCAGTTGTGGAGGCAGCAGTAGGGCGGGGAGGAATGGTTCCTTGTTGGGCAGAGAAACCTTCAGTGGAGTCAGGAGAGAGGTAAAGAGTCGGGTACATGCCTTTGTGCCTAACTGTCTACATTTTGGTCATGGTGAGGCCTCAGAGATGAGGACCCCAGTCTTTCCACCAGCCCTGGGGAGTGTGGTTGGTGGGAGGCCCTTTGCTGAAATCGGTATTCGGCTCCAGAGCTCTGTGGAGGCCGCCACTAGCAGTCGTGGCCACAGGGAGGCTTCTCGTCCTCATTGGTGGGTCTTCCTCCTCCAGAGGGTTATGGGGATGGTAATGTCTCTGACAGTCCTGTGTGAATGATACAGCACTGTGCAAACATGAGGTTGTACATAATGAAGTATAACACATGCTCCGTTTTCCCTCTGCGCACAGTGACTACTCACAGTGGCCCAGAGGGAGCAGTCCGCCCTGCAGAGAGGAGCCTTTATCACTGCCGTGTTTAGCACTGCTAGGGTACAGTGATTATGAAAAGCAAGCTGCTTGTCGTTAGTTTCATTATTGTCCTTACATTTGCTGGTTGCCTGCACCCAGGTGGACTCCTTTGACACACCACTGTTAATATGTTCCTTTTTTTCCTTCTAACTACTTTATATTGTTCCTTTTAAGTTACAACCCACATAGCATAAAATTTCAGCCTTCTACAATATGCAGCTCAGTGGTTTTTAGCATATTCACAGAGTGTGCAACAGTTAGCACTATCCAATTCCAGAACGTTTTCATCACTCCAAAAAAAACACCCTCACCCATTAGAGTCACTTCCTCTTCTCACAGAACCAGCCCTTCCGCCCATGGCAGCCACTCATCTGCTTTCTATTTCTATGACTTTGCCTATTCTAGACATTTTATATAAATTGGATCATATACTGTATGGCCTTTTTTATCTGACATCTTTCACTTTGTATCATGTTTCAGAGTTCATCCACATTGTAGATGTATCAGTTCTTAATTCCTTTTTACGACTGCATAACAGCTCTGTTGTATGGATAGGCCACACTGGTTTATCATTTCACCAGTGGATGGACATTTGGATTGTTTCTGCTTATTGGCTACTGTGAATAATGCTGCTGTCAACATTTGGGTGCAAGTCTTTAGGGAGGATGTATGTTCCCAGTTCTATTGGGTGTCTGTCTGTAAGTGGAATTGCAGGTCATATGGCGATTACGTATTGAACTTATTAAGGATGTCAAAGTGTTTTTCACAGTGGCTACACCGTTTTGTGTTCCACCAGTAAGATATGAGGGTTCTCGTTTTTCCCATCCTCATCAATTTTTTTTTTTTTTTTTTTTTGAGACAGAGTTTCACTCTTATTGCCCAGTCTGGAGTGCAATGGTGCAATCTTGGCTCACTACAATCTCTGCCTCCCGGGTTCAAGCAATTCTCCTGCCTCAGCCTCCTGAGTAGCTGAGATTACAGGCATGCGCCACCATGCCCAACTGATTTTGTATTTTTAGTAGAGATGGAGTTTCACTATGTTGGTCAGGCTGGTCTCAAACTCCTGACCTCAGGTGATCCACCCTCCTCGGCCTCTCAAAGTGCTGGGATTACACCCAGTGAGAGCCACCGCGCCTGGCCTTTGCAGTTTTTTGTTGGTATTTTATTTTTCTGGTCTCAGGAACTGCCTTCATATGTCTAATTTTTTAATAGTAGCCATCGCAGTAGTTGTAAAGTGGTATCTCATTGTGGTTTGATTTGCACTGACCTAATAACTAATGAGATGGAACATCCCTCTTTTCATGTGTTTATTGGTTATTTGTGTATCTGCTTTCAAGAACTGTGTATTCAATTTTTTTTTTTTTTAAGATGGAGTCTCACTCTGTCGCCCAGGCTGGAGTGCAGTGGCACAATCTCCACTCACTGTAATATCTGCCTCCTGGGTTCAAGTGATTCTCTTGTCTCAGCCTCCTGAGTAGCTGGGATTACAGACATGTGCCTTCATGCCTGGCTATTTTTTTTTTTTTTCATATTTTTTTAGTAGAGGCAGGGTTTCACCATGTTGGCCAGGCTGGTCTCAAACTCCTGGCCTCCGGTGATCCACCCACCTCGGCCTCGCGAAGTGCTTGGATTACAGGCATGTGCCACCGCGTCCAGCCTCAAATCTTTTGCTCATTTTAAAATTGTGTTATCTTTTACTGAGTTTGTTTGTTTGTTTGTTTTGAGATTGAGTCTTGCTTTATCCTCCAGGCTGGAGTGCTGTGGTGTGATCGTGGCTCACTGCAACCTCTGCTTCCTGGGTTCAAGTGATTCTACTGCCTCAGCCTCCTGAGTAGCTGGGATTACAGGCATGCGCCACCATGCCTGGCTAATTTTTGTATTTTTAGTAGAGATGGGGTTTCACCATGTTGGCCAAGCTGGTCTCAAACTCCTGACCTTGTGATTCACCTACCTCAGTCTCCCAAAGTGCTGGGATTACAGGTGTGAGCCACCATGCCCAGCCTGTTGAGTTCTATATAAGAGTTCTTGACCGGGCGCGGTGGCTCACGCCTGTAATCCTAGCACTTTGGGAGGCCAAGGCGGGCGGATCATGTCAGGAGATCGAGACCATCCTGGCTAACATGGTGAAACCCTGTCTCTGCTAAAAATACAAAAAAAGTTAGCCGAGCAAGGTGGCAGGCGCCTGTAGTCCCAGCTACTCAGGAGGCTGAGGCAGGAGAATGGTGTGACCCCGGGAGGCGGAGCTTGCAGTGAGCTGAGATGTGCCACTGCACTCCAGCCTGCGCAACAGAGCAGACTCCATCTTTAAAAAAAAAAAAAAAAAGAGTTCTTTATATATTCTGTGTACTAGACCTTTATCAGACACATGATTTACAAGTATTTTCTTCCATTCTGTGCGTTGTCTTTTACTTTCTTTATGATGTTCTTTGATGCACAAAAATTTTTATATTGATGAAGTCCAGTTTATTTATTTTTTCTTCATTTGCTTCTGCTTTTAGTTGCCTAATCCAAGGTCACGAAGATTTACCTCTGTGTTTTCTTCTAGCAGTTTTATAGTTTTAGCTCTTACATTAAGTGCTTCATCCATTTTGAGTTAATTTTTGTATATGATATGAGATAGTTGTCCAAATGCATTCTTTTACATATGGCTATTCAGTTGTACCAACACCATTTAGTGAAAAGACTATTCTGTCCACATTAAATTATCTTAACACCCTTGTCAAAATCAATCGATTGTAAATATAAAGGGTTACTACTGGACTCCTAGTTATATCCCAGTGATCTGTGTATATCTATCCTTATACTACACTGTCCTGAGTACTTAGCTTTGTTGTAAATTTTGAAATCAGGAAGTATGAATTCTCTAACTTTTTCTTTTTCAAGATTGTTTCAGCTACATGGAGCCCCTCCTACATCCATGTGAATTTTAGGATAAGTATGTCAATTTCTGCAAAAAAAAAAAATACTAATTGGAATTTTGAAAGGAATTGTGTTGAATCGGTAGATAAATTTGGAAAATCTTCCAGTCTGTGAACATGGGATGTCTTCCCATTTATTTAGATCTTCTTTACTTTCCTTCACCAATGTTTTGTAGTTTTCAGAGTATACGTTTTATACTGCTCTTGTTAAGTTTATTTCTAAGTTCTTTATTCCTTTTGATGCTATTGTAAATGGAATTGTTTTCTTCATTTTCAGATTGCCCATTGCTAGTATAGAGTTTTGTATATTGATCTTGTGTCTGGCAACCTTGCTAAACTTGTGTATTGGGTCTAACAGGTTTTTGCAGATTTCTTTTGCATTTTCTATAGATGAGATCATGGCTTCTGACATGGTCTGCCAATAGAGATAATTTTACTTCTTCCTTCCTATCTATATGTCTTTTATTTTACTGTCTTGCCTGATTGCCCTGGCTGCAACTTCTAGGACAGTTCCAGACTTCCTTGTCTTGTTTCTGATCTTAAGGGGAAGGCATTCAGTCTTTTACCATTAAATATGATGTGAGCTTTGTGTTTTCTTAGGCTCCCTTTATTAGGTTGAAGTTCTCGTCTATTCCTAGAAGGAATTCTAGGAGTTTTTTCCGTTCCTAGTTTGTTTGGTGTTTGTTATGATGAAAGGGTGTTGGGTTTTGTCAAATGCTTTTTCTATGCCTATTGAGATGGCCTTGTGGTTTTTTTTCCTTTGTTAATATGATACATTATACTGATGGAGTTTTATATGTTGAAACACAGTTTCATTCCTGGGAAAAATCCCCGTTGGTCATGATGTGTAATCGTTTGTGTGTGTACGTTGCTGGATTTGGTTTGCTAAAGTTTTGTTGAGGATTTTTGTGTCTATATTCATGAGAGAGATTGGTCTTTGGTTTTCTTGTCATGTGTTTGTCTGGTTTTGGTATCAAGGTAATGCTGGCCTCATAGAATGCATTGGGAAGTGTTTTCTTCTTTTCTACTTTTTGGAAGAGTTTTTGAAAGATTGGTTTTATTTCTTAAACCCCATTTGTTAGAATTCATCATCCCATCCATGAATTAATGTAGCCATGTAGGCCTGAGCTTTTTTTGTGGGAAGTTTTTTGACTACTAATTCAATCTCTTTATTCATTGTAGGTCTATTCAGAATTTTTTTTTTTTTCTCTGACATGGAGTCTCACTCTGTCACCCAGGCTAGAGTGCATTGGTGTGATCTTGGCCCACTGCAACCTCCGTCTCCTAGGTTCTTGCAATTCTCCTGCCTCAGCCTCCCTAGTGGCTGGGACTACAGACATGCACCACTACACCCAGCTAATTTTTCTATTTTTAGTAGAGATGAGGTTTCACCATGTTGGCCAGGCTTGTCTTGAACTCCTAACCTCAAATGATCCACC